>NW_026897478.1:0-322925 GCF_033153095.1 Gastrolobium bilobum | reverse complement strand
ATTTGTTTCTCAAATTGAACCTAGTAATATTCATGATGCATTAAATGATGAATTTTGGATTAATGCTATGCATGATGAATTAAATCAATTTGAAAGAAATTGTGTGTGGGAATTAGTTCCTAAACCTAAGCACCAACAAGTAATTGGAACAAAATGGGTGTTTAGAAATAAGTTGGATGAAAATGGAATAATTGTTAGAAATAAAGCTAGATTAGTGGCACAGGGTTATAGTCAGGAAGAAGGCATTGATTATGATGAAACATATGCACCTGTAGCTAGGCTAGAAGCTATTAGGCTATTGCTTGCATATGCATGTGTGCATGATTTTGTGTTGTATCAAATGGATGTTAAAAGTGCATTTCTAAATGGATATATTAATGAAGAAGTGTATGTTAAGCAACCTCCTGGATTTGAAAATTGTGAAAAGCCTGATCATGTCTATAGGTTAAAGAAAGCATTATATGGTTTAAAACAAGCACCTAGGGCATGGTATGATAGGCTAAGTAAATTTTTGCTTGAACATGCATTTATTCGTGGTAAAGTTGACACTACACTCTTTATAAAGAAAAAACATGATCACACACTACTAGTACAAATTTATGTAGATGACATTATTTTTGGTTCTACTGATGCCTCTCTATGTGAAGATTTTTCTAAGATTATGCAGGGTGAGTTTGAGATGAGTATGATGGGAGAATTGACATTCTTCCTTGGCCTCCAAATCAAGCAAGAAAGGAATGGCACATACATTCATCAAACAAAGTATTGCAAGGACCTCCTAAAGAGATTTGGGATGGACTCTGCAAAGTATATTGACACACCCATGAGCTCCTCATGTACACTTCATAAAGACGAACAAGGTAAATCGGTAGATTCTACAAGGTATAGAGGTATGATTGGATCACTGTTATATTTGACCGCCTCTAGACCTGATATTATGTTTGCTGTATGCATGTGTGCACGATATCAATCTAGTCCTAGAGAATCCCACTTAGCTGCTGTTAAAAGAATTTTTCGTTATTTGGTGGGTTCTAGACAAATGGGATTGTGGTATCCTAAGGGATTTCCACCAAGCTTAGTTGGGTATTCCGATGCCGACTTTGCTGGATGTAAGTTGGATAGGAAGAGCACGAGTGGCACATGTCATTTGTTTGGAAACGCTTTAGTTTCTTGGCATAGTAAGAAGCAAGCTAGTGTAGCTCTATCCACTGCGGAAGCAGAGTATATAGCTGCAGGTAGTTGTGTTGCCCAAGTTCTTTGGATGAAGCAACAACTTCTGGACTATGGTTTGAAACTTGAGACTGTTCCCATCTTTTGTGATAACACAAGTGCTATTAACCTAACTAAGAATCCCATTCAGCATTCACGTACTAAACATATTGATATTCGTCATCATTTCATTCGTGATCATGTTAGTAAAAGAGATGTTGAAATTAATTTTGTTGATACAACTAAACAATTAGCGGATATTTTTACAAAGCCATTACCTAGAGATACCTATGAAAGATTGCGTATGGAATTAGGCTTATTTGATCCGTCTTCTTAATACATGCACATTCATGCCTTATAACATGTCTTTAGTCATTATGCCATTTTTTTCATATGCTTTGTTTTATCTCATACTACTATTATTTTTGATAATGTCAAAGGGGGAGAAAATATGATATAAATATCATCAAATTGAGCTTATGAGCTTATGCATATTTGCTTATGCATATTTTGAGGGGGAGTTTTGAGAAGTCTTGAGAACATATGTATGCCTTACTTTTAATTAGCATAATAATTCTTAGTATGCATATGTTTAGGGGAGTATGTGATTACATGATTTAAATATCTTATGCTACTAACCCTTACTTGTTTCAATTTGAGTTTAAATTGCCATCATCAAAAAGGGGGAGATTGAAGACCTCCTATGTATTATTGAATATGGAATATATATTTTGAAGATGACAAAGGATTTACAAGAAGTCTCAAATTGAAGATGGAGTGTGAAGATATAAATGATTAGGTATTTTAAATTTTTTTTTAACACATTAGATATATCACTAAGCATGATTCCAAGCTCCATTGCATTTCATTGCATAACATGTATTTAGCTATGTTGAGTGATTTAATAAATAAAATAAAGTAAAAATAATATATGTATATATATATATATAAAGAAATGAATAAATATATAAAGAAAGGAAAACAAAATTAAATCTACAGCGTGCGTTCCTTTCTCTAATCTTTGTTTTACGTTGATTTTTATATATATATAAAGTGACTATTGTTTTACAATTGATTCTTCCAACGCGCACAGTTAGTGTTCAACTTTCTTTTGAATATTATATACTATATAATAATAGAAGCATAAGAGAATCATTAGAAAATAAAAACTCACAGACTTGCGAAAAAGAAAAAAAAAAGGCGCTCTTTCTCTCGGTTCTTCACGCTGAAAAACAGAGTCATTTCTCATCTGAAAAATCGTTGTTCGTTTCTTTCATCTTTGATTTGCTTGTGAATGAGTGTTTGATACTACACCTTATATTCATCTCCCTCCCAAAAATCCCCAAATTTTCATCAACAATTTTTTTTTCTTCTTGAACCCTAAACAAAGTGCATCACTGTTGATGAGTCTCTTGATTGATTTCTAAGTCAAGATTGGGTGATTTGAAGTGCTGTTCATGATTCTACAAGTTTGAAGGATTTAATTCAAAGATTCTTGGAACTAAGGTTGTAGAACCCTAACCACATTTTGTGTTTTACTTTGCTGAAAATTTGAGATCTATTGAGGTAATATCTTAAACCTTGTTTTGAGCATCCTTTGGTATAATCTTGATACTGGATATTATTGAATTAGTTTTCAGTTTTCTTGTTGATATATTGTGAGCATTCTGATTTTTCTATTTTGATTTTAAGTGAGTATAGTAGAAATCTTGATGCTCTTTGTGTAAGATTTGTGTTTCTAATTTTTTGTGAAAGATTAAAAAAAAAAAATAAGAAAAATAAATAAATATTAAATCTGAATTTTTGTTATTGTTATACAGTGATTTAATTCAGATTTTTTGTTTGGGATTTATTGTTTAGAAACCTAATCTTGAATTGTTCTAGGAATTTTATTGTTGAGATATTAAATCTGAATTTTCTGTTTTAATTGAGATATATTTTGATTAAAATTCAGATTTCTTGTGGTTTATCAATAAAAGATTTATCTAGAATTAATTCTGAATTTTTTGTGAAATTTTAAGAGAAATTACAATTCTGATTTTTCTGAATATAATGTGATAATTTCTTTTTAAATCAGAATTTTTAGTGTCTATCATTTTGATACTTGATATAAATAAATACAAGTTCCTTATTGCTGAAAATTTATAGTTTGTGATACACATACTTGTGCTCTAAATTTTCTGCATACATCATATCATTTTTGGAGCTTGTTGTTCTGCTTTATCTGATATATCAAGTGTGCTAGGACATTGTAATAGGTTGAAAAATTTTCTGTTATAAATCTGAGATATTGTATTGGTTGTTAAAGTGGAGTAGTTGTGTGCTGCAAATCTGTCCTAGGTGTGTGGGTGCAACCGAGTGGGTTGGCGACCTTGTGCTTGGCTTGAGAGTGTGTCTCAAGGCCTGGAGCCTCAAGAATCCACTAGGGAGAGTGGAGGTCTTGTGTGAGAGGAGTTGGTGAACTCCTTAGGTTCGGCTTGAGAGTATTCTCAGAGCTTGGAGCAGTGTAGGCAGTAGGAAGATTTTTGGTATTTTGTTTGATTGCATGTGTGACGCGTGTTTGTAAAACTGGTACACTTGTGATAAATAAAATATCTGCAGCTACTTCAGTCTGGACGTAGCACCCTACTTAGGCTTAGTGGGTGTGAACCAGGATATATCGTGTGTCCATTGTCTCTCTGGTTTAATTTCTGAATATTTTGTTTATAGACTGACAGTTACACTAATTCTATTATAATTGCTGCGTTTATACTCTATAATTGCTAAGGTACGCTTTCTGTTACTACATTGTTCTTAGCATTGCGAAAAACTATTTTGGGCATATAGGGATTGAAGAAAAATTGTGTAATTGTTTACTGAATTCAAAAAGATTTTGAAAAAGTTGAGAACACCTATTCACCCCCCCTCTAGGTGTTCCGTAAGCGTCCTGTGTAAGAAGCCACTTGCCCAACACAATGTATTTATAAAGCAACAAGGTTTCCTTATGCACAAATACGAAAAAAAAGCATCACGTTATATTTCTAACTTTATTATTATTATTCTTTTTATATTTGAAATGTAAAAAAAGATGACTAATATAATCAAACAATAGGAAGCATTGCTGCATGATAAGTTCACTTTGAATAGTCTAATAAAAAGATAGGAACAGTGACCATATCATAATTGCACCTTTTTTTGGTTTAAGAAGAAATAAGTTTAGAATAAAAAAAGAGAGTAAAAAATAATAAAACATGTGTCTTGAAACTTGAGTAAAAATACGGTTATCATAAAAAATGATAAAATTCAATGAGTTGCATATGAATACACTAACACAAGGGTAAGATGCTTGGGCAATATATACCCTCTCCAAGCTCGCGATCTTGATTTATGGTGTTGTGTAGCAGGAAGGGTGCTCCGAAGCAAGGGTGGCTTGGCAGCAAACAATAACCAATGGTGCTTGCTAGCGATGATGAACGTGTAACAATTTTTCATATAATAATTCAACACAAAACTCGATACATGTATGATAAATAAAATACCACATATCAATTTATTCGGAGAGGAATTTGTGTACCTGATTGGCCTTCCTTATCTACTGCGCGAAGAACCCTGATCTCACGGCTAGAGTCTTCCTCTCTATGACCTATTCCGAAAGTGGCAGCAGAGCATGACGGCTCATGGGACTTAATCTCAATATAAATAGGTTAGAGGGGGGACCTAGCCAAATACTCTGAAAAGAGTTTGTGTTCACTGGGTCCACCCATCACGGAAAACTAGGGTCACACCAAAGCCTATATTGCTGCCCAACTAGGCCCAATACCAACAGATGCCAAAAGCCCAACTCAACATGATCACAACGGGCTTATCAAAATAATACAATTGGAATATCCATTAACCCGATTAATTTTAAAACAGAAAACTAATTAACTAATATTGCCCACATAAAAGAAAATTCTAACATTCTCCCACTTGGGCTATATTAATTAATTTAATATTATTTTTGAAAATCATTTTATTTTGAAAACGACTCTATCGGGTTAATAACTAAAAAATAATTTTACGTGGCCACGATTTTGAAAAACAATATTCCAATTTCAATACCAGCATCTAAACACAATTCAATCCAACATAACCCCATCATAGGAATATGGCGATCAATATACCGAAAATATCATAGCATATGACCTTCCATACTCACGTACAATGAGTATTACATTTTCATGAATGAAGGCCTAGTAGTGTAGTAAGAATTAGTGCCAAAATGTGATCAACAATGTAACACACTAATTTTTATCGGTCCTCAATGTAATTTCTCACCAACATAAAATTACATTAGTGCAATTTCCAAGCAACAAGAAATTGCACTCCATAATGCAATTTCCCAACAACATTAAATTGCATTACCCCAATTTCTAAATAACATGAAATTTCCTTTTTCAATCCAATTTCTTAACAACATGAAATTGAATTAATGCAATTTCCAAACGACATGAAATTGCTTAGTTTAAATAAACCAACATGTGTTATCAAAAAAATAAAAAATAAACCAACATGTCACAATACAACATGAGATCTCCAAATTTGTCACAACATGCTTAAGGATAATATTCATACATATATTTCTCAGTCGATATGAGAAATAAAAATAACGATGATCATCAATTATTAAAATTCAAACAAAAACAATAAAATCATCATTAGTTTGCATGACCCAAAAAACATACAAAATATAACTCCCATTGATCAAGGGAATCAAAAAAAAAAATTTAAAACATTCAAAAGAAAGCTTCGAGTACAACTCCCACTAATTAAGGGAATCTAAAAAAAATTTAAAGTACTCATATATACAAAGGAGGCTACTTCAAGGTATTTCCTATAAAAACTTTTTATAGCTTTTACTTCATTCAGTAAATTGTCATCTACATAAATTACTAAGAATATACTTCTACTTCCACTTACTTTCATGTAGATGCACTTGTCAAATATATTTAAATTGATTCAAATGAATTTACAAAAATTCAATGTTAAGGCAAAATGAATGCATCCAAATAAACTATAGGGCAAAATACAACCTCAATTAAGGCAAGTTATTACAATGAGGCCAACAAAATAGTATATTCCCCTCTAGGCAAAATGCACATACCAAGGTTTAAACCAAGGTTAAAGCCTCAGATGAATCAATCAATGAATATACATTAGCTTCATATATCTGTCCCCTTTGGGCAGACAGATCACTTAGACCAATGTAACCTCAATAACTTTATTATAGACAAGCTTATAATTAAAACACACAATAACCCCCTTTGGGCAGGAAATTGCATGAAATAATCAGAAGCATTCCTCAAATTTACAAAAAAATTACATGACAAACAAATTAGTCCCACTTTAGTGGCAATACCATAGTAATTCATAGAGACTTTTACAAATTTTGCCCAAAATCATGATGCATTCCATAAGAAGGTGTAACACCTTCACTGATCATGAGTTCAAAAACAATAGCATTCTCAAAAAGATTTTGCACTTAAACAGTTCAAGCGGAAGCATATAACTCAATAAATAAAAATATTCTATAAATTATACATCTCCATTTCTTATAATTTGAAATAGTAAATAACTCAACAGTAGCATGTTGTTGTTGATGGCAAAAAATAATTGATTGACATACACAATGCAATAAGATTAAATTTGGGCAATAACAAAATAATTTATATATCATAAACCCCGCTTTGGGCAGGGAATATAATATACAAATATTTTCCATCGCATGAAGATTTGAATAAGGAGAATTACATACAATTATAAAAATTTATCCACTTTGGGCAGACAAACTCTTAAATTATACATATTTCCCCATAATACCACATGCAATTTAAAAATAATTTATCCCCTTTGGGCAGATAAATACTTTTAAATTACGTAATCTTTTCAATAATTTCTTCATAGAATTGTCCAAATTATTATATGTAAAAACCCCTTTTGGGCAGGTAATTAACATATAATAATTCAAAATAATATATCAATAATAATGCCCAACAACATGAAACACTTAACAACATGTGTTTCTAACAACATGAAACACTTCACAACATGTGTTTCCAAAAATTATATTGCATTTGTCAATCCAACAAATTTTGCCTCAACAAATCATACAATTTTTTTAATTATATTTGTATGATGAATTACAACTAATGTCACACCATTCTTGTAATCCAAAAACTCTCAATATATAATTGAAATAATTAAGGGTGTTGAGTCTAATCCCTAATTAAATGAAATTATATGGATCACTTGACATTAATTTCCAAACCCAAATTATTGCTTCAAACCATAGGCAACAATACAAAAATATTCAAATTATTCATCTCAATAGTGTATGTATAAGGAAACTTTAATTAATACATACAATCAAATCATTATAATACATGACATAAAAAATTGCCTAATTTAATTCACACGGTACATAAATATTAACCTTCAGAATCCGTTATACCCATTTACTTTCTTTTGCCACATGCAGTTAATGCCAATTTATATAGTAGTTTTACTCCCTTTTATTCAATGAAATGATCCAATGGGACCACCAAATGGAGTAAATATTAATTTTTATATGTTAAGCTACAATCAAAAATCTCTATGCAAGATCTGATCAATTGTATTTATTCTATTGTCAATCACAAGTCACAATGCAATACACAACAATCATTAGTCTAAAAATATTGCAACAACGTTTTGCAGTGCCAAAAACCAATGATGGTGAACGTGCCAATTAAATAAAATATTGAAGAGCTAGCCAAATGAAGTATGAAACCAATTTCACTAAATCCAAAATGTGAAATGTGAAAACCCACTAAAATGTCTCAAAAAGGACATAGTTTATTAATTATGAGACATGCTCATGTGAACTTATTTCACAAAACTATGCAAAAGTCCAAACGATTTTCATTTATTTCACAAAAAACAAAATCAAATGTCCAATAATTTACAGGCCCAAATCAGATGTGAAATCTAAAGTACAAAAAATAACATGTCACCCAAAATGAATATTGAAACTTTAATGATTAAAACCCAACAACAATGTCAATAGTCCACTTAATGTAATATAAAAATAGAATATCTCAAGGGCATGACTTTAGTACTTTAAGCTCCAATATATAAAGCATTAACAATTAATGCGTGAGCGACATAACTATACGAAGACAATAATAGTGTAACAGTAATACACTCACTAAAGTCATGAAAATCGAAAATCCAATCATATATTAAACATGGAATTTCATGACTTAGACAGTACATAAATAATACTTATATCCAAAAAAATAAAAATTAAGATATAGAGATCCAATCAAAAGTTTCAACCCACGTTGAAAATAGAGGTCCAATCCAATGAAAAACAATAATCCACTTATTTCACTAAACAAAGTGTTTCACTGAAAATTCAAATGTCAAACTGTAACTAAAAGTCTTAATGGATATCAATGATCAATAAATAGTAATACGCAAATCTGGATACCATAATTCATTCTAAAGGTGAATAAAACCATAAAACATTGTTATTCACAATATCAGAAAAATTTTAAAATTATAAGTGAAACCAAAAGTTGAGTCCAATTCACATTAAAGAATGTCAATTGACAAAAAATAATAATTCCATGATATATAATGCAGCGGAAAAATTGCAAAAAATATACCAACAATTCACATTTATTCCAATGATCACGTTGTTAAAATTTGGTGAATTTTGGCATAAAATTGAGTGCGCACACACACACACACTCTCACTCTCTTTACACTGTTGAGAGATTTGCGTAACAAATCCAAATAGATCTTCTTCTTCTTTTAGAAGGCCGACCCATTTTACAAATGAGTTCCTCATAAGGCCCCTTTCAAGCTTGAAAGCTTGAATTATTCCTTACTTTTAAACGCAAACAACAACACAAATCCATATCTAACACATATCCAACAATATTCAACCACTTTTATTTCTCATTATAAAAGAAAATATTTCACTTCCGTACAATACAAATATATATAATGTAATTGAACTTTTCATGGATATGAATAAAATCTTTTATTTTATATATATATATATATATATATATATATATATATATATATATAAGTATTGTACCTTATGACCATTCATATTTGTTAAATCACTCATTATCAATCACAATTATTAAAATTGTGTACCAAAATAATATTTTGCATTATGTCATATTAAATACAGATAAATAAAAATGCAACTAAATATATATATAAATCCTTCCATGCTTTATGTATCATTTTCATTGTTGTGCATGACAAGCTTCAGTGCGGTCACCTTAAATGAAAATAATAAATAACCAACCAATAATGAAATTAGGGCAATACATTTCTCATGTTATTGGAGATGAAGAAAATTTTCTATATACTCAAATTTATAGTGAGACCCACACAAAACAAAGAAAGAAAACAAAAAAAATAAAAAATTATTACACGCAAAATGAACTCTCATTAACATGAGAAAGGGTTCTCCTACAACGTGAGAACTTTATTTCCCATGAAATTGTTGGGCTTCCTCCTTCAATGCTAAGCCCAAGCTCATTTGAGGGGTTTCCTAACCCTAACCCTAATTTCCACCTCCTCTATATATACTCATTAGTTGAGGGTGGAGGCAAGGTTAGATTTGAGAGGTCATATTTTTGAGAGAACAAATTTGAGAGAATTATTTGATTGTTTGAGTAAAGCTTTATGCTTTGCATTTGAGAGATCTCTAGAGAGAGTTTGAGTGAAACATCTCTAGGGTAGTTTGATTATCACCATTGTTGGAGAGGTTGAGTTAACCACCACATTGGTGTATTTGATTATTTGTAACCATTATTTTCATAGTGGATTTCTGATCTGGACTAGGTCCCGTGGGTTTTTACTTCTTCATTCAAGAAGGTTTTTTCACGTTAAATCTGGTTGTGTTCTTCTTCACTCTCTCCTGTTTTTGTTTTGATTTTTTCGATGCGCTGCCTGACCTGGTGAAGTTCAGGCTGAGGTATTGCCGAGATCCGAGATCAGGATCTTGTTGATTGAGTTCCGCACAAAGGCCCCTGAGCCGAGCTTGAGGGAACCGAGTTTTCCTAACAGTGGTATCAGAGCCCGAGTTCGACGGGTTCTGAGGGAGACGAGATAGAGACCAGTGGCATAACTCATGATGGAGATATGTTCAAGTTGACCGCAGATAATTTCACATATTGGAGACCGATGATGGAAGATCATCTCTACTGCAAAGATTTGCATGAGCCCATTATCCTTGATGAGAGACCGGCAGGCAAGACAGATAAGGAGTGGGAGATCTTGAGTCGGAAGGCGGTAGCCACGATCAGGAAATATATTGATAAAAGCCTCTTTGAGCACGTGTCCGAATTCACGAACGCGTATGAGTTGTGGACGAAATTAGAGTCCATGATTCAGAAGAAGACTCCCAGGAACAAAGCACACCTGGTTCGCCGACTTGTTAAGCTTGAATACAAGGACGGTATGAGCATAATTGAACACCTGAACACATACAAAGGTATTGTGAATCAGCTGTCAAAGGCTGATATGAAAATTGATGAAGAACTGCAGGCATTGCTGCTGTTGAGCTCGCTGCCAGAAAGCTGGGATACTCTGGTGGTGACCCTGAATAACTCGACTCCAGATAGAAAATTGAAGATGGATGTCGTGACAGACAACCTCCTGGGCGAAGAATCCAGGAGAAGAGAACGAGGTACTTCGAGTACGTCTGAGGCCAACGTTGCTGAGAACAAAGGGAAATCCGACTCCCGCGGTAGAAGCAAAAGCCGAGGTAGAGGTCGTGACAGACGAGACAAGTCCAGAGGTCGGTCAAAGCCGAAATATGAGTTGAAATGCTTTTACTGTGGAAAGACAGGCCATAAGAAGCCAGACTGCTGGACCCTACAGAATGATGAGAAGAACGGCTCTGTGAAGCCGGATCAGATTGTTCCCAAGAAGAGGGAAGACAAGAGCACCACTGCGGTGGCTACAAATCCTGATGCCGAGATATTCCTCCTTGGTGAGGATAATTATTTGAATGTTGCATATGATGACTGCACCTGGATTGTTGACTCTGGTGCCTCCTTCCACGTTACTCCACACAAAGGTTTTTTCTCCTCTTATCGAGGTGGTGACTTTGGAGTAGTGAAGATGGGAAATCAGGTGACCAGCAAGATTGTTGGTGTCGGTGATGTAACTCTGACCATAGATGTAGGATGCCGACTTGTGTTGAAGGATGTGAGGCATGTTCCTGACATGCGTTTGAACCTAATCTCGGTAGGCAAACTTGATGATGCCGGGTTAGTGAACTACTTCGGTAGTATGAGATGGAAGCTGGCCAAGGGAAACTTGGTCGTGGCCCGAGGTAAGAAGGAAGACTCCTTGTACGTGATGCAAGGAAAGATCAATGGCGGAGAAGCCAATTCTGTCCGAGATGAACCTAGCTTGGAACTATGGCACAAGCGCCTCGGCCACATGAGCGAGAAAGGGCTCCAGATCCTGAACAAGAAAGGATTATTGACCGGGTTGAAAGGCCAAGCGTTGGAGAGTTGCACGCACTGCCTAGCTGGAAAGCAGCACCGGGTTTCTTTTGTGAGACCGGATCAACCAAGACGACGCAGGAATATTCTTGACCTCGTCCATACTGATGTTTGCTCCATGTCGGAGAAATCTCTTGGAGAAGCTCAGTACTTTGTTTCATTTATTGATGACCATTCCCACAAAGTGTGGGTATATTTGTTGAAGACTAAAGACCAGGTACTCCAATCCTTTAAAGAATTCCATGCGATGGTTGAAAGGGAGACTGGCAAGAAATTGAAGGTGGTCCGATCTGACAATGGTGGTGAGTATTGCGGCCCATTTGATGCATATTGCAGAGCGGCCGGGATTCGACTTGAGAAGACGCCCCCCAAGACTCCACAGTTAAATGGACTGGCTGAGAGAATGAACAGAACAATTGAAGAGAAGGTACGAAGCATGATATCCAATGCCGGGTTACCGAAATCATTCTGGGGAGAAGCCGTCAAAACTGCTGTTGACTTGATCAACCTCTCACCATCACGGCCACTTGAAGGAAAAATTCCAGAAGAAGTCTGGACAGGTCGGAAAGCGGCCTATAATCAATTGAAGGTGTTTGGATGCCGAGCTTTCGTGCATATCCCTAAAGATGAAAGGGCCAAACTTGATGCAAAGACTAAAGAATGCATTTATCTTGGTTCGCCGAGATGTGAGTTCGGGTTCCGACTTTGGGATCCAATCAATAGGAAGATAGTGAGAAGCCGAGATGTGATCTTTCATGAGCATGAGAACATTCATGACATCTCGAAGCCCAAAGTCCGGGTTACTGTCAGACATGAAGAACCCGTCCCTCCTGTCCGAGCTGAAGCAGGGGGAGAAAATCAAGAGAATGAAGAAATTGATGACCAGCAACAAGCTGAAGATGACCAAGACACTGAGGTCCGAGTTGAGGATGAGATCCGGGATGAGAATGATGAACCGGGTCCTCAAGCTGAAGAACAGCCGAGATATCCAACTCGAGAAAGAAGATCCTCTACAAGATATCCATCTGATGAATACACCGTTGTTGCTGAAGACGGTGAGCCTCAGAATTATGATGAGGCTGTGACGAGCTCAGAGAAAGAAGAATGGGAAAAGGCAATGCAAGACGAGATGAAGTCTCTGCACGAGAATCAGACTTATGAGCTGACTGAGTTGCCAAAAGGAAGACGAGCTCTGAAAAACAAATGGGTCTACAAGATTAAGAATGAAGAGAATGGGCAAAAGCCGAGATACAAAGCCCGGATTGTAGTGAAAGGCTGCAATCAAAAGAAAGGAGTTGATTTTGAGGAGATTTTTTCTCCTGTTGTGAAAATGACCTCGATCCGAACCGTGTTAGCCATGGCGGCTTCGATGGACCTTGAGGTAGAACAAATGGACGTGAAGACGGCATTTCTTC
The DNA here is from genome assembly GCF_033153095.1 of Gastrolobium bilobum. Taxonomy (NCBI): domain Eukaryota; kingdom Viridiplantae; phylum Streptophyta; class Magnoliopsida; order Fabales; family Fabaceae; genus Gastrolobium; species Gastrolobium bilobum. The sequence goes on along the minus strand of NW_026897478.1, from coordinate 309,760 downwards.
ACGGTGATTTAGAAGAAGAGATATATATGGAGAAACCAGAAGGGTTCCAAGCTCCAGACCAAGAAGACTTGGTATGTCGGTTGAAGAAGAGTCTCTATGGCTTGAAGCAAGCACCTCGGCAGTGGTACAAGAAATTTGAATCATTCATGATTGATCATAAGTTTGAGAAGACTGAAGCCGACCACTGCGTATTTGTGAAGAGGTATGAGGCAGGAGATTTTTTGATTTTGTTGTTATATGTTGACGACATGCTTATTGTAGGGAAAGACAAATCGAGGATAGTCGCCCTGAAAAAGGCGTTGAGCTCGTCCTTCGCAATGAAGGACCTCGGCCCTGCAAAGCAGATTCTCGGAATCAAGATCATCCGAGATAGACAGAAGAAGCTATTGTGGCTAAGTCAAGAGAAGTACATTGAGAAGATATTGAAGAGATTCAGCATGAACAAAGCCAAAACAGTGAGCACCCCCCTTGCCGGACACATAAAGCTGAACCAGAAGCAATGTCCGAGATCTGATGAAGACAAAGATGAGATGATGAAGGTCCCGTACCAATCCGTCGTCGGAAGCTTGATGTATGCAATGGTTTGCACTAGACCCGACTTGGCGTATGCTGTAGGAATGGTAAGCCGGTATTTGTCAAACCCCGGCAAAGAGCACTGGGAAGCAGTGAAGTGGATCTTCAAGTACCTCCGAGGTACGACAGACTTTTGTCTCCGATTTGGAAAAGGCAAAGCCGAGTTGCAAGGCTACTCGGATTCTGATTTAGGGGGAGACGCCGACTCGAGGAAGTCGACTACAGGATATTTGATGAAATTTGCCGGAGGAGCTGTCTCTTGGCAATCAAGACTTCAGAAATATGTTGCACTATCGACAACTGAGGCTGAGTACATTGCCGCGACTGAGGCAAGCAAATAGATGCTGTGGATGAAGAAGTTCCTCATGGAACTCGGCCATGATCAAGACAAGTACGAGCTGGGTTGTGACAATCAAAGCGCAATCCATCTTGCGAAGAATTCGACCTATCACTCCCACACTAAGCATATTGATGTGAGGTATCACTGGATCCGGGATGTGGTGGAAGGTGGAGAGCTCGAACTCGTCAAGGTGCACACTGACCAAAATTGGTCCGACATGATGACGAAGCCGCTTCCAGCAAGAAAATTTAAAGACTGCTGTGAAGGAGCCGGGTTGATGCTGAAGCCGACGCATTGAAGTCGGAGGGGGGGATTTGTTGGGCTTCCTCCTTCAATGCTAAGCCCAAGCCCATTTGAGGGGTTTCCTAACCCTAACCCTAATTTCCACCTCCTCTATATATACTCATTAGTTGAGGGTGGAGGCAAGGTTAGATTTGAGAGGTCATATTTTTGAGAGAACAAATTTGAGAGAATTATTTGATTGTTTGAGTAAAGCTTTATGCTTTGCATTTGAGAGATCTCTAGAGAGAGTTTGAGTGAAACATCTCTAGGGTAGTTTGATTATCACCATTGTTGGAGAGGTTGAGTTAACCACCACATTGGTGTCTTTGATTATTTGTAACCATTATTTTCATAGTGGATTTCTGATCTGGACTAGGTCCCGTGGGTTTTTACTTCTTCATTCAAGAAGGTTTTTCCACATTAAATCTGGTTGTATTCTTCTTCACTCTCTCCTGTTTTTGTTTTGATTTTTTCGCTGCGCTGCCTGACCTGGTGAAGTTCAGGCTGAGGTATTGCCGAGATCCGAGATCAGGATCTTGTTAATTGACTTCCGCACAAAGACCCCTGAGCCGAGCTTGAGGGAACCGAGTTTTCCCAACAGAAATTATTGTACAAAAACTTAAATATTGGAATCGTAAAGCCACAGACTTTCACCAAACATAAACTTGAGGAACAGTAACAAAATTGTCAATAGTCATGAGTCCATGGCACGTTTTTCAAAATTGTGAAACACTTAACATAATTTTCAAAATTTAGAATCAATTAATGTGAAAAGACCCTAGCCTTCCAGCATCAACCAGTAAACATATCCTTTTGTTTTAACTTCAAACGGTTATCGATTCATTCATATTATTAATAAAAAATCAAATAGATATAATTTTTAGATAATAAAACTTCAAAAGTTAAACCAGCGTGAGAAGTTTTATCTAACTTGTATATCTAGTTAGGAAAAATAATGACAATAAGGCATGTACTCCAAAAGGAATTCAAATAAAAAAGAAATTGCAGGACAAGAGTGCATCACTATGGTGAATGGTGATCAAGAAGCCATATACAGTGTATGGAAATCGAAAATCTAAAAATGGCCTTTAATTAAGAAAGCATAAATTTTTTAAGATTCTTAATTAAATCGAACAATAAATTTGTGAAAAATTCAATTTCCTGAAATCGAAAATCGCAGTGCAACAGGAACGCCAATTGCTGAAATCGAGATAGCATGTAACAATTGGTTGCAATTGTATATAATATTCGAAGTATGCAATATGGATCGAGACAATTTATTCAATAACCGATCAAAAATAAATAAATAAAAATCACGATAAATTATGGGTCTTATAATCATACATGTTGGCTGGTGCCTTGCTAACAGTTATGCAAGTAGCACGCAAGTATACGCGACAACAAGTAATACAGGGCGTATATGAGACCCTTATATCGTTCTCACAAGGATCTTTAGCGTATGTACTTTGACAAAACTTGATAATTGCTAAAACTGAACCTATTCTAAAAATGGTTAAAAATGGAATGGAAAACAAATAAACACAATACTACTATTAAACCGTGTATTCTTTTCTTTTTGAATTTTTCTTTTAAAACTTGAATTGACAACTTAATGAATGGACAATTAGTGGGAAAATAAGTTGGGATATTTTTTATGTAAAAAGAAAAGTAAAAGTCAAAAGATTTTTTAGAAGGGTTACTAGGATTAGATTTGAAATATGTGAAATCAAAGGAAAATAAATCTGAAGTGTTGACACTAAGTTGTAAAACAGGTTGAGTTTTGGTTCCCCATCCCCAACAGCCTCCAAATAAGTGCTAAAAACAAATCCCTAAAAATTAATTCCAAAGTGTTGGACCCTTTTCTTATTGGTTTTAATCTCTTAAAAACATTTTTATCTTTAACAAACATCTGCACATCTCTGTGCTAAACGAAAGAAAAGACCCTTATAATCCAATCCAACACAACATGGAGGCTGTTCTCATCTCTGAGTAACATCCCTTGAGTGTTCTCACACTCAAGTCCATGTGTTCAACACAGTTCTGGACTTAGTCATTTCTCAATGACTAATTCCCAAACTCATATCCTACTATCAGGCCTCAACAGTAGCATAAATAAATTAAAGCACGGTGTTAAACAAACAGGGAATCAACTTCAAGAAAAATAGTATTCAGCACATATTAACGACTGTGGTTTGGGTACCTACACCCAACCTATAAAAAGTTTAGCTCCTATCCATGAGAATGGAGCTTACAAACAGTAAAGGAAAACTTAAATATTACAGAATATAAAATGCTTAAAATAAAACTACAGCACTGGTCCTAACAACCGAAAATCACAGTGCTGTAGAGACATGCATAAGGCTCATCAGATGAGTCTCATTACAGAACAGAACAGAAAGAAAATTCAAACTAAAAAAAAAATATTCAGAAGACCAGAAAAATAAAATCCAAAAGCAGAACCGAAGAGAGCCTCACTTACTCCTTGTTCTCCTTTTTATAGCTCTCATTTCCTTCTTTGCACAATATTCCTCTTTTGCTCTAGCTCAGCAGTATAACGCGCTGCTTGTGCGGTGCAAATGGGTGGTCCCCACAGTGCTCCACTCCTATGCTCAGACAATCCGAATGGAATTGTTACTCCTTCAACCCGTACACTGACTGGTGCTCACAAATCGCTCCAGCCTCCACTCACGAAAGGCTTCCAGCTCACCACTCAGTAACGGATTTTTGTTTGGCTTTTTCTGAACCAAAAATAGTGGCTAGGGTTTTCTTGTTTTTTTTCTTAATGGACTGTGGATGTGGGTTAATTTGGAAGGATGAACTGTAAGAAGAGGACGATCTGACCTTATGGGTTGATTTGTGGCAAGGATTAGGGATGGCTGATGTGGGTTTGATCGCACGATGAGTGTGTGCTAGGTTTTCTCTCAATGACTTTTGCTTATCGTGTCTCTGCTTCTATCTCTTCCCCACTTTCTTTGATTCTTTTCTTTCTTTGCTTTAGTTGGGCTTTAGCTTTAGGTCCGGCCCAGTCCGTTCCTTCTTCCTTGCTCTCTTCTTTTCTTTGGGTCACTCTGATTTAAAAGGGCAACTGGGCCTAAAAAATGAAATACTACAGCCTATTAGCATTTTAATCACAAAAGATAAATTACAAACATTTGGGGTATTTTAATCACAAAATCAATTCATTTCTCTTCATATGCAATATAAATCACATGCTCTAAGTCTCCATTAAGAGACTTATCACTGGCTCTGATACTATATGTAAGAATTTTTCATATAATAATTCAACACAAAACTCGATACATGTATGATAAATAAAACACCACATATCAATATATTCTAAGAGGAATTTGTGTACCTGATTGGCCTTTCTTATCTACTGCGCGAAGAACCTCATCTCACGGCTAGAGTCTTCCTCTCTATGACCTATTCCGAAAGTGGCAGCTTCAGCGATGGGAGCATGACGGCTCATGGGACTTAATCCTAATATAAATAGGTTAGAGAGGGGACCTAGCCAAATACTCTGAAAAGAGTTTGTGTCCACTGGGTCCACCCATCACGGAAAACCAGGGTCACACCAAAGCCTACATTGCTGCCAACTAGGCCCAATACCAACAGATGCCAAAAGCCCAACTCAACGTGATCACAACGGGCTTATCAAAATAATACAATTGGAATATCCATTAACCCGATTAATTTTAAAACAGAAAACTAATTAATTAATATTGCCCACATAAAAGAAAATTCTAACATTCTCCCACATGGGCTATATTAATTAATTTAATATTATTTTTGAAAATCATTTTATTTTGAAAACGACTCTATCAGGTTAATAACTAAAAAAAAAATTTCGTGGCCACGATTTAGAAAAACAATATTCCAATTTCAATACCAGCATCTAAACACAATTCAATCCAACATAACCCCATCATAGGAATATGGCGATCAATATACCAAAAATATCATAGCATATGACCTTCCATTCTCACATACAATGAGTATTACATTTTCATGAATGAAGGCCTAGTAGTGTAGTAAGAATTAGTGCCAAAATGTGATCAACAATGTAACACACTAATTCTTATCGGTCCTCAATGTAATTTCTCACCAACAAGAAATTACATTAGTGCAATTTCCAAGCAACATGAAATTGCACTCCATAATGCAATTTCTCAATAACATTAAATTGCATTATCCCAATTTCTAAACAACATGAAATTGTCTTTTTCAATCCAATTTCTTAACAACATGAAATTGAATTAACGCAATTTCCAAACGACATGAAATTGCTTAGTTTAAATAAACCAACATGTCACAATACAACATGAGATCTCAAAATTTGTCACAACATGCTTAAGGATAATATTCATACATATATTTCTCAGTCGATAGGAGAAATAACAATAACGATGATCATCAATTATTAAAATTCAAACAAAAACACAAAAATCATCATCAGTTTGCATGACCCAAAAAGCATACAAAATATAACTCCCATTGATCAAGGGAATCGAAAAAAAATTAAAACATTCAAAAGAAAGCTTCAAGTACAACTCCCACTAATTAAGGGAATCTAAAAAAAAATTAAAGTACTCATATATACAAAGAAGGCTACTTCAAGGTATTTCCTATAAAAGCCTTTTATAACTTTTACTTCATTCAGTAAATCAACGTCTTACTGAAAAATAAATTGTCATCTACATAAATTACTAAGAATATACTTCTACTTCCACTTACTTTCATGTAGATGCACTTGTCAAATATATTTAAATTGATTCAAATGAATTTACAAAAATTCAATGTTAAGGCAAAATGAATGCATCCAAATAAACTATAGGGCAAAATACAACCTCAATTAAGGCAAGTTATTACAATGAGGCCAACAAAATAGTATATTCCCCTCTGGACAAAATGCACATACCAAGGTTTAAACCAAGGTTAAAGCCCCAGATGAATCAATCAATGAATATACACTAGCTTCAGAGATCTGTCCCCTTTGGGAAGACAGATCACCTAGACCAATGTAACCCCAATAACTTTATTATAGACAAGCTTATAATTAAAACACACAATAACCCCCTTTGGGCAGGAAATTGCATGAAATAATCAGAAGCAGTCCTCAAATTTACAAAAAAATTACATGACAAACAAATTAGTCCCACTTTAGTGGTAATACCATAGTAATTCATAGAGACTTTTACAAATTTTGCCCAAAATCACGATGCATTCCATAAGAAGGTGTAACACCTTCACTGATCATGAGTTCAAAAACAATAGCATTCTCAAAAAGATTTTGCACTTAAACAGTTCAAGCGGAAGCATATAACTCAATAAATAAAAATATTCTATAAATTATACATTTCCATTTCTTATAATTTGAAATAGTAAATAACTCAACAGTAGCATGTTGTTGTTGATGGCAAAAAATAATTGATTGACATACACAATGCAATAAGATTAAATTTGGGCAATAACAAAATAATTTATATATCATAAACCCCGCTTTGGGCAGGGAATATAATATACAAATATTTTCCATCGCATGAAGATTTGAATAAGGAGAATTACATACAATTATAAAAATTTATCCTCTTTGGGCAGACAAACTTTTAAATTATACATATTTCCCCATAATACCACATGCAATTTAAAAATAATTTATCCCCTTTGGGCAGATAAATACTTTTAAATTACGTAATCTTTTCAATAATTTCTTCATGGAATTGTCCAAATTATTATATGTAACAACCCCCTTTGGGCAGGTAATTAACATATAATAATTCAAAATAATATATCAATAATAATGCCCACCAACATGAAACACTTAACAACATGTGTTTCCAACAACATGAAACACTTCACAACATGTGTTTCTAAAAATTATATTGCATTTGTCAATCCAACAAATTTTGCCTCAACAAATCATACAATTTTTTTTATTATATTTGTATGATGAATTACAACTAATGTCACACCATTCCTGTGATCCAAAAACTCTCAATATATAATTGAAATAATTAAGGGTGTTGAGTCTAATCCCTAATTAAATGAAATTATATGGATCACTTGACATTAATTTCAAAACCCAAATTATTGCTTCAAACCATAGGCAACAATACAAAAATATTCAAATTATTCATCTCAATAGTGTATGTATAAGGAAACTTTAATTAATATGTAACACCCTCCCTTGTAGGCCTCCAAGAGAGTTGTTTGTTAAGCGGAATTAGAGTTCTTTTAATCATATTTAAATTTAGAGACTGAAAAAAAATCATTTTTTTCCATTGCCATTTAAAACTAAAAAATGGGATCATGTTGTTTACAAGAATCAGAGTACGCAAAATTTCTTAACTTACAAAACAATATAAATTTCCTGATAGGCCTTGCTGTCTTTAAAATTTCGTATAAAATCTATCTCAACGATTTAAAAAAAAAAATCTTTGTAATCTAGAAACTAGACATCTGGGGCTTTACGTTCATATAAAATAATAGTGATTTGGAGTTCGTTTTCCCCTCGAAACATAACTCGCAAATTAAGAGGTAAAACAATGAAAATATCACAAACGTCTTGGCTGGTAAAAATCATAATAAATCTAGATTTCAGAATTTCCTTGAAAGGTTTATATAAAATGAAATTAGACACCTGGGGCTACGCGTGCATATAAATTATAAGAAAATCGGAGGTCCGTAGACCCGGAACGACAACTTGCAAGGTTCTTGCAAAAACGTTTCAAAAATCAGCAAGTAGATAAAACGTCAAAATCCTTTTCGCAAACGTTTCAATATCTGTTTCCAAAATACTTGCTGGTCATAAAATTATAAAACAGCAATAAAGCCATAGTCCAACAGTCAAACAAACCCCTCAAATTCATACAGTCATCCATAAAATAAAACAGCAATAGCAGTATGTCCAAACAGCAGAAGCACAACAAATATCCAAATATTCCAAGTCCTTGAATGCTCTATCGTCCTCCTGCCATTTTGTAAAAATAGCAGCCCCAAAGGGGTGAGAGAAATCCCAGTAGTGTGGCAACAAAACCAATAATGCAACAGTATTAAACTAGGCACAAAATTATAAACAGTCGCTTCAAACATGAAATCCTTTTCATCATATAACATTTTCATCATATATCCTTTTCATCATATATCATATTGCGTATATAACGCCTTCATCACGCTCATAGCATCGTCGTGCGCGTGCCATCACAGTGGAAATTCCATGCACGACACCATCATTTGGGGAATTCCACTGTGGCCTATGCGGACTGACGCCAACTGTCCCAGTACCCTGATATCAAGGGATGCCTATATGATGCGTGCTCAATCACATGGTCCTATAGATATAACTATTCTGAGACTCAAGACTAACATGAATTTGGTACATGCATGCCATGCTATGCTGTCACACACAAACAGAAAGACAAGTGCGGTATGATGTACGGTGCATGCATATATCATCATTTCATAACATATACTTCTTATACAATGGATGCCATACTGCCAAGCCATTCTTTCTTTTCATAACAGAATTTCCATAATCATAACATTTCCATAGGCAGAATAATTTCATCATTTATGGAAGAATAATCATAAGGCACATGTGAGCAACAATTCACAATTCAGACACTAATCAATAGTCACATCAGGTAATACCGCCTAACACATACCTTACGTGCGTCACAATTTAATTGTAATAAACAGCCGCAAAACAGTCCACAACTCACGAAGTTTGCGCACCCATACATAAGTATAATTAATCAGAATACATTGCATGTTATTCCTATAGGTTACTAACAATTTCTTTGCTTAAGGGTACATGCACCCCCTTCGGCCAACATGATTGTTTTTCTAAAATTATTCTGCCTACGAAACAGTCTTCCCCAACGCTTAACAGTGAGAATACTAAGGTTCCTAACATGCAAGGTTCGGTTTTAAAGCTTCTCTTACGGAAACAATTTTCTGACTTCATCTAATTTTAATTAAAGTTATACAGCAACAACATCCTATGTTTTTCCTACGTCTCTTCATGAATATATACACGGTTTTCCCCACACCTTCATTCCTTAACATGATTCTGTATCCTAAATAAATTTCCCATGACACCCTCAAAACAGTACCGGTTTTGGCATATAGGAATACATGACAATTTTTCCAAAGTTCAACACATTCTGATTCAGTTTTTTATGGTACCAAATGCTCATAATTTTTTACTTAAGTACAATTGACAAAATTCTAAGACTACATAAGCATGCAAGTTCAGTTTCGAAAGCTATTCCCTAAGAGCTCAGAATTTTAATTAGATAAAATCACTCATGACATGACTTAAAATTAAATCAATAATCCTTTAGTGTGAGATTTGTCCAACTTAAACATGTGCCATTTTATTAATTTATTTTCCATTAAATTACTGACTTCTAAAGGGTATTATCACCAATTAATAATAGCAACATCCTAAGTTTCCACTCCCTCAAGGAATCGGTTTCTATAATAGGAGATGGCTAGGATCTTTATTCACATTTTTTTTTTTTTACCTCACAACCCAAGGTGCTCTAGGAAAACATATAGCATTCAAGTCCAATTAATTCAATTCAATTAAAGCCTAACACACATCACGGTCTCACTACAAAAGTCCATAATTTATAAAAGGCTATTGACAGAGGATTAAAACATGCGGCTGTATATTTTGTCTTTCTATCAAAAGGCGATCCAATAACTTAAATCAACATATCACCGAATTCAGTTTTAAATTTAGGTGCATCAATGCATCACTTCCTAGGGGGCTCAATGGCAGAATTAGTGCCACGGAATTACCAAAATAACATAAGCTCCAAACAAGAGGAAACCGACTGAATAGGGAGAATTGGTAGAGATTACAAGAACTACTTTCCTAATTTCACATGCAATTCGAACAGAGATAAGGAGAGAAACTTGGGATCCGGGTTTCACCTTCCTTCAAGCGTCCAATGGTCGGTCACACAGTGAAGGACATCAATCTCACACTCCAATCACAGCCAGCTGCATGCAAGAGGTAGAGAGCGACTCACTCAAGGCAGAGCCACGCTCAAGAAAAATGGAAAGCCTAATCAGAAATCGGTCCAAGGAGAAAAAGAGCAAGGAGGCAGCAAACAAAAATAAACAATACCTCCTTGAAATTGGCCCACGGTCGAGCAAGGGAGAGAGGACGGTTGATGATTTCACGATGTACTCCCTTTGGCTGCCGCATCCTGCCGAAACCATGAGGAAGAGAAAGGAAGAGGCTTGATGGTTGTTTCGTCCCTAGGAACTCGTGGCTAAGAGTGGGGATGAAGGAGAGGGACATGCAACTATAAGATGGTGTATTCTTCATGGTGTCTTGTTGTACTCACGGTTTTTGAAGAAGGACATGCAAGTCGATTGTTCTCCTATATTTCCTTGCTTGCAGCCAACAGCGGTGCAGAGAGAATGAGGGGGAGGGGTGAGTTCAGGTTGCAGTCTCCCTGGTTCTGCGTTCGGCCAACCCATGAGGAAAGAGACAGAAGCTCGCATGTTGGTTCAGCTCATGGAGCTCACGGTTTTGGTGAGGTAACTGAGCGAATGAGAGAAGAGGAACGCTGATTAAGTTTTGGTATTCATCTTGAGTGGCTTACGGTCCAAAGGAATTGATAAGGATATGTGATGAATGTTTGAATTCATTTCTGAATCAAGAGGCTAAGCGTTCGGCTCATTGATTCCCTTAGCTTTGCGCACATGGAAAGGAGTGGGAGGAGTATACTGACTTGGTTTAGGACACAAACAAACATTCAGCTTGTTTGTTCTTCACCTAAGGCGCGTGAAAAGAAGGACAAGGATGGCTATGGGTGAACATGTGTCACTACTTGACCAATGATATTACATATGCAAGAGGGACTACCTCCACTTTATTGGCTGCATGAGGGTGGCAAATCTGAGTACTTTGGACACTCAAACAAGTGATTAAATTTTCCTTATTATTTTCTCCCACTATCAGCGCATGAGAAAGAATAAGAAGTGTGTGATTCACTAAACAGTTAAGGCTGGAACATGATCCCCTCTCAAAGGTTAGGGCCGTGGCCCTAGTAATGCAAATGGTTCAAAATTTAATGCCCTAAAGGTTCATCCATCGCAATATATAATCCTACTATTCATTAACTTATATAACTATTAAAATATCAACTAAGGTTTTTTATATGTTATGATTAACGTATGCCCCCTCTAATTAACCACTAAAGGTTTTATTCATCAAATTAAAATTAATCACAACTTCTAATTAATATTAAAACTTCATAAATATTCCTACTCATTCCAAATAGCATGCATGCACCCAATTATATTTCCTAACACTTATTCCCTTAAAATTATAATTAACCTAATTTTCATGAATTAAAATGAAGTCCACCCTAAATAAATATACATATATACATTTCAAGTTCAAACAAACTTCTAAGTCCCTAAGCAACATTTATATAATTTCCTAAATTTGCGGGATGTTACATAATACATACAATCAAATCATTATAATACATGACATAAAAAATTGCCTAATTTAATTCACACGGTACATAAATATTAACCTTCAGTCATGGGTTCAAAATCCGTTATACCCATTTACTTTCTTTTGCCACATGCAGTTAATGCCAATTTATACAGTAGCTTTACTCCCTTTTATTCAATGAAATGATCCAATGGCACCACCAAATGGAGTAAATATTAATTTTTATATGTTAAGCTACAATCAAAAATCTCTATGCAAGATCTGATCAATTGTATTTATTCTATTGTTAATCACAAGTCACAATGCAATACACAACAATCATTAGTCTAAAAATATTGCAACAACGTTTTGCAGTGCCAAAAACCAATGATGGTGAACGTGCCAATTAAATAAAATATTGAAGAGCTAGCCAAATGAAGTATGAAACCAATTTCACTAAATCCAAAATGTGAAATGTGAAAACCCACTAAAATGTCTCAAAAAGGACATAGTTTATTAATTATGAGACATGCTCATGTGAACTTATTTCACAAAACTATGCAAAAGTCCAAACGATTTTCATTTATTTCACAAAAAACAAAATCAAATGTCCAATAATTTACAGGCCCAAATCAGATGTGAAATCTAAAGTACAAAAAATAACATGTCACCCAAAATGAATATTGAAACTTTAATGATTAAAACCCATCAACAATGTCAGTAGCCCACTTAATGTAATATAAAAATAGAATATCTCACGGGCATGACTTTAGTACTTTAAGCTCCAATATATAAAGCATTAACAATTAATGCGTGAGCGACATAACTATACGAAGACAATAATAGTGTAACAGTAATACACTCACTAAAGTCATGAAAATCGAAAATCCAATCATATATTAAACATGGAATTTCATGACTTAGACAGTACATAAATAGTACTTATATCCAAAAAAATAAAAATTAAGATATAGAGATCCAATCAAAAGTTTCAACCCACATTGAAAATAGAGGTCCAATTCAATGAAAAACAATAATCCACTTATTTCACTAAACAAAGTGTTTCACTGAAAATTCAAATGTGAAACTGTAACTAAAAGTCTTAATGGATATCAATAATCACTAAATAGTAATATGCAAATTTGGATACCACAATTCATTCTAAAGGTGAATAAAACCATAAAACATTGTTATTCACAATATCAGAAAAATTTTAAAATTATAAGTGAAACCAAAAGTTGAGTCCAATTCACATTAAAGAATGTCAATTGACAAAAAATAATAATTCCATGATATATAATGCAGCGAAAAAATTGCAAAAAATATACCAACAATTCACATTTATTCCGATGATCACGTTGGTAAAATTTGGTGAATTTTCGCATAAAATTGAGTGCACACACACACTCTCTCACTCTCTTTACACTGTTGTGAGATTTGCGTAACAAATCCAAATAGATCTTCTTCTTCTTTTAGAAGGCCGACCCATTTTACAAATGAGTTCCTCATCGGGCCCCTTTCAAGCTTGAAAGCTTGAATTATTCCTTACTTTAAAATGCAAATAACAACACAAATCCATATCTAACACATATCCAACAATATTCAACCACTTTTATTTCTCAATATAAAAGAAAATATTTCACTTGCGTACAATACAAATATATATAATGTAATTGAACTTTTCATGGATATGAATAAAATCTTTTATTATATATATATATATATATATATATATATATATATATATATATAAGTATTGTACCTTATCACCATTCATATTTGTTAAACCACTCATTATCAATCACAATTATTAAAATTGTGTACCAAAATAATATTTTGCATTATGTCATATTAAATACAGATAAATAAAAATGCAACTAAATATATATATAAATCCTTCCATGCTTTATGTATCATTTTCATTGTTGCGCATGACAAGCTTCAGTACGGTCACCTTAAATGAAAATAATAAATAACCAACCAATAATGAAATTAGGGCAATACATTTCTCATGTTATTGGAGATGAAGAAAATTTTCTATATACTCAAATTTATAGTGAGACCCACACAAAACAAAGAAAGAAAACAAAAAAAAACTTATTACACGCAAAATGAACTCTCACTAATATGAGAAAGGGTTCTCCTACAACATGAGAACTCTATTTCCCATGGAATTATTGTACAAAAACTTAAATATTGGAATCGTAAAGCCACAGACTTTCACCAAACATAAACTAAGAACAGTAACAAAATTGTCAATAGTCATGAGTCCATGGCACGTTTTTCAAAATTGTGAAACTCTTAACATAATTTTCAAAATTTAGAATCAATTAATGTGAAGAGACCCTAGCCTTCCAGCATCAACCAGTAAACATATCCTTTTGTTTTAACTTCAAACGGTTATCGATTCATTCATATTATTAATAAAAAATCAAATAGATATAATTTTTAGATAATAAAACTTCAAAAGTTAAACCAGCGTGAGAAGTTTTATCTAACTTGTATATCTAGTTAGGAAAAATAATGACAATAAGGCATGTACTCCAAAAGGAATTCAAATAAAAAAAAAAATTGCAGGACAAGAGCGCATCACTATGGTGAATGGTGATCATGAAGCCATATACCATATATGGAAATCGAAAATCTAAAAATGGCCTTTAATTAAGATAGCACGAATTTTTTAAGATTCTTAATTAAATCGAACAATAAATTTGTGAAAAATTCAATTTCCTGAAATCGAAAATCGCAGTGCAACAGGAACGCCAATTGCTGAAATCGAGATAGCATGTAACAATTGGTTGCAATTGTATATAATATTCGAAGTATGCAATATGGATCGAGATGGAAGCGAGACAATTTATTCGATAACTGATAAAAAATAAATAAATATAAATCACGATAAATTGTGGGTCTTATAATCATACATGCTGGCTGGTGTCTTGCTAACAGTTATGCAAGTAGCACGCAAGTATACGCGACAACAAGTAATACAGGGCGTATATGAGACCCTTATATCGTTCCCACAAGGATCTTTAGCGTATGTACTTTGACAAAATTTGGTAATTGCTAAAACAGAACCTATTCTAAAAATGGTTAAAAATGGAAAACAAATAAACACAATACTACTACTAAACCGTGTATTCTTTTCTTTTTGGATTTTTCTTTTAAAACTTGAATTGACAACTTAATGAATGGACAATTAGTGGGAAAATAAGTTGGGATATTTTTGATGTAAAAAGAAAAGTAAAAGTCAAAATATTTTTTAGAAGGGTAACTAGGATTAGATTTGAAATATGTGAAATCAAAGGAAAATAAATCTGAAGTGTTGACACTAAGTTGTAAAACAGGTTGAGTTTTGGTTCCCCATCCCCAACAACCTCCAAATAAGTGCTAAAAACAAATCCCTAAAAATTAATTCCAAAGTGTTGGACCCTTTTCTTATTGGTTTTAATCTCTTAAAAACATTTTTATCTTTAACAAACATCTGCACATCTCTGTGCTAAATGAAAGAAAAGACCCTTATAATCCAATCCAACACAACATGGAGGCTGTTCTCATCTCTGAGTAACATCCCTTGAGTGTTCTCACACTCAAGTCCATGTGTTCAACACAGTTCTGGACTTAGTCATTTCTCAATGACTAATTCCCAAGCTCATATCCTACTATCAGGCCTCAACATTAGCATAAATAAATTAAAGCACAGTGTTAAACAAACAGGGAATCAACGTCAAGAAAAATAGTATTCAGCACATATTCACGACTGTGGTTTGGGTACCTACACCCAACCTATAAATAGTTTAGCTCCTATCAATGAGAATGGAGCTTACAAACAGTAAAGGAAAACTTAAATATTACAGAATATAAAATGCTTAAAATAAAACTACAGCACTGGTCCTAACAACCGAAAATCACAGTGTTGTAGAGACATGCATAAGGCTCATCAGATGAGTCTCATTACAGAACAGAACAGAAAGAAAATTCAAACTAAAAAAAAATATTCAGAAGACTTGAAAAATAAAATCCAAAAGCAGAACCGAAGAGAGCCTCACTCACTCCTTGTTCTCCTTTTTATAGCTCTCATTTCCTTCTTTGCACAATATTCCTCTTTTGCTCTAGCTCAGCAGTATAACGCGCTGCTTGTGCGCTGCAAATGGGTGGTCCCCACAGTGCTCCACTCCTCTGCTCAGACAATCCGAATGGAATTGTTGCTCCTTCAACCCGTTTACTGACTGGTGCTCACAAATCGCTCCAGCCTCCACTCACGAAAGGCTTCCAGCTCACCACTCAGTAACGGAATTTTGTTTGGCTTTTTCTGAACCAAAAATAGTGGCTAGGGTTTTCTTGTTTTTTTTTCTTAATGGATTGTGGATGTGGGTTAATTTGGATGGATGAACTGTAAGAAGAGGACGATATGACCTTATGGGTTGATTTGTGGCAAGGATTAGGGATGGCTGATGTGGGTTTGATCGCACGATGAGTGTGTGCTAGGTTTTCTCTCAATGACTTTTGCTTATCGTGTCTCTGCTTCTATCTCTTCCCCACTTTCTTTGATTCTTTTCTTTTTTTGCTTTAGTTGGGCTTTAGCTTTAGGTCCGGCCCAGTCCGTTCCTTCTTCCTTGCTCTCTTCTTTTCTTTGGGTTACTCTGATTTAAAACAGCAACTGGGCCTAAAAAATGAAATACTACAGCCTATTAGCATTTTAATCAACAAAAGATAAATTACAAACATTTGGGGTATTTTAATCACAAAATCAATTCATTTCTCTTCATATGCAATATAAATCACATGCTTTAAGTCTCCATTAAGAGACTTATCACTGGCTCTGATACTAAATGTAAGAATTTTTCATATAATAATTCAACACAAAACTCGATACATGTATGATAAATAAAACACCACATATCAATTTATTCTGAGAGGAATTTGTGTACCTGATTGGCCTTCCTTATCTACTGCGCGAAGAACCCTGATCTCACGGCTAGAGTCTTCCTCTCTATGACCTATTCCGAAAGTGGCAGCCTCAGCGATGGGAGCATGACGGCTCATGGGACTTAATCCCAATATAAATAGGTTAGAGAGGGGACCTAGCCAAATACTCTGAAAAGAGTTTGTGTCCACTGGGTCCACCCATCACGGAAAACCAGGGTCACACCAAAGCCTATATTGCTGCCAACTAGGCCCAATACCAATAGATGCGAAAAGCCCAACTCAACATGATCACAACGGGCTTATCAAAATAATACAATTGGAATATCCATTAACCCGATTAATTTTAAAACAGAAAACTAATTAATTAATATTGCCCACATAAAAGAAAATTCTAACAGAACGGTGACCAATGGTGTGGCTTTTGTTGGTGCAGCTTTAGGCGCTGGTGAGCGGCGGCGGTCAACGGTTATCAATGGTGTTTGCAGGCAATGACCGTTGGATTAACTTTGGTTGATTGTGGCTACCACTGTGGTGGTGTATGTTTTTTTTGGCAGTGTGGGTTTTTTATGGTACTTGAAAATGTTTAAAGGTGAGTTCACATTGGCTTTTTGGTATTTCACGGTGAAAGAGATTGTAGGGTCGATGGAGGTTGAAGATGAACGAACGGGCAGATGATTTCTGCCTTCCTCCTGGTGAATTTCCCCGTTCTTTTTCTATAGACTCAAGGTCTGAATTGGCATTCTGATGTGTGCTTTCTTTCTTCTCTCTAGTACCTTGTGTTTTTTTTCATTTTTCTTTGCAAACTGCTACAAAATGTTTTCAGATGATTTCAGATGAGTAGTGCTTATAATATCACAGACCCATTTCTGCGTATATTGGCCTCTGCATTAAACAGATGAGGTAGAGCATTGACCTAATGAGCCATTTACGCTGCATCGTCATTATCTCTCTGCATTTTTGGGATGAAGCAGAGTGATTTTTTTTTAATTTTTTTTGTCTTTTTCGAATTACTTTATTTTTGAATTTTCCGGACCAAATATGGTGTTTACACTAGAGAAACAAAGTGACCCACGATAGCTCTTCCAATGGGATCGCCACCTTGCTTAGCCTACTTGAAGGAGATAAAACTTGCCTTTACAAACACAAAGTCAAGGCTGCGACTCCATTCCTCTTCGGATGTTAGCTAGCAGCCTCTTTTTACTTTGCATGTCAAATTAAATAAAGATGAGGCCTTAAAGGGTCAAACGACTAAAACAGCTTGTGGAGGACTTCTTCATGATCAAGTGAGGGTTTGATTAAGGGGTTTGCTGCAATAATTGGTCATTGTGTTGCTTTACAAACGGAATTGTGGGATGCGTTAAAAGGGTTGGAGCTAGCTTGGGAGGTAGGTTAGAGAAATATTTTGGTTTGGGTTTACAAACTTTAGTTTGCAACTTGGTAGGCCTTACAAGTCGTATTCGGTTTTTTTAGTTTTTTATAATATGTCAGGCCATAAATCAAGTATTTAATAAGCTATTAGGTCAGTATAGGTTCCAATTAATTTACATAGGCTTAGGCTATCATAGTCAAAGTTTGGCTTAACTTGACCCATTTATACCCCTAGCTTTGACCTGTGAAGAACATCAACACAGAGGGACAACAAACTTCAAAATCAAAAAGAAATATGGAACAATCAGCACAAATGTCTAAAATCATTTAAATGACATTGGATCCACATAAATCATTTAATTAGTGTTTAGATATTTTAAAAATTTTAATAATACAAAAAAAAAAGAAGTTGTTAATGGATATGTATAAGAAATTTTCATACTCCATATATATACATATATCTTCATTGATTTTTCTCTTTAACAGTTTCCACTAATTAATAACCAAAATTCTCATTCTTGTTGTGAAATAAAATACAAATAACATCAATAAACAATTCAATTCCATTACCAATAGCAAATGTAGCTCTACATTAAAATAATTTAAAAAAAAAGATTAACGTAAAACAACACTCCATTTTTTCAAAAGAAATAAAATCAATAACTACAACCACAAAAAAAAGTTATTAATAAAATAAAGGGGGCGTGAATTTCACTCATGTTATAAGCACCCAAGAAACAATAATGGTCAGCAAAGACAAAGAGTTTCACTTTTATAAAGTTCAAAAATATAAATCAATTTTTTTCGCCAACAGACAATATAATTACCAATGCATATTCCAAGAACAGGTATCCGTAAAATCTTGAAGAAAGAAGCGAAACATCGTGCCTTGTCGCAGAATGGCTAGGTTCCGGGTGGTTAGTGCGAATAAGAAAAAAGGTTAGAAGAAAACCTCAATTGGAAAAAGACGAAAGAAGAAGAAGAAATTAAGAAGAAAGAAATCTGTTATCTAGTCATACACGGAAAGCAACTCCATATCTTCATTTGTTACCACTGTTACAATTTTAGCTAGGGCCAACTTACAATTTTAGCTAGGCCCAATAATAATTACTTATATAATTATATACACGAAGGAAAGTTCTCACATTTGGGAATTAGGTTTTTTACTATTTTGTGTATGTGCAATAACCCAAAACACAATAGTTCAATGGACCTTCATATTTCATAATTATAGTCCTGTTATTCATTTGGTTTCATGATTGTTACTTTCAAGGGTTAAGTGTTTGTCCTTTTAAGGGACACAAATTGTATCCTTTTAGTTTTTAACACTATGTCTTACCGGTAAGACATAGTTATAACATTGAAAATAATTTTTTTGAGACTAGAACTTCGCTTAGCTTTAGGACTTATTTTGTTGAGACTTATGTTATTTAGAGTTTGTTTGTTATTTAGAGTTTGTTTATATCTTGTTTGACTATCTTGTACTTAGCATGCTGATATCATGACTATCTGATCTTGTACGGATCATATTTTGACTTTATAGATCTACAGCATGGCATGTTTATTTTATTTATTTTCGCATTGATATTGTTAGTGTCTATTTAGATAATTTTTTTAAAAAATAAAAACAAAAAGAAATTTTTCTTGTGAATTTAGTATGCTTCAATTGGAGTATAATGATAAAACTTATTGCTTTCATGGGCACTTGTTAAGAAAGTTGAGTAATTCATGGAAATTAGAAAAGTAACTTAGAGTGATTAAGATAAAGAATAGGAAATTAGTCTTACACTAATAGCCGCAAGGTCTTGAGCTTAAACAATTATTTTGTTCTTGTGTGCTTATTCCTCTTTGAATTTAAAGTCTAATCACATAGCCACTTTTGTCCATGTTTAATTCCTACCTATTAGCCAGACCATATTACAACCTTAATAAAAGACCTCTTGATTAACTATGTGTATCATTGAGACTGTGAAGTGTGAGAATATAACAAGCCTATGATAGTGTTAATTGAGTGAAGCATATTCCCTTATACACTTGAGAGTGAGAAATTTTGAAAAATCCTAGTGAAGAAGTGTTCTTCACTTAATTTTCCTATTTTTTGTCTTGAGAAGTCTAGTTACAATTTTATGATCTTTGAATGATAACTATTTGCTTAATTTGATGTCTCATTACCTCAAGTCTAAATAATTCGTTGATACTAGTTGATTTGTTGAATAATAATTTGATATTAACTATGCTCTTATACCTTATGCTAGTGTTTTAGTGTTTTGATGATTACTTAATGCCATTGCTTGAATAGTTGAAAAATTTGTATCTTAAGGGCATTTTGTTAATTACTGCAAAATATGCATTCTTCACTGTTTTTAAGTCAAGTTTACAAGGTTTTAGGTTTTTGATTAAAATTTTTGATAAACAATAGCCTAGTTTGACTTGGTTGACTATTTGATACTTAATGATATATTCATATCTTTGCACTTTTTAATATTGCCAAAAGGGGAAGAAATATGTTGAGATTGAGAAATTTTATGTTTCCTTTACTGTTTTTCAAAGGGGGGAAAATTGACTTTTTATGGGATTGTTGACTTTTTATCCAAGTACCTTATAAAGGGGGGAACATGTAGTTAAGGGGAGTTTTCCATTAATTTTGATTTCTCATGCTACTAATTCAATTTCTCAATGAAGTGTTTATTATCATCAAAAAGGGGGAGATTGTTGAACTATAGGTTTCCAATACTATGCAATTGAAGTTTTGATGATTATAGAGCACCAACAAGCTCAACATGGATGCACAACTTAAAAGGCAGTGATACAAGTCCCACATGGCACTAGATGGCCAAGGTAACTTGCAAAAATGAAAGATTGTCTTAGAAGTGCAAAGTCAACATCAAAGTCAAAGATTCAAGTGAAGAAAGGAATTAGAAAACTCAAATGATGAAGACACTTGAAAACAGATGAAGACTTATGTTCTTATTATGTGTCATGTATTTTTAGAGTCTTAGGATGTATGAAGTTAAGTTTATTGAGCCACATTTCTCTAGTTTGCATTTAGAAATATAAAGTCATGCATACAAGTCTCACACACGTGGAACAATATTATATTGATGCTAGAAGCATGCATTTATGTTTGAGAAGTGAAAAGAATCAATTAGAAGTTAATTGAATCAAATTCGAATAAGTTTTGGGTTGTTGTCACCAAATATCGGGATATGAATATTGAATTTCCAGATATTGCATATCTAGATATCAAACCTGAACTATCTGGATACTGAGTTTCACATATCCGGATATTTGTCCCAGGTCACGTCATATTTTTTAAAATCTGAATCAAATCTTTTTGTATATTCTTTAAACCGACTTTTACACTTCTATAATCATGTTTTAGGTTTCAAAAACATAAGAGAGCATGTGTGAAAGTGCATTAAACGTAAGAAATCATTAGGGTTTAAGAAGAACATCATATTGATAATATTTTTAATATCTAGAAAGAGAAAGCTATGTAATCTTCTTCTTCAATTTTTCTTTGTAATTCTAGACGTAGGGAGGGTGCTCTACTGATTCTATACAGTATGAGTGTTAGTGATTGGTTTGTGTATGAGTGGAGTGATCCTAAGGGGGTTCGGGTTAAGCGCGATAGGGGAGATCACATTTCTTGTAAAATTTCTCTTGTAAAACTGTTTCTTCAAGCACCGGTTGAAAGCTTGATGACAGTGGAACGATTGATGGAAATCTGGATGTAGCTCTCAAGTGATAGAGAGTGAACCAGGATAAATCTCGGTGTCTTATTTTCTTTTCCCTAATCTTTTATTTTGTGCAGTATATTACTCTCTATGATACATTGTTCTTGATGTTTTGAATCTGTTTTAAGGTTGAAGAATGTTTGTTAATTGATTAAATCTATTATTGCATGCTTTATTGAAAAATAAATTTTTGATTTTCTTTGGTTGTTACGAAAAAATTTTAAAATACAATTCACCCCTTCTTGTGTTATTATTCAGCCATTCTTTTTTTACAATTGGCCTCAAAGCTTATATAGGGTTAACAAGTCTTAACGGCTCAGCTGACTCCCACTTCAATTAATTAGCAAACTAATCTTCTTTATTCTTTATTTTATTTTTAAAAAAAAATTCAAAATCAATAATTTTAAATTAAAAAACTACAATTTTTTATTTGTTTGTTTATTATTATTAAACGGTTTAAAATCACTAGACTGTCACCATCGAAATGATTCTAAAAATAAATGGGCTCAAAAAGATATCACGACTCAGCTAATCTCTTTATGAAATTATTTTTTATTATTATTTTTCTTTCCTATTTTATTTTATTTTTGTAAAGAAATGAAAAAAAATCACCAAAACCATATTTGTAGATAAACTAATAAAAGATTAAGCTTAAATAATTCATCAAAAAAATGAATTTTTACCCTAAAGAAAAAATATCAGACAAAAGAAAGGATATAGAATTTTTATACATATAATAATAATCTATTATTATTTTTTTTTCTTATCTTTCTTTTTTTTCTTTTTTTAATCGTAAATGATTTAATTCCATACAAAAAAACAAAAACAAAATCAAGGCTACTTATGTCAGACCTACACGCTTATATGTATATAAAGTCTCCAAATTAATTTACAAAAAAATTAAAACTAACAAATAATTCTGAAAGAAATAAGCAACTTTCTTAAGAAATAATAATGACAGGACGTGCAATGTATTTATAAAGCAACAAGGTTTCCTTATGCACAAATACGAAAAAAAAGCATCACGTTATATTTCTAACTTTATTATTATTATTCTTTTTATATTTGAAATGTAAAAAAAGATGACTAATATAATCAAACAATAGGAAGCATTGCTGCATGATAAGTTCACTTTGAATAGTCTAATAAAAAGATAGGAACAGTGACCATATCATAATTGCACCTTTTTTTGGTTTAAGAAGAAATAAGTTTAGAATAAAAAAAGAGAGTAAAAAATAATAAAACATGTGTCTTGAAACTTGAGTAAAAATACGGTTATCATAAAAAATGATAAAATTCAATGAGTTGCATATGAATACACTAACACAAGGGTAAGATGCTTGGGCAATATATACCCTCTCCAAGCTCGCGATCTTGATTTATGGTGTTGTGTAGCAGGAAGGGTGCTCCGAAGCAAGGGTGGCTTGGCAGCAAACAATGACCAATGGTGCTTGCTAGCGGTGATGAACGGTGACCAATGGTGTGGCTTTGGTTGGTGCAGCTTTAGGCGCTGGTGAGCGGCGGCAGTCAACGGTTATCAATGGTGTTTGCAGGCAATGACCGTTGGATTAACTTTGGTTGATTGTGGCTACCACTGTGGTGGTGTATGTTTTTTTTTTGGCAGTGTGGGTTTTTTAAGGTACTTGAAAATGTTTAAAGGTGAGTTCACATTGGCTTTTTGGTATTTCACGGTGAAAGAGATTGTAGGGTCGATGGAGGTTGAAGATGAACGAACGGGCAGATGATTTCTGCCTTCCTCTGGTGAATTTCCCCGTTCTTTTTCTGTAGACTCAAGGTCTGAATTGGCATTCTGATGTGTGCTTTCTTTCTTCTCTCTAGTACCTTGAGTTTTTTTTTTCATTTTTCTTTGCAAACTGCTACAAAATGTTTTCAGATGATTTCAAATGAGTAGTGATTATAATATCACAAACCCATTTCTGTGTATATTGGCCTCTGCATTAAACAGATGAGGTAGAGCATTGACTTAATGAGCCATTTACGCTGCATCGTCATTATCTCTCTGCATTTTTGGGATGAAGCAGAGTGATTTTTTTTTTTTAATTTTTTTTATCTTTTTCGAATTACTTTATTTTTGAATTTTCTGGACCAAATATGGTGTTTACACTAGAGAAACAAAGTGACCCACGATAGCTCTTCCAATGGGATCGCCACATTGCTTAGCCTACTTGAAGGAGATAAAACTTGCCTTTACAAACACAAAGTCAAGGCTGCGGCTCCATTCCTCTTGGGATGTTAGCTAGCAGCCTCTTTTTACTTTGCATGTCAAATTAAATAAAGATGAGGCCTCAAAGGGTCAAACGACTAAAACAACTTGTGGAGGACTTCTTCGTGATCAAATGAGAGTTTGGTTAAGGGGTTTGCTGCAATAATTGGTCATTGTGTTGCTTTACAAACGGAATTGTGGGATGTGTTAAAAGGGTTGGAGCTAGCTTGGGAGGTAGGTTAGAGAAATATTTTGGTTTGGGCCTACAAACTTTAGTTTGTAACTTGGTAGGCCTTACAAGTCGTATTCGGTTTTTTTAGTTTTTTACAATATGTCAGGCCATAAATCAAGTATTTAATAGGCTAATAGGTCAGTATAGGTTCCAATTATTTTACATAGGCTTAGGCTATCAAAGTCAAAGTTTGGCTTAACATGACCCATTTATACCCCTAGCTTTGACCTGTGAAGAACATCAACACAGAGGGACAACAAACTTCAAAATTAAAAAGAAATATGAAACAATCAGCACAAATGTCTAAAATCATTTAAATGACATTGGATCCACATAAATCATTTAATTACTGTTTAGATATTTTAAAAATTTTAAAAATACAAAAAAAGAAGAAGTTGTTAATGGATATGTATAAGAAATTTTCATACTCCATATATATACATATATCTTCATTGATTTTTCTCTTTAACAGTTTCCACTAATTAATAACCAAAATTCTCATTCTTGTTGTGAAATAAAATACAAATAACATCAATAAACAATTCAATTCCATTACCAATAGCAAATGTAGCTCTACATTAAAATAATTAAAAAAAAAAGATAAACGAAAAACAACACTCCATTTTTTCAAAAGAAATAAAATCAATAACTACAACCACAAAAAAAAGTTGTTAATAAAATAAAGGGGACGCGAATATCACTCATGTTATAAGCACCCAAGAAACAATAATGGTCAGCAAAGACAAAGAATTGGAACTTTTATAAGGTTCAAAAATATAAATCAATTTTTTTTCGCCAACAGACAATATAATTACCAATGCATATTCCAAGAACAGGTATCCGTAAAATCTTGAAGAAAGGAGCGAAACATCGTGCCTTGTCGCAGAATGGCTAGGTTCCGGGTGGTTAGTGCGAATAAGAAAAAAGGTTAGAAGAAAACCTCAATTGGAAAAAGACGAAAGAAGAAGAAGAAATTAAGAAGAAAGAAATCTGTTATCTAGTCATACACGGAAAGCAGCTCCATATCTTCATCTGGGCCAACTTACAATTTTAGCTAGGTCCAATAATAATTACTTATATAATTATATACACGAAGGAAAGTTCTCACATTTGGGAATTAGGTTTTTTACTATTTTGTGTGTGTGCAATAACCCAAAACACAATAGTTCAATGGACCTTCATATTCCATAATTATAGTCCTGTTATTCATTTGGTTTCATGATTGTTACTTTCAAGGGTTAAGTGTTTGTCCTTTCAAGGGACACAAATTGTATCCTTTTAGTTTTTAACACTATGTCTTACCGGTAAGGCATAGTTATAATATTTTTTTCCTCTCTCCACGTCAGCTGGAGTGACTGGGGAAATAGAAAAAAAGTAATTTTTCATATTATAACTATGTTTTACAGGTAAGATATAGTGTCAAAAACTAAAATGATACAACATTGTGTCATTTAAAAGGACAAATCATTTTTCCTACTTTTAAATGTGTTTATTTGGTTTAATTGGGCCCATATTTTGAAATAGGTCAGCTAATCATTTTTGTGATTAAGTTTCTTTTTTAAAACAAGAGGAGTAAGAATAAATAACATAACTAATTAGAATAAAACAAAAAAAAATATACAGGATAAAAAATTAAAAAAAGTAAAACACAAAAATAACCATACTATACATGTTCCTTATTATTTGTTTGCATTTAGATAGTTTGTTGTTATTTTGTATTGAGTATTTGATTTTCTATTTAGGTGGTGTCAAATTATAGATTTTACGTTAGTTAATTGTAATTAAGAGAAAAGTGTTTCTCCAGTCACTGGAGATAAACTTATCTTTAGTAAGCTCAAAAAGACATCATTTTGGGTTATAATATTATAAAATTATAATGTTAAAAGACTAATATAATCTATAATAAATTAAAATTACAAAAACACCTTAATTTTCGCCACAAAACGACGTCGTTTTGTGCTAATCAAAAATAACTTATCTTCATTGATTGGAGAAATGATTTACCCTATAATTAACTGAGAAAAACATTTATCCTTTTAAAGGATATAAACTTATATTATTTTAGATCCTAACCGTTGATTTCCGTACATCAACGATTATAATTTATTGGGTCAAACTTTATGGGCCAAATTTATTATTAATTAATTAATAATTTTGATCCAATAAATTATAACCGTTGATGCACGGAAATCAACGGTTAGGATCTAAAATGATATAAGTTTATATCTTTTAAAATAACAAGATTTATTTCATTAATTAATTATATAATAAGTAAAAAAAAAAAAAAACGAGCAGGTGCACGTGCTGGCATGGATGTGTGCCACTGAAAGCCGCGTGCTTCTAAACGTCGGTTACTTTGCCTATAAATATAAGAAGCCCCCTCCTTGTTTAACCTATTTGGCGTTTGGGTGTTTGATCTTAGGGGGCGTTTGGTACAGGAGAAATTTTTATTTGTCCGGGAATCTCAATTTTCAAAAATATGATTTTTACATTCAGTTTACGATAATATTCAAAAATTTAAAATTTAGAAAAATTCAGTTTCCCGGGAATCCGGCCAAATGCCGCGTACCAAACGCCCCCTTAGGGTTTGTGTTGAGTCTCGTAGCCGCCGGAGACGACTTTGTTTCCATATCGCTTAGACCTTGCGGTCGGTGCTTGATAATCCCTTCAGATTCGTTTGTAGCCGAGCGAATTCGTGATCTGAGGAAAAATCAGATACCTCTTTATTTTTCGTGATAATCTGAGATGTCTCGGTGCTTCCCTTTTCCGCCATCTGGGCATATTGTGAGGAATGGGGCACGTAGCGAGGCCTTGATCGAATCGATTAAGGTTGGTTGAGCGGTTTCGTTTTTGCGTTTGTGCTCAACTGCATGTTTTTGAAAATTTTTGAATAAAATGTGCGAGGCCACTGTTTCACCATGTCGATCCGGTTCTTGTAATGAATCGGATCTGTCGTTGCGCTTAGTTTCAAATGTGAACAAACGCTCACGTAGGTTTTCTTTATCATCTTGATGATACTTTAGGACCAATATGTGTGCAAAGTGAAATTGGTAGATTATTTCTGGTTTCTTTGGTATAAGTAACATAATTATAAAAAAAATTTGGTGAGAAGAGAAAATATTCTGATTTTGGTTTTGAAAATGTGCAGTTCTTTCAAACTACTAGCAATAGTTTTTTGGGCCATATGATTTATATTGCGACCTTAAGTTTTTGAAATGCTTTTTGGTTTTTGACATTATTTCTGGTTTCTTTGGTATAAGTAAAATAATTATAAAATTTTTTATGGTGAGAAGAGAAAATATTCTGATTTTGGTTTTGAAAATGTGCAGTTCTTTCTAACTACTAGCAATAGTTTTTTGGGCCATATGATTTATATTGCGAACTTGAAATTTTTGAAATGCTTTTTGGTTTTTGACATTGTTATTACTGTCTAGGTTAGGGTTAGGTATGAGTTCATATTTGAAACTCAGTAAACCGGCTTTAGTCGGTAATTGGGTATACTAGATGTGGTCATCCATGATTAAAAGATCGATATTGGTATTTGTAATGAAGTGTTTCTTGATATCCTTTTACAATTTTTGTTGCATGATGATTACTTGGATTTGTAAGAGGTAAGCAATAGTTGAAACAATTGTTTTTCTTGACTACCAAAAGATGTGATTGATTAATTATTGTATGGGCCACAAGGAAGATTGAAATGCTTGCATAGCATGTTTAATTATTTGTAATAAAGCGCGGCTCGCGGTGCCTCGACGCAAGAAATAGCGGCGTTCACACCGGATCGCAATAGCGGCCATTGCGATCACATTTGTAGCCATATTGCTGTCATAAGGCAAAATGTTAATTTTGTCCTAAATTTAAATGTGTAACTGAAAAAATTTAAGGGTTTTTTAGTCTATCCGCGTCTTTCTGTCACTTTTGCTGCTTTTAAAAAATGTTTTTTTTCAATATTTCTGTCATATATCTATTCTGCTATTTCCGCAACTGCAACCCGCTATAACGCTATAGCATTTTTCGGGGTTGGGCGCGACTATAACTATGGCATGTTTGCTTCTTTAGTCTTCTCTATCTTCTTTTTGAAAATGTTATTCTGGTGCTCTAAAGCTCCCAACGGAGATGGATAAGGCTAGGAAAGACATAAAGAAGGAGAAGAAGAGAGAGAATGAGGAGAAAAGGAAAGAAAAGAAAGAAAGGAAACGAAAAGGAGCGGCATCTCATGCTAGCGCTGATAGTAAAAAGTTCAAGCGCATTGATGACAAGAAGGGAATCAGACCAGATGGAAAGTTGCAAAAGGTTGAACATTATGAGAATGTTCAACTTGAGAGGAGTGGTATTACAGAGGAACTTTGCTGCTTGTCTGACAGTAGTCAAAGCAGCAAAAGGAAAAGGAGTAGCTCGCTATCTAATGATGAGCATGGTGAGGAAACTTATAAACTGATCATCTTATTATTTATTGTTGAGTTTATGCATCCCTAATTTTTGACCTTTTTTTTATTTTTTGTGAAACAGGAACTGACATTAGAAACAGGATTCCCTTGAAAAAACATAGGAAAACTGAAGAATCTAAAATTGAACATCAAGTGGGATCTTCCTGTGGAACTTCAGGAATCGCTGATTCCTTCACTCAAGCCACTGGAAGAAGAGATCATCAGTTACCATGTGTCGCAAGTGAAGAGCCCAATAAGTTCGTTGGGATCTCCGAGTCTAGACATGGCAAACCATTGCAGCCATTGGTACATGGAGATAATCTGGGCACAAACAATGTTGTTGATGATAAAAGACGATTCACTCAAGCCACTGGAAGAAGAGATCATCAGTTACCATGTGTCGCAAGTGAAGAGCCCAATAAGTTTGTTGGGATCTCCAAGTCTAGACATGGCAAACCATTGCAGCCATTGGTTCATGGAGATAATCTGGGCACAAACAATGTTGTTGATGATAAAAGACGATTCACTCAAGCCACTGGAAGAAGAGATCATCAGTTACCATGTGTCGCAAGTGAAGAGCCCAATAAGTTCGTTGGGATCTCCGAGTCTAGACATGGCAAACCATTGCAGCCATTGGTACATGGAGATAATCTGGGCACAAACAATGTTGTTGATGATAAAAGACGATTCACTCAAGCCACTGGAAGAAGAGATCATCAGTTACCATGTGTCGCAAGTGAAGAGCCCAATAAGTTCGTTGGGATCTCCAAGTCTAGACATGGCAAACCATTGCAGCCATTGGTTCATGGAGATAATCTGGGCACAAACAATGTTGTTGATGATAAAAGACGATTCACTCAAGCCACTGGAAGAAGAGATCATCAGTTACCATGTGTCGCAAGTGAAGAGCCCAATAAGTTCGTTGGGATCTCCGAGTCTAGACATGGCAAACCATTGCAGCCATTGGTACATGGAGATAATCTGGGCACAAACAATGTTGTTGATGATAAAAGACGATTCACTCAAGCCACTGGAAGAAGAGATCATCAGTTACCACGTGTCGCAAGTGAAGAGCCCAATAAGTTCGTTGGGATCTCCGAGTCTAGACATGGCAAACCATTGCAGCCATTGGTTCATGGAGATAATCTGGGCACAAACAATGTTGTTGATGATAAAAGACGATTCACTCAAGCCACTGGAAGAAGAGATCATCAGTTACCATGTGTCGCAAGTGAAGAGCCCAATAAGTTCGTTGGGATCTCCGAGTCTAGACATGGCAAACCATTGCAGCCATTGGTTCATGGAGATAATCTGGGCACAAACAATGTTGTTGATGATAAAAGACGATTCACTCAAGCCACTGGAAGAAGAGATCATCAGTTACCATGTGTCGCAAGTGAAGAGCCCAATAAGTTCGTTGGGATCTCCGAGTCTAGACATGGCAAACCATTGCAGCCATTGGTACATGGAGATAATCTGGGCACAAACAATGTTGTTGATGATAAAAGACGATTCACTCAAGCCACTGGAAGAAGAGATCATCAGTTACCATGTGTCGCAAGTGAAGAGCCCAATAAGTTCGTTGGGATCTCCAAGTCTAGACATGGCAAACCATTGCAGCCATTGGTTCATGGAGATAATCTGGGCACAAACAATGTTGTTGATGATAAAAGACGATTCACTCAAGCCACTGGAAGAAGAGATCATCAGTTACCATGTGTCGCAAGTGAAGAGCCCAATAAGTTCGTTGGGATCTCCAAGTCTAGACATGGCAAACCATTGCAGCCATTGGTTCATGGAGATACTCTGGGCACAAACAATGTTGTTGATGATAAAAGACGAAGGATGGCTTCTTTGTATGACTCTCTATTTCCGACTCAGATTCCTCCACTAACGGGTGATGTATTCGAATCAGATGATCAAGATTGGTTATTTGGGTCGGTACGGACAGAAGCAAGGCCCTCCTCCTCAATAAAAGCGAAGAAGTCTGCTACTGCTACTGATGCCTTCCATTGTTCATCTCAACAATGTCTGTGGCCTCCTCGTGCTCAATACTTGGCTGAGGCTGAAATATACGCGTTGCCATATACTGTTCCATTTTGATTCTTTTCCCAAATTTGGGAGACAATGGGGTAGTTTGAAGTTGGGTGCTTTGTTCTGCTAATTGAAAGAAGAACCGGCATGTATTCAAAAAAAAAAAACCGGCACATTATTGTGTTTTTTATTTTTTATTTGGAAGAGAGGACACTTACATGGCATGTGGGCAAAGATTGCTGGATATTCTTTTTTTTTTTTTCAGCATGGTTAATGTAATTTCGTCTTTCATGCCACTGATATTGGGAGAATGTACAGTACAGTTTGATAAACAGATTTTATTATTGTTTACCATTTTTACCAATTTTTCAGCTATTGCTAATGAGTGATATTTGCTACAAAAATACGTTGTAATAATTCGTGGTAATATTACAACGTTCAGTGGAAAATAAGACTCCCTAACGTGTATCTATCACGTACTCCAAAAAAAAATAAAACGTGTATCTATCACAATTTTATTTAGGAAATTAAGTGAATATATGATTTATTTTGTACTAGAATTTCACTTATTTAGTTATGAACAAATATAAAACGCATTATGAGAAATACTTCTTTCCTCCAAACCTTTTCATGTGAAAAAAATAATAATTTAGCTTCGGATTCAAAAAATAATTTCAACCATTGTTACTGGATATTAAAATTATTAATTTGCGTTTGAACTACGATAAGTTCTACATACAAAAACCATACAAATTTTCTAATTTATGGCAATAAAAATTTCAATTAGTATTTTTCCTTATACATAAAAACTTCTACTACAAATAATTGAGTCCGTGAAAGTTTTTTATATCATCAACTGCAAATTCTGAAATGCAGAATCTTTGCTTGTAAAAACTTTGAGCCACACAATTTTTTTTTTTTTTTTTTCATTTTTTCCTAGCACTGTTAAGACAAATGCAGTTTCTTTGGGTTATGGGTGTTATCATCAGACTGGGCTGAGCCTGAGCTTAATAATGATTAAACCCATTTCGAAATTTCGTTAAAACTTCGGCATAACTAGCAGTTGTCGTGACACGTTCCTGGGCTTAATTTTTTTCAACTCGATCACGTGGTATATCATATGCGTTGGTCAAGCATCTTCACCTGAGATTCAATTCAACGTTCCAAACCCCAGCATTTGCTTGCGGGTACCAATTTCCAAAGTCGCGAGCGATCTCAATTCGAGTAGAAATGATAACAGAGGGATTCGAGGATGAAGAGAAATGGCTCGCTGAGGGAATTGCCGGCATTCAACACAACGCATTCTTCATGCATCGCGCTCTGGTAATCTCCATCACCACATTCTTCCCCCTTTTCGTAACCTAATTCCCTCTTTAATTTCATGCTTGAATCTCATCGTAGGATGATAACAATCTCAGAGACGCACTCAAATACTCAGCGCAGATGCTATCAGAGCTTCGAACTTCTAGACTCTCACCTCACAAATATTATGAACTGTGTAAAACATTCTTCCCTTATTCATATCATACACATAACTAGGCTATGCTCGGTTCAATTATTCATTTCGATTTGGTTTTCTCTTCGTTGTGTTGTGTTATGCCTAAGATATGAGAGCCTTCGACGAGCTTAGGAGGCTTGAGATCTTTTTCAAAGACGAAAGCAGACACGGCGTTCCCGTAGTTGATCTATATGAGCTTGTTCAGCACGCTGGAAATATATTGCCTAGAATGTAAGTGGTTTTGGCAATGAACAATTTTCCAACATTTTTTTTTGATATTGCTGTCTGTCAGTGCTTGTGGTTGTTCTATTCTGAACTTGAATGATTGTGCGATTTCAACAATTGATATGGATGTGACACTCTTGTTGTTAATTTACTGCCAGGTATCTACTTTGCACGGCAGGATCTGTTTACCTCAGATGTAAGGATGCTCCTGCAAGGGATGTTCTTAAAGATCTAGTGGAAATGTGCCGCGGGGTTCAACATCCAATTCGTGGTCTATTTTTGAGGAGTTACCTTTCTCAAGTCAGTAGGGATAAATTGCCTGATATTGGTTCTGAATATGAAGGAGGGTAAGGCCATTACTTGGTTGGTAATGCAGTAATAGTTACTGAAGAAATGACATTTTTTTAATTTTTATTTTAACCCGCCCCCCTCCCCCCGGTTACATGTTTTGAGTTTCAATTTTGAATATGGGAAATTCATATTTTTGGTATTATTTTTGGGTGTCCCCTGTTTCCCTGCAGGGATTCTAACAGTGTGATGGACGCAGTTGAATTTGTTCTACAGAATTTCACAGAAATGAATAAGCTTTGGGTTAGATTGCAGCATCAGGTTCAGTGAACTTCTTTAACTCTTATATAATCTTATCTTACGAGATGCATAGCACCACAGTACTTGCATGCCATAGCCATAGAGGTAAAAATAAATCATGAGAACATGATTTCTGGCCATGCAGGTGTTATGGTGCTTGCGAATCATGCTTAATCTTTGGCGATCCTGAGCTGAGGCCTTCAATTGGGCTTTCTGGTCTGCAGGGACCTGGTCAGATAACAGAGAAGAGGGACAAAGAAAGGAATGAGCTTCGTGATCTAGTAATATAAAAATATGACACTATCTCCAGATGAAGCCGTTTGTTATCCATTTTGGTAGATAAGTTGCGTGATCTCCTTTTCTTGAATTATTAGGTAGGGAAGAATCTCCATGTTCTGAGTCAGATAGAGGGTGTGGACCTTGAGATGTACAAAGACACTGTCCTTCCAAGTGTCTTAGAGCAGGTCTAATAAAGTACTTTTCTCTCCAAAAAATAATTTACCTCTTATTGTAAGCCTTTATGTTATAATGTCTCTCAACTGTCTAAATCGGTTTGAGCAGGTTGTCAACTGTAAAGATGAGCTTGCCCAATTTTATCTCATGGAATGCATAATACAGGTTTTTCCAGATGAGTACCACTTGCAGACACTTGAGACACTGTTAGGTGCTTGCCCCCAATTGCAGGTGGGTATCTTGATTAAGTTGGAAATAGATGATCCTTTATATGCTTCAGATTTCAAAAATTATAGTATTGGTGACTGGTAGACCTTGTAGTCTGCATAATATACTAGAGATTTTAACTCTTTATATTTATTTTGTTGAGTTCCATGTTAATGGAAATATGTATCACTAAGGGGGCATTTGGTAGAGGGTTTTATTTTGGATTCCCGGGAAATTGAAAGTGGGAATCTTACTTACTCACGTTTGGTACACGGATTGGAAATTTTTTCCCGGAAAAGTCAAATTCCCGAGATTTGAAATTATGTAGCAGAATCCCATTCCAAAATACCACCGAATAGGTGATATTCTTAAAATCCCACCTGGTGGGAAAATGCACCAGATTTTTCGGGAGAAAAATACCCTTCTTCTTTGTACCGAATCTGAGAATAGGACTGAGTTGAAACAACACCCATTTCTGAACCAGCTTTGGACCATCGTGGCAACATCCATTTTTTTTTATATCAAAAGGGGCAAAGCCCCAAACAAACAAGAAAACAGGAAGGAACAAAGAAAGACAAAGTCCAACCTCAAGATCCTCCTCAGTGTTCTGGGTTGCCCTCTCTTCCCTGTCCCTGTCCACCCCAAACTACCCTTCAATGAGGCAAGCTCTTTTGTTCTTCTATTTCTCTTTATCTCCCATTTCCACCATTTCCCTTTTCTAAATTCTATGCCACCATACAAGTGAAAATGGTGCTATTGAAAACCTCTGCTGTATGCTATACTTTACAGGCACATATAAATTTTCCCACAAAGACGTTTTCTGGGCTTAGGCCCCTTTTTACTAAAATAAAAAAGAAAAAGAAAAAGAAGGAAAGACAAAGACAGAACGAAAGGAAAAAACAAAGCTCCGCAGATCACCACAACAGATCTGGGAGCAGCAGAAAGATCTTGTCCAGGATCAAGGAGGTCAGCAGCCATAAGTGTAGTTTACGGCAAGGTTGTCAAACTCCAGATTCTACGCAAACTCGGAAGGGTGAACCAAAATCGTAAATTGCATAATTGTAACACGAATCGTAGAATCGTAACATAGGATGCAAATTATATTTATATGCATATAAAGTAATATAATAAGCAAATTTAATTAGCAAAATTGACTTTATAATATTGATTTTTCACTTAATCTTATCAATCTAGACTAATTTGGTTTTTCAATCAATCTAATCTCTGTATTTTCAAATTTAAGAGAAGATGAATATAAATTTTTATATATTTTTTAATTAATATATAACCAATATTCATTAATTATATTATTAAAACAAAATAGAGGCAGAGAAAAAACATAGGCAGAAACGAAAAGATACAGAGGCAGAAACGAATATTCCATAATTATATTTCGAAACTAAAAACAATAAAACGAGAAAAAAAAAATAACAAACTATAGTATATAGATGAAATGCAACAGAGGCAAAAATGAAACGAAACAGAGGCAGAAGAGATTAAGACAGAACACCAACCGACGAAGGCATGACGACGAAGTTGCAGACGGAGCACGACAGGGAGGGATAAATTGGAGTCGAAGAAGATGGTGGATGGATCGCAGCCAAGACGTCGATGGTGGAGCAGGAGTCGTCGTCTCTCACTGAGCAGGAACATCGCGGCTGGATTTTAGGTATTTAGGGTTTTTTTTGTATTAAAAAAACCCATTTATGTGATGGATTTTGGGTCTAAATTTTGGGCCCATTGGTCACTTTGCTTTTGGTGAAATCGCTGAACTCGTACGATCTTACGAGTTTACCAGAAAGCACGGCATCTGTACCGTGTCAGTGCCAAAAATGATTTCACACTAAATTGGGATCATTGACGAGTTTACGCGCGAGTTTGACAACCTTGGTTTATGGCCTTCTATGTGTGTGTTGAGTGAGAGTGAGCGAGAGCGAGAGAGAGAGTCGAGAGTAATAAGGTTATTTTTTTGTAAAATTACCTCACTTTCCCAATAATATTTGAGAATCAACCAAACATAGAATCAGTAATTTTGTGCCAATATTCCCGGTAATATTTTGACCTACCAAACAACTTTTTGGTCGCATTCCCGGTAAACTCATTTTCCCAACATATTCCGGGGATTTATGATTCCCGGACACAAAAAAATTTCTCTTCTACCAAATACCCTCTAAGGGTTTTGTTTTGGAAGTTTTAACGAGATTTAGATTATAACTGCAGCCACTAAGGTTAAACAGGCAGCAACTGGGTCAAAAGGGCTAACTGGGTCAGTGTCTCGCACTGTAGCACATACTGGAACTTCAGGTTCATACATGCTGATCTTAGTGCCAAGGCGTGGAAAGTGTCTGCCACAGCGCCTACTATTGTGTGGAGTTTTTGTTCAGTTATGGTCTTGCTGGGGTTCATTGTTTCTTCCATGATTTTCCGGGGCTCAACTTGGATCAATTTCCAATAAGAATAGACTCTAACAATCAATAATTATCATCAATTATGACATTTAAATTGTATAACCTATAACATGCATATTATTGAAAATGAGGGGAAAGCATGACATTAGACATTTATTAGCGTTCATTAATAAAAAGATTCGATTGGTATCAATTAATCTTGTTTGGTATCTGTTAGAGATATAATTAAGACCATTTATGTGCCTTTACCTAATAATTAAGCTTTGGGGAGAGTTGGCTCGTAAACATGGTATTTGAGTTTATATGACCAATTGGGCTAGAGTTTGATCCTTGTTGCCCTCTTCCTCTAATAAAAATTAAAAATTTAGAAAAAGGTAAAAAAGATGGGCCCAAGCATTATTTACACTTCAAAGCCCAAAAAGGGTTCTTGTATGCAGGGGCATGTTAGAGATATAATAAAAACAATTCATTTGCCCAATGTGGGACTCTAAGTCCCATACCTTGCAAATGGAACCCCAACATTCTACCATGTTTCCCTAGTGCGTGCCCCCACGCACAACTCCACGTGATGGATGCTCTGATACCATTTGATGAGACCTTGAGATGCACCACCCCAAAAGCTAGCTCAAAGGGTGGGAGTGCCCAAGGCCTTATAAATCCCACATTAGTTGCCCATACAACCAATGTGGGACTCCAAGTCCCATACCTTGCAAATGGAACCCCAACAGTATCTGATTGAAGGTGAACCTTGGAGTAGCTGTAAGGTTTCTCCTTGTGACTGTAAGGTCAAGGGTTCAAGTCTAGGAAACAACCTCTTTGTAAAAAATGAAAAGGTAGGACTGCATAGAATTGACCCTCATCTCTACCCTTGCAAGTCGGGGAGTCTTGTGCGCCGGGTTTGTCCTCTTATTTGACTAGTGGTGGATTTCCTTGCATGGATGATTAATAATTCTTCTGAATGGAAGTGGGTCATCCATGTGACTTTCTTTTAGGATATATGTGGGTATGCTCTCATAAGTGAAGAGTGGAGCAATGCAAAAGTTTTTCATGGATCAATTCTGTTCTTTTTATCTCTGAGTTTCTTTAAGCTGAATACCTTTTTTCTGCCTCTTTGACTGACTTGATTGTGTTGCAGCCCACTGTAGACATCAAGACAGTGTTATCTCAGTTAATGGACAGGTTATCAAATTATGCTGCCTCAAGTACTGAAGTAAGTCTTATGCACCTTTTCTTGTATATTAAGCTTCCATGTGTTATTGATTTCTTTTCTGCCTCAGGTATTGCCCGACTTTCTTCAAGTGGAAGCATTTACCAAGTTAAGCACTGCAATAGGCAGGGTAAGCTGGCTTTTTGTTTGCAACTTTTAATAAACCTCCTTTGGGAGAACTACAGAAAAGGATGTCCTCATAAAACTATGGACAATGAAGGAACAAAATGTGGTGATTTTGTGTAATGGTTTTTCTTCCTTCATGGTAAATATTTTACAGGAGTTCCTTCTTGGTAATTGTCCCTTTTATAATAAAGTACTAAAATAGAACCACACTTGTTCATGTAGTGGTACATCAAGACATTCCTGTAGCTTGGGTTTCTGTGCTATTCTTTTTCTTGTTTTAAAATATTTATGAATTCATATGTTTAGAAGTTGTACGAGTTGGCAGTGCAGTGTTGGAACTATTTCCAATTAAAGGTTAATCTTTGTGGTTTTTCTAGGTATAACTCATAAAGCTGAGGCTACGTAATGTGCCCATCCTGGTTCTTATTTGATATCATATTTATTACCCCCCTCCCCCCTTTTCCAAAAATTCCCTAGCAGATCAAGGGCCTTTGCTTGGTATTAGATCTTCTGTGCAATAGGATAAGTACTTCTCTACTTTTGTATGAGTAAAACAAAATATTTGATTATAGTCATTTGATTAGATAGGATTAGACCTTATTACTCCTGGACCCTTTCCCTAACCCCCGCCTCCCAATATAAAAGAAGGATGAGCAAGAAAAGAATGATGTCACTTCTTGGTGCCTACTAATTATGCTTTTTGTTGTATGGACTAAAGAATTGCATGAAATTATAAGTTCAAACCTCAAGGTCATTTTTGTTCCAAAATAAAAAAATTACAATCCCAGACGGTAACCTGCATTTGACTGTAGGTGATAGAAGCACAGGTTGACATGACAATTATGGGAGCAATAGCTTTGCATGTCTCTCTTCTTACATTTACTCTCCGTGTTCATCCAGATCGACTTGATTATGTCGACCAAGTACTGGTATATTACTTTTCAAAAATCACAATATCTTCTTGAACTGCTGTTTTATAAGGCATTGTGTGGACAGGATTAACATCTTAGCTAAGCTTCTGTCTGGAATTTATGCAGGGATCATGTGTCAAGAAGCTTTCTGGAAAACCAAAGCTTGATGACAAGAGAGCAACAAAGCAAGTTGTTGCACTTTTAAGTGCTCCACTTGATAAATACAATGATATTGTGACTGCCCTGACACTTTCTAATTATCCTCGTGTAATGGATCATCTTGATAATGAAACAAATAAAGTCATGGCCATGGTTATTATCCAAAGCATTATGAAGAATAACACTTGCATCTCTACAGCCGATAAGGTGTGTTACTTTGCTATTGGTTCAACATAACAAGTTTATCTCTGTGTATCAGTGTTCAATATTCTTTTGTAGGTTGAAGTTTTATTTGAATTAATAAAAGGGCTTATTATGGATTTGGATGGAACAGTTGTGGATGAGGTATGCCTGAGTATTATTGTTTTTGGCTTTTTATCTTTGAATTATTTATTCAAAATTAATTTTTAGGACCAAATATATCTAAACTTACTTCCTAAATAAATATAATATTTGTTCAAGCTCAGCCCAATTTAAATATTTGTTCCATCTTATTTATAGGTTGATGAAGAAGATTTCAATGAGGAACAAAATTCTGTTGCTCGCCTTGTACACATGCTTCATAATGATGACCCAGAGGAAATGTTTAAGGTGTTCGCAATCAAATTGATTCCTCTGGTGTTTTTCTATTAAATGCTTCATACAACTTCTGACTCACTGATATTCGCAGATAATATGTACTGTAAAGAAGCATATTTTGAGTGGAGGACCAAGGCGCCTACCTTTTACGGTTCCTTCACTTATATTTTCTGCACTTAGGGTATCTTCCTTCTTTGATTTTCAATTTCTTTTATCTCTAGTCCGCTACTATATTTAACAATTTTCTTTAGTTGAACTCTTTTTGTGAGGTCCATATTCTATAATAAAGCCACCAATTGGTTGTACAAGGCTTCTTTGAACCGTGTACCCCTGAGGCTGGAGATGTTTATATGCAAAATTTTAAGTACTTAATCTTGTCTTCCCTTTAATCAACCCTGCACAGGAGCTTGTGAAGTATTCTGTAAACATTCACAAAAGTTGCATTATGGCAATTACTTCAACTCTAGAGTCTTGAGGTTTTATATTTGTGATCTAATGGTTAAGCCTAATTATTTTGCAACCTTGTGATGGCTTTTATGGTGACAAATGTTATTAGTCATTAGATTTATAAAATCCAGAGAGTTTTCTAGTTTCAATTGGATATTCTTGAGGCAAGAAGCCCTTAAAATATATACTTAAACTGTATGCCACCCTGTGTAATTAGGGGTTTACTTCTTGATATTGATATATAGGAGTGAAGAACTCAGGATCTTTCTTTTATTCTTTTGCCTTTTTGAATCATGTTTTGCTGCAGTTGGTCAGGCAATTGCGTGGGCAGGATGGAGATGTAGTGGGAGAAGAAGTACCTACAACACCAAAAAAAATATTTCAGCTTTTAAATCAGGTGATTTAAAATGTATGATCTTAGCATAGAAGAATAATTTAGTTTCTCTTTTCAAGCCCATGTAGGTGTACAATATCTTGGAATATTTTTGGCTGGGTATATCTGCATACTGTGTAGCGTATTAAGTCACTTCTAAATTTATGTAATAATTTATCTGCGTACTGTGTAGCGTGTTAAGTCACTTCTAATTTTATGTAATAATTTATCCACCATATGTGATCATTATATGATGGACAAGTAGCATTTATTTTGTTACAGACAATTGAAGTTCTTTCTTCTGTATCATCTTCTGAACTGGCTCTGAGACTGTATCTGCAATGTGCTGAGGTATTTTTGACCCTGCAAACTTAAATGATCAAATAGGTTTCACTTTTGTCTCTCCCTTTATTCCCAAACAGCTCTCAGAAGACCCAGAAAAGGGGGTTGCAGATGAAGTTGCGGCTTGAAAACTGATTCTCTGCCACTCAAAGATAGTTTATGAGGCTTAATTTATTTTTTCCGGATTGAAGATTTAAATCATTAGTCTGTCTGTGTGGGTAAATGATTTTAAGGGCTTTGTTCTCACAGGACTTGTGTACTATCTCACTACCACTAACTACAATGTTTCTGGATATTATTATGACTCTTTATCCTGATTATGATAAGTTTCTCATTTTGCACAGCTGTTTCAGTGACTATTTTTTTAATCTCTCTCTCTCTCTTTTTGTTGTTGTTGTTGTTGTTTTGTTTTGTTTTTTGTTTTTGTGTTAACCAGGCTGCTAATGACTGTGACCTCGAGCCTGTTGCTTATGAATTTTTCACTCAGGCATTTGTATTATATGAAGAAGAAATTGCGGTAATTATTAATTAAACAATCCTTTTTAAGATTTTCTAAATGTGGCTGAGAAGTGATCTTTACTTATCCGTTTTTTAATAATGGTTTTAGGACTCTAAAGCCCAGGTAACTGCAATACATTTAATTATCGGAACTCTTCAGAGAATGAACGCCTTTGGTGTTGAGAACAGAGATACATTAACACACAAAGCCACAGGGGTATAATACTGTTTACCTATTTTCCATTTTTTCTCCCTTCTCTTTTTCCTTTGAGAGTCTGTTTGGATGAGGGATAATGACGGGGATGGAAGTGGACAGGATGGGAAGGGAATAATTCCTCTTGTTTGAGGGTTTAAAATTTTTTGGAGGGAAAGGGGAATGTGAGGGAAACCATTCAACTTCTCTCTCAAACCAAGCTACTGAAAAATGCAACCAAGTATTATACTGAAATGTTACCCTTATAATAACCCTTTCCCTTTCCCTTCCCCTTCCTTCACTAATCGTCCATACATGGGGTAGGCAAGTCCTTTCCATTTCATCCCTTCCCTTTTATTCCACCCCCTTCTCCCCAAAACTTCCACCCAAGTTAGTCAAAAATTCCATTATAAGTTAAAGGCATGTGACGAGTTTTCTCGAAAGGATGGCCATTAGACAGCTGGGTTGCGGCAACTGTTATTTAGCTTATTAATGCATTCATGACAAAACCTAACTTAATGTTCTATCTTTCTGTAGTATTCAGCAAAGCTTTTGAAGAAACCTGATCAGTGCCGAGCAGTTTATGCTTGCTCACATCTCTTTTGGGTGGATGATCAAGATGGTATTAAGGATGGAGAAAGGTATGCTGATAAATGCTCTACTGGGTTTAACTGGGATGATTTGATTGGCTTCATGCATTGGTGCCTTGGAATACTTGTGTTTTCTGAAGTAATTATGTCCTTTATTCAATATAGCATCAAGGTTTTGTATGTGTGCTACTGTAGGATTATTCAATGTAATTATGCTTTGCATAATTGATCCATGTGTTTATAATTGCTTTAAATTTTTTTTGCTAAGAACATTATTATATCACGAAGAGTCTTCAAGTTGCCTGTCATCTTTCTTGTTTTATGTTTTTTTCCCTCTTGGGAGATGTTGACTGTTTGACAAACAGGGTATTGCTTTGCCTAAAACGTGCTTTGAGGATTGCAAATGCTGCTCAGCAAATGGCCAATGTTGCAAAGGGTAGCAGTGGTCCAGTAACGCTTTTTGTGGAAATACTGAACAAGTTGGTCACCTTAAGCTATAAAATTGCTTGGTATATTATTTTCATGGTTTTCTTACTTACGAATAAGTATGTTCCAGGTACATTTACTATTTTGAAAAAGGAAACCCACAGATCACTAGTGCTACTGTCCAGGGGCTTATAGAATTAATCACGACTGAGATGCAGGGTGACTATGCATCAGCCCTTCCAGTTTCAGATGCTTTCTTTGCCAGCACATTGAGGTACATTCAATTCCAAAAACAGAAGGGCGGTATACTGGGTGAGAAATATGCTTCTATCAAGGTCTGAATCCCTGCTTTGCGTCGAACTGGCACATCCGAAATGTACAAATGTGAAGTTATGCTAAAAACCGAGCATGTAGTTTATCAATGTTTGTCCTCGGCCCATTTAGTACTCGTGCATTAAAATGCTTGCAGTGGCGTCAAGGTCATTTTAAATCACAGTTGATATTTGCAGTTTAATGTTTCATTAAAGCCACATGAAATGAATGTATCTAGTTCACTCATCAAAGCTTTTTGAAGTATCCTTTCCTTCAAATTTCATCACGTTTTGTCGTTTCCAGTCATGGTTTCTTGCGCACCTTTTGAAGCCCCAATAACACCGATGATTGCCTAAAGCCCAT
Organism: Gastrolobium bilobum; assembly: GCF_033153095.1. NCBI lineage: Eukaryota > Viridiplantae > Streptophyta > Magnoliopsida > Fabales > Fabaceae > Gastrolobium > Gastrolobium bilobum. The sequence continues at coordinate 267,244 of NW_026897478.1, read as the reverse complement.
GAGCTGAGTCAATGAGTCCAGCACATGTCCACTCAACTATTGAATGTTAGCATTCACACATGGTATTTTATCATACAATTAGAGACAAAATATTGGTACTTTAAAATACCAAAACCATAAAAATCATATATCAAATCAGAATAAGTTCGGGCTATGAATATGATCACATTCACACCAGCAAGCAGTGCTTCGGATTGACTGCTGACATAAAACAGGAAATAAGCTGGCATCGGTTAATTATACTTGCACAGTATGAAATGTGGCCAGGCCACACATAAGTCCTAGTGATATTTAGACTCTAAAAAATGTCACTCCAAACAATATACAGCTTCTTGCTCCCGAATAAAAAGGTTGGCAGAAACTGCATGTCTGCCCCCTTTTAACTTCTAATTCTTGGTCACAATCTGAATTTTGAACTCACTCTGCCTTCTGTTTCTTTTGCTTTGGTTGTTGAAGAGCACTTTGATGGCGGCGTCAAATATTAAATGTGAGAAATCATAACCACACACTTGTCGTTGTTGTACGTAAAGCGGTTGCAGAAATGATCTTACCTCTCTATATATATATATATATTTATAAAAGTAGAAGAGTTTTATCAAAAGCCAGAAATGAAGAGAGGTAAAAGTGTGTAATCAATTTTAGAATTGGAGAGCTGCAGCTAAAAACAGTAATGATAATGAGGAGTAAAGTGACATTGATATTGGTACCTGAAGATGTACGTCATCTGCAATTTAGTTTTTGATTTATTCATATGATCAAGTCGTCAAGTTATTCATATGATTTATTCTGCTATCCTTAAGAATGATACCAGAAGAAGGAGTACCGTGAGACTGAGTTTCACTTAATTTAAATCAGGGATTAGTCAAAATTATGAGCCTGATAATTTTCAAAGAGTAATACAAAATTTTACTCTTAAGAAAAACATAAGAAGTAAATAATCAGATTTGTCCATGAAAGATATGAGGTAATATTAGTCCCTTGAAGAAGAAAATTGCCTCCGCATTCGCTGAAAGTGTCATCTGTCTAAATGCCCAAAGATCCATTCACTTCATGTGCAGTTTGATGGTGTTGTATCATATTATCATAAGCCATCATCAGAGCCTTTCCCTTGAAACTTTGGATTTCAAGTGTGACCAAAATACCATATTTTTATCAAACTGTTTGACTGATATAAGATAAACTTCTGTCATGTGAAACAGACATGAGATATCCGACTCCTTCCTATAACTTCTTTTATTTCTGCCTGCATGTTTCATTAGATCCTATTAAATGGAGATATTGTGGTTTGGTGAAAAAGGAGGATCCATGATTTCTTCATGTATCTTCCTAATTTTTTAGATTTATTTTGGTTAGAAAAAGCTTGCTGATCTGAGTGTCATGAGATTTGAAAACAAGAGGATTGAGGGGAAACAAGAGGGAATGATAAAGGGACAAAGTTTAATGGTCTACTGGTCTCGCAAAATTCAGAAAGAAATTACAGATGTTGTAATATTCTGCAACAAACAACCAATTACAGGCTTTAAAGTTTATCGTATAATTCGTGTATATAAACAACTCTCATATGAAAACATCTTTCATGGTTTGATTATCCTCAGTCATGCTCTTAAATATATACTAGGCCCTGCATCAATTCAAGTTTGGAACTGCAAGTGCGCTTTGATTCAATATTTACTTAGAAACTCCAAATGAACTCATTGATGGTCTTCATGATCACCCTTTTCTTGCTGTAGACTAACTAATTGCTTATAGATGCTTCCAGGTTTGGCAATAAGCCTCTCATGGCTACCCATTTCAGCAACCCTCCCATGTTGCAGCACTGCAATGCTGTCTGCATTGCGAACAGTTGAAAGCCTGTGAGCTACCAAAATTGTGGTTCTTCCTTCCATAAGCTTATCAAGAGCCTCTTGGACCAGCCTCTCTGATATTGTGTCCAGTGCACTTGTTGCCTCATCCAACAGAAGAATGGATGGATCTTTCAGAATAGCTCTAGCTATTGCCACCCTTTGTTTTTGTCCTCCTGATAACTGCACTCCTCTCTCACCAACCTCAGTTCTGTACCCTTCTGGCATTCTACTAATGAATTCATGAGCATTAGCTGCTTTGGCTGCCTTCATTACCTCTATTTCTGATGCTTCCTCTTTTCCATACTTGATGTTTTCATAAACTGTGGTAGAGAATAAAGCAGGTTCTTGCTGAACCAATCCTATTCTCTGCCTCAAGGATCTCAAGTTTAGGCTTTTGATATCACATTCATCTATCAGAACTGATCCAAAAGTGGGGTCATAAAATCTCATTACCAGAGCAATCACAGTGCTCTTCCCTGAACCACTTTGGCCAACTACTGCCAAACTCTTTCCTGCTGAGACTCTCAGGTTTAAGTTCTGAAATATGGTGACATCAGGTCTCATTGGGTACTTGAAGCACACGTTATTAAACTTTATCTCTCCTTTGACATCAGTTACCATCTTTGAGTTGGGGTCATTGGGTGTGATGGCTGTTCTCCTTTTGAGAATGCTGAAAACTGATCCTAGTGCTTGTGTTCCCTTCACAATGTCCGGGGTAAGAGCTAGTGTTTCTGCTATTGCTAGAGCAGTGACAATTAAGACCATGAAGGACTTCATGATGTCTCCAAAATTTGACTCTTTGTTCTTGATTAAAATGGATGCATACCAAAGGCCAAGTGCATAGGAGCAGTAAGCAAAAAGCTGTGTTATCCCATAGCCAAAACCTGATATGTGACCTCTTAAAAGTGCTTGTTTATTAGGTTTGTTCAATTCTGAGGAAAATTGGACTGAGATTCTATCTTCTGCACCAAAAGCAGCAACAGTACGTATGTTGGTAATAGCTTCACGAGCCAAAGAAATTGCTCTAGAGTAAGCAAGGCTATAATCTCCTCCAAATCCCTTGAGAAATAGTTGCTGCATAAATAATTGGAACTTAGCTATTCTGTTGTTTATAAGGGGAACATGAATAAAAGATTAGTGAAGTGGTTTTTATGAGATTAACCTCTGTAATAGAAGCTCCTATGAGAAGGGGAAGGCAGGCTGCAACAACTGATGCTAGTTTCCAACTCAATGTGAAAGCAATAACAAATGCTGTTACAGTGAGAGCAACATTTTGCACAATTGTTGAGAGTCTATCAGCTAGAGCACTTCTTACTAATGTTGCATCCGCAGCTAGCATGGCTGTTAGTTTGCCAGTGTTGTTCTCATCCAAATCAAACCACGCAACTTCATTGTTAAGAATAGCTGCAAGTCAAATTAATTATAATAATTTAGTAATGTGAAAATAAATCAAGAACATGCCAAAAGCTGTGAACCTACTACAACCACTTCCCGTTAAACCCCAATTAGTGAAAGTGGGGTGAGGGCAATCATTGTACACAGGTTTAACTTTGCATATTTGCAAATAAACTGTTTTCCGGATTTGAACCCGTGATCATCCAATCACAAAAAAACAGCTTTATTACTATTCCAGACTTGCCCTCGTAAATGGGAACCTACATTAGTCTTAAATAAAATTAATGCCGATGATTCTAATAGCAATGATTTTGAGACTTTGGAATACCTGAGAACATTGATAAACGCACACGTGCAGTGAGACGCTCTCCCATGAGTGTATAAAAGTAGTGTTGCAATAGATAAATAGGTACGGTAACAACAGCCACTCCAACAAATATGAGAGCTACCCGATCAACGTCTTGTTTGATTTTAGAACCATTAGGAGAGTAAAATGCAGTCAACATGTGAGTGATTCCAAGAGCAAAGAGAGGAGCTTCCATGCCAGCCATTATTGCACCCACTGACCCAAGTATTCCATAGGGCCACTCTGGAGCATTCAGTTTTAGTAAATCCAAAATTGATGGAATGGAAGCAGTGTTTGGTGGCAAGCCTTGATCACTTGCTTGCAGTTCTCTTGTATTCAGCTTTAACTCCTCATAGTTCAGGTTCTCTGAAGGTTCTCGAAAACTAGAATTTTTTGAACTTCCAGAACGAGATATTGAGTTAGAGCTTGTGTTGTTGTTTTGTGATGCTTGCAAACTCACCAGGTTCATGTAATCTCCATTTTTGGACATCAATTCCAAATGAGTCCCACTTTCAACAACTTGACCATTCTTCAACACAACAATTGTATCTACATCACGTATGGTTGATAATCGATGTGCAACAACGATTGTTGTCCGGTTTGACATTATTGTTTCCAATGCCTGCTGAACTATGAGTTCTGATTCAGCATCTAGAGCACTGGTAGCCTCATCTAAAAGCAGTATTTTTGGGTTTCTGAGCACAGCTCTTGCTATGGCAATTCTTTGCTTTTGCCCCCCTGAAAGTTGGGTGCCACCCTCTCCAACCTGAATTAAAAACACAATGTCAGCCTTCAAACTTAATGATATATATACCAATTCGAAAGTGACTTAGATGAGGACATAAACTTCTTTAAAAGCTATAATTTTTTTCATTCGACAACTAGTTCATCTCTAGTAGAAGGAAGATATCGTTAAGCTATTGAAGGTAATTTACACATTACTCTTGATCAAAAAGCTATGACATTAAAGGTAATTTGGCCTAGCTCCGAAAGGTTGGCTCAAGTGACAATATGAACTCTAGAACGAATGAACTGCCAAAAAAGCAGAGTTCGAATCCTGAATCTTTGGAGTTAAAGCTGGATAATTGTCATGCCACTCGATCTAGGATTAATCCTGTATCTACGCTAGCCTCTTTCCCCACCAGGATCGTGGGATGCCGGAGGACTTGACTCACACAAAAGGGGTAATTAGAGTCATATACTAAAAAAATTATGGGTAATATGGCCTGTATTTCCCATTTCTAGGTCATAAGAATAAGGATTGCAAGACTCACCTGAGTGTGATAACCATCAGGTAATCCTTGAATGAAAGAATGAGCATTTGCAGCCTTGGCAGCTTGTATGATTTGATCCATGTTTGCATCATATTTTCCGAATAAAATGTTTGTAGCTATTGTTGTGGCAAATAGTGCTGGTTCTTGACTAACCAAACCCATCTGTTCCCTCAACCATTTCAATTGAAGATTCTTTAGGTCATATCCATCCAACAGGATCCTACCTAGTGAAAATTAATGCATCAACCTCTCCTCCTAAATATAGAACTACACATTGACAAACAAAACTGGCTACATACTAATTAAATCAATCAAAATGTGGTTTATGTTTAACATAGGTGATTTTGGTTCCTTTTTCATTCTCCCTTCTTTCTTTCAAATGAAAAATCTACTTTTTACATAGTGATATTAATTACCTGAAGTGGGGTCATAGAATCGTTGGATAATGGAAACGATGGTGCTCTTTCCGGAACCACTGGGACCAACAACTGCTACAGTCTTCCCAGCACTCACTGAGAAGCTCAAATTTTCAAAGACCATATTGGACCTTGAGGGGTAAGAGAAGCAAACCTCGCAAAATTCGATTTTCCCTGCTACATGTGGCAGAACAGTGCCATTATCCAACCTTTTAGAATTGTTGGAAACGGATGCAATCATGTCCATCATATTGGCAGCAGCTACACGCCCTTTAGCAATGGAACCAAGGTTTGGAGCAGCTTGACCAAGAGCACTTCAATGGAGAAAAAGTCAACTTTGTAATCCAAAATAAAATCATGTAAGTTATTGTCATATCATATCAGTTTTGATGGACTTACAATCCACTAAAGACGGCATTGATAATAGTTGTGAAAGCTTTCCCTCCATTCGTCTTATTATGCCTCACAAGGATGCTAGCATACCACAGAAGCAATGCCCAAGCACAAAATAAAAGCCCATATGTAAAGCCTACTCCAACTCCTTTTGCAAAACCACTCTTCTTTCCCAGCTTCAGAGCATTATCAAGTGACTTGGAGTATGAACTAACTGCTTTCTCTTCTCCTACAAATGAATAAACAGTACGCACTTGAGAAATCACCTGATCCACGCCAACATAGAAACAAAAAAAGAAAGATACATTATTATGGCAAGGCATAGTTAAGATACCAATTTAACAATTGAAATAGTTGCTCAATAAAATCATTAATGGTTTTAATACCTCTTCTGCAACCTTCCCAGCTTCGGCATAAGCTGCTTCACCCTTTTCTGATAAAGTAGACATGATTATTGTATAAGCTCCTCCTGCTATAGCTATCAATGGAACAACAGCCAAGGTGAGTAGTGTAAGCTGCCACACTGATGTAAATCCAATGGCATATCCAACAACGAATTGAGAAAGGTAACGCATTGCATGGCCTGTCTGCATTAAGTTCAATAAATTGGATTAACTAAGGAACAAACCATCCCCAAATTATGGCTATAGAGAAATACAACATAATCAACGTGAGATAAATTTATCTTTCTCCATCAACACGAGATAAATTTATCTCTATTAATTCCAAAATTATGTTGTTTGGGGTATTGGGGAAATTAATTAAGGGTATTATAGTAAAATTCATGTAAGAAAAAACAAATCAATTTTTTTAAAATACCCTTCATTAATTTTTTCAAACCCAAAATGATATAATTTTGGAGTTGATAGAAATAACTTTATCTCTGATGAAGAAACAATGAACCCTTGTTTTATATGGTATTAGAGCCTTTGTGGCTAAATAATCATGGATTCAATACTTACCACCCTATTCTATTAATGAATAATCAAATATAATGAAATTGTTTAGAATAGGTAGGTGGATTTGTATATTATTCACATTTCGAGTCCATAGAACTCTAGTGTGAAGGGATATATTACATAAATATAATATAAAATTATTATTGTGGCCTTCACCAAATAAGATTTTTGGGTTGTTGAGAATAACACATGTTTTTTGTTTATGGAAAAAAGGTTTGTTCTTGTAAAGGACACAAGTTATATCCTTTTAGGGCTTGTTTGGTGTGACTTATAAGGTATGATATTATAAGTTTATACTATACGTTATGACATTTTCAGTTATTTGGTGTGACCATCGTATAGTATAAGCTTATACAGCAGAATTCCTTAATACATCAAAATGACGTATAACTTAATCCGGCCTAAGGGGGAGGGATAAAGCCTGATAAGAGATTGGTGTATTAACATCGTTGACTAATGTAATTTTCAAAAATTAATATATTATTTTAATATTAATCTATTAAAATAAAAATTAATTTTTCAATATATTAGTTTTTTAAATACTGAATATTTTTATTTTTGTAAAAATTAATTTATATTTTGGACACACTGATCAATAAATTTAAAAAAAAATTAATATCATATGATATTTTTTGAAGAATTATATAAATTCCTTATTAAAAGATATTTTTATTAAAAATATTTATTTGTATCCTATATAGTATTATATAGTGCATTACCAAATACTGGATGATATTATCTTATACAATATATTACTTTATACTATACCGTGCCAAACGCTGGATAATATTAAAATTCAACCAGGTCTTATACAATTAGGTCTTATACTATCAGGTCTTATACTATACTATGCACCAAACAGGCCCTTAGTTTTTTACACTATGTACTACGGGCAATACATAGTTATAATATGAAAAATTATTTTTTTTCTCTACACATCAGTTGAAATAATTGAGGAGAGAGCGAAAAAAAAAACTTTTCATATTATAACTATGTGAAATAATTATCTCATGCAACAGAGACAAAGGAGTAGAGTCCACATTTTTTTTTACAAATAGTGGACCTCACTATCTTGTTTCTGTTGCATGAGATAATTATCTCATGCAACATGAGATTAATAGATTCCTATAACTATATACTACCCATAATAATTAAAGGGTTTTATAAGAGTTATGTTGTAGGAAAAATGATTGTGTAATGTTAGAGATTCGTTTTTGCGTGCCATAATTTCTTTTTCTTTTTTCTTTTTTTTTCAAAAAGTGTGAGCCCCACAAAATGTTGTTTGTGTAGGAAAGTTTGTTGTGTCATGTTAAATGACAAATGCAAACCCCATAATTAAAAGGACACAATTTGTTTCTTTGATAAATACACACACTTAACCCTTCGTTTAGTTACGGGTTTATCATCTATCATTTAACATGACCATAAAAAGTTTTCTACACACATAATTTTGTGGGGCCCGCAGCAAAAAAAAAAAAAAAAACTTCGGCACGCAAAACAAATCTCTATAACATAACACAATCACTTTTCCCACAAGATAACTCTTATAAAACCCTTAGTTTATGTACCTTGTCACCAATTGCATCTTGTACTAATATTGCGTCACTAGAGATGTGGAAAATGATATTAGCGTCCCTGGCTTCATTGTCAAAAAAATTAATATCTTTCTTTAGCACTGCCTGCAAATATTTTAAGCGCAAACGAGCGGTTTGTCTCTCTCCCGTTTGCATCCAAAATGCAACACCTGAAAAATAGTAGAGATCATAAAACTTATAGCCATTAAGGAGAATATTGAAAAGGGCATTACTTAAAAGGAAAGAGATCAAGACCAAGTTATAAGATGTACCCATCCAAGCCGATACGAAAACAACCAGTCCAAGATAGACCAAGTACAAAGCATGCTGCAATGGTAAAGGCATGAGCATTTACATTATTCCATAAGCATACCTATGAATCAGGCTCCTCTAAAGTGAGTTTTTGCTAAAAAGGGTATATTCACCCTTAATTTAATTTGAAGTATATCATGATTTTAATCCATTAAAAGTTAAGAATAAATATGAGAATATAATAGTAGTGACACATAAGAGAATAAAATAGTAGTGACACATAGAGCTAGTGTACCTCAGAAATTCGGGAGGTCAATTTGTGAGGTTGATTAGAAAGATGTCCCAAAGAATCAATCATACGGCCAAACAAAATAAAGAATACAGGAAGAGCCGCACCATGGACACATGCACCAATGCTTCCTAAGAACATTAAGACATAGTCTAATGTATCAGCTGCACCAAACAACCCAAAAAACGAAACACTCTTAGTTTTGGTTGGTTGGTCCACTTTAGATGTCAGGTGTTGTTCTAAATGGGAATCAGAGGCTAGCTCTAGTTCTTCCATTGAATATGAATATTGAAAGAGTACAATTTGCAGAGAGAAAAAAAAAAGTGAAATATAGCTATCCAAGACCTCAATGGAAAACTCGCGAGGCTTGGTTGGGGTAGTCTAGTCTATTCCCCCCAATAAATATAAAGTAGTTAAGTTTAACTATTCCAACTAACAATTCGGCTCTATAACTAACTTTTTTGAAATTATTAATAGGGTAATAAATGGTTAATGAGCAGTAGTGGATGCGATTATGTTATCCAGCATTAACACACGTAAACTTCAGTTATTAAACCAACAACCTCTATGCCGATTTTGTAGTTCAAAGAGCCCCATATTTGATCATGTGACTTGTTGTCACTTGGTGAGCCCATACTTTCTTTTACAACCTGGTTATATAATTCACTTGGTTCAAAGTGCCCCATATTTGATCATGTAACTGGTCACTTAATAATTCACTTCATTTCATTGCTTAGGTCAGGGTGTAACTGGCGAAGTTAAAAGGCAACCTCCATACCCACGATTGGGATGTTTTTTCATCAAAAGTAGGTGACCTAGAACAAATTTTAAGAATAATGAGATTGAGATGTTTTTTTTCTAGTCCATGGATTGGTTTTAGTCACAGCAAAATTAGTTGAACTTGGTTTCTCTAATGTTGGGTTTTGCTTCAAGGACATGTTTGCAATCCTCACATTTAGTTATAGAGCATTGATGGTCCACCAAGGTTGAGTTTGTGTGTGTGTGTGTGTGTGTGTGTGGTATGACTTTTTTATTTCTAAGAGGTAATGTTATGGACTTCAAATGCTTCACAACTTAATGTAGGCATTGTAAACGCCTCCTTTCTTTTAATATACTCCAGCCTTGTTGAAAACCCTACATATAAAGGTTGCAAAAGAGTAAAGGGGAAAAGAGAGAGCAAAAAACACATTACGCTTTATGGTGTTCCTTTTATTTTCCTTTATTTTCCTTTTTTTTTCGGGTGTTGGCCTAATATATAAAAGACCTCAGACTTCGAAAAGAAGTACTATCATCACAAGCTTCATTGCACCTTGAAGTCAACCTCCTTGTCATTATCTTGTTTTGTTCATTTCATCATCATAAAATTGGAAGCCAAACCTCTCATTTAGGAGTTGGTTGGCACACAAACATAGCAAATTATTGCAATTTTAACATGATAATAGTTGGTGAGATATCTTAGATGTCCAAGCATATGTGATGCATTTGTTTAGTTGTACTGATTAGTCATGGGCAATTAACTTTAGATTATTTTTTAAAATACCATATCTAACTAATTAATAAATAAAAATTACATCAAATTTTTGTATAATATAATTATAAATTTTAGCAAAGTAATGTCAATAAACAAAGTATAATTTTTTTATAAACAATAATAACAACAACATTTTTCGATTACATTTTATTACATATTTATTTTCATTATATGTATTTTTTGTCAATTTGTACATTAATGGGAGACGAATTTGGATATTTAACAAAAAATAATAATTAAATCTCATATTCATAAGTAGCTAAGATTTTATGAATTCGAAAGGATATCACCTGCCTATACACACATTAATATCTTAGGAGGATAAAAGTTTTTTTAGGATACCCATGGTCATCTTGGAGCCTACCAAATATATACATTTTGCTCGTATATGTCTATCATTGGGATTAAATGTGGACATCAAACACGTTCATAAAGGTCTGACTTAGTTCAATTTGTAAAACTGTTTATTACAATTATCTATGTGTTATGAAATGAAGGGGGAGTTGTATTCAAAAAAAAAAAAAAAAAATGAAGGGGGAGAGATAAGGAAGAGACATGATACAATACAACGTGAAAGAAATAAGAGAGAAGATAAAAAGGAGTAGAGAAGATAAAAAGAGTGGAATAGAATTCTAATTCTCATTAACCAATAGTTTTCAATACAAGCTCTACAACCACAAATAAGGGAATTAATTCTCCATTAGTGTGGTGGTTAAGAAATCATAAAAGGAATTATTGCATCATTAGTGCAACGGTTACAAAGTTTAAAATTTAAAATAATTGCATCATTAGTGCAACAGTTTCAAAGTTTAAAATTTAAAATTCAAGTCATCCATAAATATTTTATAACACTCCTCATTGGATGACTATACACTATGAATATGCCTCATTAAAATCTTGTTAAGAAAACCCAATGAGATAAAAAAAATTAGTAAAGGAAAAAGAGTACAATATTCATAGTTAACATACCACCTTTAATATGTTAATATAGATTGCCCCATTAAAAATCTTTTCAAGAAAAAATTTAATGGGATAAAACTTGGTAAAGAGAAAAGGAGTGCAGTGTATATAATTCCCCCTCAATTAAGTCATTTAGCTACTGTTGGAGCTAAGAAAGTGGAGCAACATTTACAATTTTCCATAATGGTTATCTAATAATATAATCTTCTCCTGTAAAAAAAAATGTAGTAATGTCTAATCTATTAGATTGGTAACGCCCATTTGCACTTTCTCTTGGACATCATTGCACTAAGTTTATGTCTCGTTAAAACCTTGTTAGAAAACCCATTGGAAAAAAACTAGCGAAAGAAAAAGAGTACATGACATATGCTACCAAAACATTACACAAATTGTCTCATTAAAAATCTCTGGTCAAGAAAAATCCTTTGAAAAAAAAAACTTGGCAAAGCAAAAAAGAGTATAGTAATAAACCTTCAGGGTTCATCCTTCAATGATGGTCATAATTAATTTGCTTCCCCTGATGAAAGTAATTTGTTAGGTTTATGAATACATATTTCATATACCAATTTCTCAGGTTTGGAAGTAGGTGAGGTATCTAGCGAATAAATCTGTAAAATTGTCATTATAGCAAACTTGATAGATATCTATTTCACATTTCTCTCGGAGATCATGTGTGTAAAAAAAAATTGGTGAAATATGCAATCCTATCACTCTTAATATATCCATCATTTATTTGTTCAATACAAGTTGCATTGTCCCCAAAGAGGACGATTTAGCTATATATATTATCAATTGTTAATGATAGCGCCCAAAATTGGAGAGCTATCTTGTGTATTTCATGTGTATTTCATTGCTGAATTCACCACTTTTTAATGTTAATTTTGTGAATTAGAACTAAGTTTGCGTCAAGAGAAATTAATTGTTATTTAGGCTGGTGCACTTTGCAGTTTTGGAAGTTAGGGAGCAACTGAGTGTAAAATAATTTATTTTTATCATTTTTGGGCTTAATGGATCGTTTTTCATTTTCAGGAGGCCCAATGACCATTCAGAGGAGGCCCAGTTCAGAATTAAATTAAACTTAGGGAGAAAGAAAGAAGAAAGAGACAAAGGGAGACAAAAAAGGACACATATCAGAAGGAGCAGAAAAAGCATTGTACAACGTCCTTTTTCCCAGAAAAAGCAACCAATTAGATGCGGACACATAAATGATTGCAGAGGGAGAATGGTGCAACATTTTGCCAACGTTACAGCACCAAAATGCAGCAAAAGAATGCAGAAAAGAAGCTTAGAAGAAAGAATTTAGGGCTGACTTGGACTAGAGCACATCACTGATCAGGGTGCAACTGATGAAATCTACACTATTGATCAAATCAATGGCCAAGACAACACCTTTAAGGAACCTTTCACCTATAAATACTGAAGAAATCACTACCTTCATAAGCTTTTTGGCACTCTTAGAGAAGACTCTTCACCCTTTTTAAGACTTTGTTCTATTTTTTTGGTTTTATGTTTCATTTGTAAGTAGGCTTTTATTATGCTCCTTAGTATGAGCTAAATATTTTTAGTAGGCAAGGGTGAAGTAGAAGTACCCCTCTTTGTCTTAGGTTTGTAATGAAAATATATTTTCTTCAATGAAATATGTGTTGTTTCTTGGTTAAATGCTCTAATTTTGTAACACCCTTTGGTTTGCAACCTCATCCCAAGACAACTTGGTCGATGAAAGCCTCACAAAGCAGTGTGAAGCAATATTAGAAATATTAGGATATTTTGCTCTAAGTTAGAGGAATATTCCGATTGAGGAGCAATATTATGTGTAAATCACTTTTGTTAGTGATATCTTCAGCATACTTCTTCGAAGGAGACAAACATAATCTCCCTTGAGTTTCAACTTGAGATTCCTGACGTAATCTGGAGCAAGTAAGGCTTGTTTGCTTCGGATAACTTAGGGAGCAAAATATGTATAGATAGAGAAATTTGTCTCCATACCCAGAATAGGTTCTATGAGCACATTTTGTTTTTGAAATCTTATGACATTGTAGGATCGACCAAGAGGGAAAAAATACCAACCTAAGCCTACAATTTTTTATCTTGTTCTATATACGTTATTTTATTTCTCTTTTGTTACTTTTTTGATAAATATGAAAATTTCAAAAAGAATTATTGTTTTGCTCTCTGTTTCAGTCACTGCTGCTCCCGATCTCTTTATTTTTTTGTTCATCTTTCCCAATTTCCACATTTTTCAAATTCCTTCAAGGCAAGTTCAATAAAACTTAAAGGAGAAACCCAGCTCTTAGTCACTCAAATTCTTTGATTCTATTCAACCAGCTGGTGACAAGTGCATTTTGGTTAACCTTGGTTTGAGAACGAATTGGCTCCTTGAAGCGAATTGCTCTTTACTTATTGTTTGTTCTTTGTTTTCTTTTTCTTATTTACACTTCTTTTAAATGTCACTTTACAATTGTTCCCTGAGGAAAATAATCTGGGGCTCATAACAGACCCTATATTACTTGATGCGTACGCTTGCATAATTTGGGTATATTTTCTCTTCATATGATTAATTGCTCTTCGGATAGAATAGTTGCTCCCCACTACTTTTTCTCCCACATTTCCCGAGCACATCTCGTCCCAACAAGTAATTGGCGTCGTTGCCAGGGATCATTAGGCAAAAGAGACATTTTAAAAGAAGTGTTTTCTTATTTTCTTTTGAAAAGTTTGTATTTTTATTTTATTCTTGTTTATATTTGTTGTTTTGCTCTATTGCTCCTGATTTATGACCATTGTTTATGAACATTGAAGCGAACCTACTCTTAAACTAATATTGTTTTGTCCAGAATATGAAAGAACACTTAGGAATAGGAAAACAATGGTTGAAGTCTTGAATAATGGTGATAATGGAAACAATGGAAATAATAATAATAATAATAATAATAATAATGGAGAAGGATCAATTGGACATAGAGGGCCATCTTTGAATGATTTGGCAGCATAAATGACAGCACAAATGACAACACTTAATAACATTATCAAGAACTGAAAGCCAACTGAACAATCTAAAATCTCAACTCCTCCAAATAAACTTTATTTCTCTCAATCTTTACAATTTTTTTCTATTTATAATGGACTCTATGATTCTTGTAATTATAATACTGATTTTTCTCCTATTCGCTATATAAGAAACTACAACAATAATCGGAGCAACAATCTCAATAAAGGACACAACAACTAGGGATGGAGGAGCTAAAACAATGTCGGGAGCAATTTTGGAAACTGTTAGAATAGACCTCCCTATCCACAACAACAGAGCTTGAACCAGGACAAAAATGATGATAGATTTCATACTTTGGAGATCTTTTGAAGGATTACATGAACCAGAACAATGCGACCATGAGAAATATTGGGATACAAGTTGGTCAAATGGCCAACATTTTGAGTAAAAGACCTCAAGGAGCACTACCTAGTGACATTGAGAATTTCGCTCAAGATGGGATGGAGAATGTAATGTATTAACTTGTTGTTAAAAAATTTGGCCCACCACAGGAGCTAGAGTCAATTTTTGGAGCACATGAGTATTTGGAGCCAAAAATTGGAATGACTGATTTTGAAGAACTAGAGAAATATCTACTAACCCCTGAGCAGGAAATGCAACCTACTAAAAAGTTGAAAGAGCAATTTGAACTTTCAGAGCCAGAGATTGGGATGGCTGATTTTGAGGAATTGGAGGAATTCCTAACATATATGGACTCTTTACAACTTGAGAGCAAGACAGAGAAATCCTTAGAGTCTCTCAACCGTCCAAAGGAGGAGAAAAAGCCTAAACTTCCAACCTTGGAGTAACCACCAAACCCGGAGCAAAAACCTTCAGTGGAGCAGTTGAATTATACATAATTGGATAAAGAAAAAACTCTCCATGTGATTATTACTTCATTTCTAACCCATGAGCAAGAATTACAACTTGCTGATAAGATGAAAGAAGTTAAAAACAAAGTCTATGAAAGCACAAATCTCTACAAGGAGCGGATCAAACAATGGGATGATCAGAATTTGAATAATAAGGAGCTAAGGATTGAACCAAGAGTATTGCGTCTTAATATAAGACTATAGTGGTTCCCTGGAAAGCTAAGTCAAAGTTTGAATGGACCCTGCAGGATCACAAGATAAGTTGATCTAGGAGTAAAAGTCGAGCTAAGACTATAAATGAAGTGCTATTAGGAGACAACCCAGATTTTTTTCTTTATTGCAATTTTAGTTTATTTCTTTTCATTTTGTGAATAATTAATTAGTTTTGGCTTGAAAAACACTGCAGGAGATTAGTTTTGGGGTTGCCCTTGAGCAACTTGAACCCAAACTTTCTTTTTAGGAGCAATCTGACAGTAAAAAAATTAATAACAATTATAAAAAATTGAATAGATAAACCTTGCTGAGGAGTGGAGTCATGGATGGCAATTTGTACCAAAGTTCAGAACCCAAACAAGGATATCAGCCTTCTCAGACATATTGCTCCCATAAGAGATAGTCGATGCTCCTGCTGTAGAAGAAGCCAATAACAACCAAGGAGCGCAATCCCAGGTTTATTCATTCCTCACTGATTTAATTTCAATTTATTTTGGGAACAAATGCCTCGATATCTAGATTGGGAAGTGATTACCTATTATTGTTGATTGCTCCTCGTTTTATTTTCACTTTTCTCTTGTGGTGTACCAGGGATTTGCCACCCTTATTTCTTTTCAAAATCTATTCTAATATTCTGTTTTTATTACTTTTTGTTGTGATTTCATATGCCTATGTTGATGATGCTGTTGGAAATGATTACCCAATTTTTGTTACACTTCTCCAATATACATGATGTCCTATGATGAGTAGTTAAGTTTTGTGATTGCTCCCTATTTTTGAAAGTTATGCCATTTGAGATAAGGAGCCACCATGTTGTATTCTGCTACGAGCATGAGTAGGTAACCCACTATTTTTTAACTTGACTTATTTGAGTTTGACTGCTAATTGCATAACTTGAAACTTTGATTGGTTGCTCCTTAATCATGTTTGTAAATTAGTTGTGGTGATTGGATTTTTTATTCAACTCAAGTCTGTTGCACTTAAAACTATTTTGCTGAAATTTCTAACATATACCCCCTAATGGTTAAAAATAAAAATAAAAATAAAATTGAAGGTCTGCTCCACTGCTCCCAAAGGCCTTAATTATCAAATGATAGAGCAAGAGCAGCTCAAAGAGTGCACTATTGAAGGTTGGCCCTATGCAATGACAAAAGTATTTGACTTCCAGAATAAAGACCTATAAAAGAAAAGGGGATGAATGCAAATTGTAAAATTTGTAAAGGGCAACTGCTGACTTTTTTTGGATTTTATCTATAAGCTAAACCTAATTTTCGAATATTTTTTCAGGATTGATCAAGAAAATTTTCAAGCACACACACACACACCAAGCTTAACTCGGTGAACTTCATAAAGCATGAGGGAGTCTGAAGATTGTAACTAATGGAACATTTTGACTGGTCCTTGTTTTGAATAGCAAATTGTTTTTAAGGAGCAATTGAAAAACTTAGAGGGCTGTAAATCTAAAAATATTGCTCGAGGACGAACAATGTTTAGTTTTGGGGTGTTTGATAGATCCCAAAATTGGAGAGCTATCTTGTGTATTTCATTGCTGAATTCACCACTTTTTAATGTTAATTTTGTGAATTAGAACTAAGTTTACGTTTAAGAGCAATTAACTATTATTTGAGCTGGAGCAATTTGCAGTTCTAAAAGTTAGGAAGCAATTGAGTGTAAAATGATTTCTTTTTATCATTTTTGGGCTTAATGGATTATTTTACATTTTCAAGAGGCCCAATAACCATTTAGAGTAGGCCCAATTCATAATTAAATCAAACTTGGGGATAAAGAAAGAAGAAAGAAACAAAGGCAGACAAAAAAGGACACAAATCAGAAGGAGCAGAAAAAGCATTGTACAACGTCCTTTTTTTCCAGAAAAAGCAACCAATTGGATGCGAACACATCAACGATTGCAGAGGGAGAATGGTGCAACATTTACCAACGTTACAGCTCCAAAATGCGACAAAAGAATGCAGAAAAGAAGCATAGAAGAAAGAATTTAGGGCTGACTTGGACAAGAGCACATCATTGATCATGGTACAACTGATGAAATCTGCACTATTGATCAAACCAATGCCAAGACAACACCTTTAAAGAACCTTTCACCTATAAATACTGAAGAAATCACTACCTTCAAAAGCTTTTTGACACCCTTAGAGAGGACTCTTCATCCTCATTAGGACTTTCTTCTATTTTTTTGGTTTTATGTTTCTTTTGTAAATAGGTTTATATTATGCTCCTTAGTAGGCAAGGATGAAGTAGAAGTATCCATCTTTCTCTTAGGTTGAACTTGTAATGAAAATATGTTTTCTTCATTGAAATATGTATTATTTCTTGGTTAAATGCTCTAATTTTGTAACACCCTTTGGTTTGCAACCTCATCCCAAGACCACTTGGTCGATGAAATCGTCACAAAGCAGAGTGGAGTAATATTAGAAATCTTAGGATATTTTGCTCTAAGTCGAGGAATATCCCAATTGAGGAGCATTGTTATGTGTAAATCACTTTCGCTAGTGATCTCTTCAGCCATACTTCTTCGAAGGAGGCAAACATAATCTCCCTTGAGTTTCAACTTGAGACTCCTGACGTAATCTGGAGAAGGTAAGGCCTGTTTGCTTCAATTCACTTAGGGAGCAAAAGATGTGTAGATAGGGAAATTTATCTCTATATCCAGAATAGCTGCTGGGAGCATATTTTGTTTTTGAAAACTTATGACATTGTAGGATCGACCAATAGGGGGAAAATACCAACCTAAGCCTATGATTTTTTTTATCTTGATTCTACGTTATTTTATTTCTCTTTTGTTACTTGTTTGACAAATATGAAAATTTCAAAAAGAATCATTGTTTTGCTCTCTGATCCTGTCACTGTTGCTCCTATACTCTTTATTTTTTTATTCATTGATCTCAATTTCCATGTTTTCCAAATTCCTTCAAGGAAAGCTTCAATAAAACTTAAGGGAGAAACCCAACCCATCTCTTAGTCGCTCAGATTCTTTGACTCTATTCAACTAGCTGGTGACAAGTGCTTTTTGGTTAACCTTGGTTTGAGAACGAATTGGTTCCTTGAAGCGAATTGCTCTTTACTTATATTTTGCTCTTTGTCTTTTCTTCTTATTTACACTTCTTTTAAACATCACTTTTACAATTGTTCCCAGAGAATGATAATCTGGGGCTTATAACATACCCTGTATTACTTGATGTGTACACTTGCACAATTTTGGTAGATTTGCTTTTCATATGATCAATTTCTCCTCAAACAGAATAGTTGCTCCGCACTACTTTTTCTCTCACATTTCCCTAAACACATCTTGGCCCAACATTTGGGGAACAACATGAAACACTAATGTGTTATATTTTTGGATACCAACCGTAATTACCTCTTTGAGGCAAGTAGGCTCTCCTAGATATCCCCACAAGCTTCGACTCTTTGAGTCGGCTATGAGATTAACCCCGAATGTAGGGCGAGTCTATCGAAACACATATTGAGATATAATGCAATGGTCTCTATTGGTCTTGTTGCAGTCTATCAAGGAAAACACATTCATTCCCAAGATTATGGCTTTACGGTCTCTTCACTGTTCAGTCAAGGAAAACACATTTGTTCCAAAGAATGAAGACCAATTGTGCAAGTGCACATATCAAGTAATAAAGGGTAGCATTATGCCCAGATTATCATTTTCACGAAGAAAGTATTGCTAATTGATATTTTAAGCTACATTAAAGAATAAAAGAATGGGTTAACAATATTGAACTATTTTGGCCAGTCATTTCCAGTCAACACAATGGTGTCCCCTTATGAATAAAAGGTTTAGATTAACTTAGAACAATTCCTCACGTCGTTATATACTTCAAGTCGTGTCGTTCCCAATTCAAGGAGGAACGACAAGTCTTAGGAAAAAGAATAGTTGTTGTGTATATGTAAATAAAACAAAATAATCAAAAAATAAAGGTGAGCAAGTTCAAGGAATAAAACAGGTGACGTGATAGTGGAACGATAGGCAAAAGAAAGGGAATGGATCCACTGGTCCACTCTTAAACCTTGCTATAATTTAGGCTCAAGACCTTGTCCACTGGCCTTGTTTAGGTCTCCTTAGTGTTAACTATGATTCCTTAGCACATAGGCTAAACAGTATATGAAGCCCCATATTCCTATGACGGCTTCATTCCCAACGCTTACTCTGCATAAAACCTCAGTGAACGAAGGGGTCTCTTATTCCTAAGGCAAACAGTGAAAGTCTTTCCACACTCTTTACCTTCCTCCTATTGTTCAGCTATCTAAAATCCCCTCCTTAAGGAAGTTACTTTCTCAATCATGTTAAGTTCTGTTGATACAAGATATTAAAACACTTAAACGACAAAAATCTAGAGGGTTCGGTACGAGAGATTTGATCACAGAGATTAACAATTTTACAGTTTTTCCATTCCAAAAGAAATTAGCTCATGCTTAAAGACATGGCTGAAAATACAGACAAATTCTTAACAACTTGAAACCCCATGGACCGAGATACAAATTGATGAAGACAAGTTGGTAGAAAAGAAATTACAGACTCAAAATAAATAGGAAAAACAACACTCGGTAATACAGTACAAAGGGAAAAACTAAAATGGAGGAAATGGATATTTACTTAAAGGGGGAAGAGAAAAAAAATAGGGTGTTATCCTCCAGAAGCTTGCTATTGTTTCCTTCGTTTAATCTTATATTTATAGGCTGGGAAGATAGTGGCATTCTTGTGATTGGTTCAAGTCGTTCCCTACACTTTTGGATTGAAGACTTTTCTTTTCTTGATGAAATGAAGGCAAATGATCGAGTTGTGACTAGGGCTGAGTTGTCTCTTGTTTTTACCTCCCCAAGGAAGATTCTCTGACACCCAGATACATCCAACATATTTGTATGCGCTACTGTATGTCGCGATGTCCGTTATTTCTTTATTGCGAATTGTTTATCCTTTTGGGGTGCGTTTTGCAACCGTCTATGCAGAAAAGCAAAACCAATTGTGATAAAAAAATGTTAAAGTAAATGACAACTTACTCTAATCTTATTTCTCTCTTTTTCTTTCTTTCCTCATTTAAAGTCGTTCCTTCCCTCAAATCAACGTTTATGGTATTTAGCTATTATTTATAACAAAAATTTACTAAAAGAAGGGCAGAACAACTAGCATTCCGCGATGGAAATGACTTAGATGGAATGAATTTTTGTCTCATCAGTCTCAAAGTAATTTAGGGAAGTAGCAACTAGGTTTTGCTTTTATAGCCTTCCATTACATTGCAGTGCTTCTAGAAAGGGATGCATATCTAATATGTGATTATCAGACATATAGCCAGCATCATATTATTCCAACAATGTAAAATATCTATCCATAGGATAAGACCTTGAAGATAACAAAAATATGATTAACGCCATTCCAATGTCTTTGGGTATGGGCAACATTACATCTAGCTAGAAATTTTACTGCAAATACAATATTAGGCATGTTGCAATTTGCAGGGTATAATAGTGCTCCTATGGAGTTTAAGATAAAGAGCTTTAGGTCCTAATCCCCTTTCTTTAACTTCTTTAGGTCTAAATTGATCTTTATTCGCTTCTAATGAACAAACCATCATTGGGGCACTTATATAGTTACATTGGTGAAATAAAGTAATCTTTCTGGAATATGCTTGATTTGCAAGCTGAGGCAAAAATATGTTTAATACCATACAATGATCTTTGGAGCTTAATGCTAAAATGTTGCGATTTTCATTCTTTTCTATATGATATTTGGACTTCTTAAGGGATTTTCATATAAATATCACCGACAAGTGACTTTGTTGTCACAACGTCTATTAAATACATCTCAAGGTGCATCCTAGTTTCCATATTGATAAGATAACATAAAATAATAAAATCCATTACAGGAGAATAAGAAACATAATAATTGATGTCGGGTCTCTGCGAAAACCCTTATTCTTCATGAATTACCTCCTTTCATTCATTCTCATCTAAATGCTTTTGGCATTTTTGAATAATTTTAGGTTCTGGATCCAGATTATCTCTTGAGACAACAAGAGTTATTGAGAAGGAAAATGATTCATCGACGATAATTATAATTTTATCATATTTTTCTCCCATATCAATGAAGTTTATTGCATACATGAACATCAACCAAATCTTCATCGTTTCGTATTTTTGGGATTGTTGTAGTTAGCAGCTGCACTTATTTCATTGAATTTTCTTTCTTTAGGAGATTCTATGAGTGTCTTTCTTTTCTTTTCTTTTTGTTAATTTATGTCTTTAGACCCTACATATCATTCACGCTTCCGACGTTGACTACACTCAACATGTTTAGTTCCATTGAAATCTCCACTATAGATGGTGTATTGTTTGCAGGAATATGGGACTTAATTACTCCTTTATGATCAGTAAATTCATTAGGAATTTGTCTTGCTAAAGTTTGCAAGTTAATGATATTTTGAACTTCAAGTTCAGTCATACTTGTACGTGGACCAAGTTGATTTTTCTTTTAGGGATCGTTTGGTACCTAGTTTTTTTGCACTCCCCGGGAAAGCATGGTTGGACAAATAATAAACCTATGTTTGGTATTCAAAAAAGGAAAAAAATCCGGACTACAAACATTTCCTGGCAAACCATGTTGTGTGCAATTTATTGTTCGGTCCGCAGAAGTGAAGTTCCATAGATTAGATGGAACTTTTTCTTGCCCGGTGAAGTAGAAATTGAGGCACGAAATTATTGACGAAATTAACCTTCATCGTATAAATATTTCACAACCATAACGTACGGCTGAGGTTATTTTCGTAAAATAACCTCACATTCTCACAAATATTTCACAACCAACCAAACACACACTCAGTAAATTTACTCATAATTTCCCGGGAAAATTTGATCCTACCAAACACCTTTTAGTAACATTCCAATAAAAATATATTTTCCACTACATTCCAGTAATATTTATTTCCCAAACCAATATAAATTTCTCTTATACCAAACACCCCCTTAGAAAAAATTTCTAAGATTCATTAAGCTTCTGACTTTCTCCCCTTAATGTCGGGAAATGTCCCTCACTAAATATATGATCAATGTACTAGTTGATTATACATGTACAAGTACTTGATTATACACGGAGTCTAAAAAATCACATAAATTGGCATTTGTCTTGCCAAAGTTTGCAAGTTAATGATATTTTGAACTTTAAGTTCAGTTATACTTGTACGTGGACTAAGTTGATTTTTCTTTTAGAAAAATTTCCCTGGATTCATTAAGCTTCTGACTTTCTCCCCTTAATGCCGAAAAATGTCCCTCACTAAATATATGATTAATGTACTAGTTTATTTTACACGTACAAGTACTTGATTATACACAGAGTCTTAAAAACGCACATAAATGTCCAACCTTCTTTGTTGCCACATTTTAAGACATTGTGGAGGTACAATAGGGACATATGTAATATAACCAAAAATGCGCATATGGGAAACATCAAGTTAATATTCACGTACAAGTTGAAGAAGGGAGTATACTTAAAAGCATCTAGCTAGTGAACTTTTGATTCATGGTCATTTTTAGAAGCAATCACATATACACAAACATTAATTCATATCTTCCTTGCATATTTAAATTTAATAAGGTCTCATAATTTTCTAGTACCGAGACCACTTCTAGGGTCACATTTATGGAAGTATGACTTTGTTAGTCTATCATTGACCTCTTCTAGAGTGTCACTTTGAAGTTTTATTTCCTTTTGTCAAGGAACAAAAACCTTTGCATACTTTAGATTCGTCTGGCATTATAACTACATGATATCCTTCAAGGACAATTAATTGTAAAGAATATTTTGAAACGGTTTGCAATATTTTGCCAGAGAATTATTGTTTGATCTTCAAATTCACAATGATGTGTGAGTATAACTAGATGGACAATGTTGGTGTGGTCCCATAAATTTCTTGTGCTTTTTTACCTTTCACTTTTTTCTCCCCATAATGATGGGAAAAATAATAATTACTAAATTGATTCACTAAATAAATAACTAGCTCTTCTAGACTCACCGCAATGCCAAATATTATTGAGAAAATATCTATGCTAGTAGCTATGCCCACATTTACAATTGTGTAATGATATCATATTCACTTCAGGGAATAACACAAAACTATTGGCTCGTGATTAGTGATTTGTTATAAATAAAAATTGTGTAATAATAAGAAAACATGATATTACTCAAAATATTTCATAATCACGCTCTCAATACTGTTCTGCGAGAGAAAATTTAAGGCACAAAATTATAAAGTATTTCCTCAAATATAGCAGGATCTTGTATCATTAAATGTGTGACTTTAAGGTCATCATAAGAAATATTATCATATCAGCATGCTCCTACTACGAGACCTTATTTCTTTCCTCGATTGTTTCAACAAGTAACATAACATAATTTTTGTCATATCTAAAATTATAGTTTGGAACATTCATTTCGGGGAATATAATTTAACTCATTGGTCAAACTTTATAAGCCTTTTTTTCTCGATATAACTATTTATGGAGCTTATTCGAGAGACATATAATATTGAGAAAGTTTTCTCTCAATATTTTATTCCAAATTATTTCGCAAGTGTCAGATGGCTTTTTTCAATCATTATGTAAATTTATAGTTCTTTAGGAACTATATCGCATATATTCATAAAAATAATAATCAAGGAAAAACCAGCAATCCTTCTAGGATGCTCAAAATTAGCTTCTTCATAAAGTTAATAAAATTATAAACTCAATGCAAAACAAAACATGTTAGTCAATAATATTTGACAATAAAATCTCCATAAATAAAATATTTATACTAAAAATAACATGTAGAAAGCCATAAAAAATAATTAAGCAATGAATTAAATTAATACAAAATAAAATAATAAAAACATTAGTCTAAATATATATTTGCTACTTCAAGAGAAATAACTGACAAAGATATTATTTGCCTTTGCAATGGTTATGGCACTAGGTGTAATTTCCATGGCACGAGGTTCACCATACTTGTCCTTATTTTATTTTTTAGCCACCTTGGTTTGACTTCTTTCTGTTATCATGGAATGACCCACGATTAAATTTTTCTACCACCCCTTCAAGGGTTATATCCTTGCCTGCGCTCATAGCCCTCAAAATGGCTAGTCTTTTATAGATTTGGCATTTGCTTCAAGCAATGCTTTTAAAGCGGTTCATTGATTTACTTTTGAACCAACGAGTCTAAAAATTATAATTATTTCCCCTCATTTCGACGATATAAAATTTCAGTTTTTCAATATTTGCCACAACATAATGAAAAATCCTTAAATTGATAATAAGGATTACCAAACGCTCACTGCTACTTCAAGAACAGAAGGATGTAGGCTATCAAATACACAATAAGGATTTTTTAAACACCCACTACAACTGTAGGAGCAGGAGGATATATGTTGTCAAATGCCCATTGCCACTTCAGGAACAAAAACAAATATAAAAATGGAGAATTGGTAGAAGGAGAAGAATTAGAAATTGATAAAGAACACACAAATGAATACCTACCAAATACTTATCTTGTAAACAAAAAATTATTTTGTGGAGATTTTAACCATAGATAGTAGAGGTATTCGCGACAAAGGGTTTTTTTTCTTTTTTTTTTCTCCTTTTTTGAGGAGGTTTTTCAAAAAAAATTACAAGAGGTTTTTTTTTTGTAGATGGTTATGGTTTTAATCACTATGTTGTTGCAAATTTTCATAGAGAATTTTGTGCTATAACATGTTATGCAATAAAAGGGAAGATGGGGGAGAGACATGTTACAAGACAAAGTGAGAGAAATAATAGAGAAGACAACATGGGGGTAGAATTCTAATTTTTATTTACAAACAATTTTTAATACAAGTAGTGTAAATATATAATATTACAACCATGATTAAGGGATTTAATGCTTCATTAGTGTGGTGGTTACGAAATCATTAATGTGGGGTAATTACATCATTAGTGCAATGATTACAAAATACAAAATTCAAAATTCAACTCATCTATAAATTTTTTACAACAATATGAATGTGCATTTGTTATCTAACACAAACATTTCTCTTAACCACTTGTATTTATTTGGGCTTTAGACACTATTTCGCTCAAAAGAGATTATGGTATATTTCGACACGAATAAATATTTAAAAATTCTTTTGATAATAGTTTTTTCATTTACGCTAGTGGTATTTGTCTTCCTTGCTAATCTCAAATAAATTTTACTTGATTGGGTTGGGTTATATAGCCAAGACGAGGACCCTTAGATGCTGCCCCTTATGTTTTCACCACCAAGGGAGTAGTAGATGGTGTGATCGAGCTCCGATCCACTGCAGTCTAGACATTAGCCAATCTTTTTGAGGCCATAGGAGAAGAATGGATCGAAACAAGACTTGATCTCGACCCGAAGATTCAGCCAGTCTAGCATCTGAGTCTTCACCTTTTTATGTCATCTTTGACTTTTGACCACTTAAGTTGTAAAATTTGCAATTAGGTCATTGGATTTTTAACCAATTATAACTTAATTTCTAATCACATTTAGCTTAAACTAACTTCATATTGAACCTATAAAATTCCTTAAACTTCCTTATTATGACATTAAAATCAAATTTACGTCAAGTTTTGTCTATTTACAAGTTGGTCCATAAACTTTGTTATATTTATATTTTGACCCACAATCTTTGCTCATGATTCCATTTAGGTTCTAAATGACTTGATTGATCATAAATATTTTTCTCCTTCATATTTAGCACCTTAATCTCTTGAAATCCATACTTAATTTCCATAAACAATTCCCGGGCTTAGTGTAGTTAATATTTGCAGCGGCTAACATATTGGCGAATAACTAGATGCTTTTTTGTCTTGGCGAATGGCGTTGGAAGAAGAATAAGAAGAAGGGAGCCTATATTGTGAAAAAAATTCACCTACTAGATATTTCAATGGTTTGCAATAACAATATAAATTGAATGGTTCCTCACTCAAATTCAGCCGTTTGCAATGGTGATGAACAGTGCAGCATGATCATGTCTAGTGGCAAAAGTCAGATGACAAAGAAATATACATCCACAAATTTTTGACAGATGCTCTCTCTATATTGCAACAGGTGATGAATAGGGCAGCATGAATTGAATGCTCTCCTAGTTGTCGAGTAACCAAAGATTATTAAAAGCAAAGGACGATAATAATTGAACTTTGGACCAGTTGATCCTCTAGAGTACCTCAAACAACCATTTCAACCTAAACGACGGCTAAATTTTAAAATAAAGATAGATAAATAATTTAAGGGTTAATATTTTATTTATATTACACAAGAAAATTATTATTTTCTATCCAAATAATAAATTGGTGAGAGAAAAAAAAATTTGTAGGATCCATTTGAAAAATGTGAATGTAGGAGATAGTAATTTTTATTTACAACATAAGAAAAATATTACTAATTTATGTTATATTATATTGGATTTTATAATTCTCATTTAACATGAAAATTGAAATTTTCTTACACATCATTTGATTTTCGAGCTATCATGGGTCCTACGTATAATTCTTTCTAACATATGGGTTTAGGATTTTATAATTCTCATTTAATATGAAAATTGAAATTTTCCTATACACCCTTTGATTTTCGTACTATCATGGGTCCTAAATATAATTTTTTTTAACATATAGGTCTCACATGCTTTTTATCTCTATAACATAAGATTTCAAGTCTCATTCAACATGAGAGTTATAAAACCCTATTATATTTCTAACACTAATATATTAATTAGTTCGTTAGGATTTTTTTTACATTTGATTCGTGGTGCGCAACGGGCATCCCTTCATTTACAAAATTGAATATATAAAACAAAGGCTTATCATATTTTTTAAATGCTGTTATTTTTAGAGAGGATATATATATATATATATGAGTTTACATTTCTGCAGCTGCTGTACGTGCAGCAATCAAATATTTGTCATATAGTGAAAGTATTAAAATGGAGAATCATAACCATACAAAAGATGAAAGCATTAAATGTGGAAAATCATAACCATACACATGTCATTGTTGTACGTAAATCGACTGTAAAAATGATTTTACCATATATATATATATATATATATATATATATATTCATTTCAACAATTGATTTTCATCATCTAAAGACTGTAATTTATTTAAAATTAATAATTAATTAATAGATATATAATATAAAAATTATTAAATATTCATAACTTACAAACTTAAGCTTTTAAGTGAAATGATTGCTTTAATAATTTTTATATTATATATTTATAACAAAGCCCTCACCCAAAAAAGTTCTTTGGGCTTAAAGTGTGGTTACTGAACATATCCATTTTTTTTTGTTCTATCTTCTGCTGACTTAATTACACAAACCCATGTAAAGTAATCATCTTACCTAAAAGCTTAAGCTTGTAACTGATGAGTCATCAACAATTTTTATATTATATATCTCTAACCATTACACCATTACAACTGTCAAATAGACATAAATCAATAGGTAAAATAAGGAGTAAGACTTATTAATTTTATATGGGTGCATAAGATTCTCCCTTTTATATATATAAGTGGAGCCCTTAGATATAAGTGAGATTACCGGTGTAAGAGTTAGAAGTCTTACACTCAATCTTGACCATTGATCCACTTGTATCCAATGGCTCACGTTACTAAAAAATTGGAGCCCTTAGATATAAGTGGGATTAACGGATAAGATTAAGAGTGTAACTTACACTGGTGTAAAATGATCCTGACCCATATATATATATATATATATATATATATGGTGAGGGATCTTTTGATTTGAGAGTGAGATTTAAAAGTCTTACTCCTCATCTTAACCGTTGATTTCCGTCTATAAACGATTATAGTTTATGGAGTTATAGTAATTAATTAATTATTAATTTCAAATATATGATAACTGTTAGATGGACGAAAATAAACGATTAAGATGAAGAATAAAACGTCTAAATCTTATTCTAGAGTCAAAAGATCCCTCTCCTATATATATGGCAAGATCAACTTACATTGGTATAAGAACAATAAATCTTATATCAAATTTTAACCATGAATTTCTATGTATCTAACGATTATGATTTTTTAAAAGTTAATAATTATTAATGAGTGTGACTTAATAAATTACAACTATTAGATTTACGAAAATCAACGGTTATGATTTAATGTAAAATTTATTATTCTTATATCATATAAATTAATCTTATCCCTAAAAATATATATGTGTTTTGTTTATAATTTAATAAAATGTATTGTGATTTGAAAAGTATATATACCTTAAGTTTTTATTATGAAAATAAACTTTCTTTTTTATATAAAAAAAAATCCACTAAATGAACAGAATGTTTCAAAGGCTCCGTCAATTAGTCTTTTCATGCAATAATTGCATTGCATAATATTGTGTGTGTTAGAGGATATGTTATAATAAAGTTAAAGATGGTCCTAATGCTGTTTTTGAGTAACTTGTGGACAATAAAATTTTGGCCGCCTATAGTCAGGCAAAACCTTTAAATCTAATATGATAAAACTATGCAAGCTAAGTTTTTTTTTTTTTTTTTTTTTTTTGGAATTTATATCATGTATCACTTCTAAAGTCAATCTCACGTGTTTATTAAAATTAATTAAAATGATCAATTAAAACAAACTAAAATTCAAAAAAAAAAAAAATAAAGTCGCAATTAAATCAATATTAAATTAATAAATAGTATTTTAATATTTTACATAAATTCAATTTATTTAATTTCACATACAATAACTAAATGTAGAAATACTCTTGCAACACGCGTCACTGAATATTTTTTTATAATTATTGTAGGTCAAGCAGACATGACGTCCCCACTCCCCACCCTTCTTTAAGTTTGCCCATTTCCATCATGCAATCCATTCATCTATTAAATAAGTGTTTTGATTTTATGGGTAGGTTATTTACTCTCACTCTTTTATTTATTTTATCTACTCATTTTTAATAATATTAAATCGGAATTTTAATAGTGAGATTCTGATCCAATATTATTAAAGATAAGTAAGATAGGTAAAAAAAAATAGGTAAAAAATCTTAATGTTATACTTCCTTTTATTTTTCTCAACACACAATTATTTCTAAATATTCTGATACTTTTTTTTTACATTGTCTTTTTGGGTCAAATATCCCTACTTTCATAAACCAAAAAAGCTAGAGAAGCAAAGTAAACATTTTCAAAGAGAGAGATGTAAAGTAAAATGTGCTTAAATGTCATTTAATTGAATTCGCTAATTTCATGCATAACTAGAGGTACCATGAAATGTTATTAAACTGGTTCGATTATTGACTCGATCGAAGTATGAGATTATTGGGTTATTGATTCAATCAATAAGTAATTGGTTTAATCGCATGACCCAATAAATATATGTAAATTTATAATTTATATTAAAAAATTGTAAATATACTCAAATATCAATAAAAAAATGATACCAATTCCAAATATTTTAATAAATTATATATTATTGTCCAATAAAAGATCAATCAAATATATAATACTTGTGATACTGGTGCTTCAGGTTCAGTAGACGACATCTCTAATTTTAAATCAAATCAAAATTCGCTGCATATTGTATAACCAAGATAATAATTAGTATTATAGGTACATAACCTATGTAATTCAATAAGCAACAGATCACTCAAAATATTTCAAAAAAAAAAAACAAAATATTTGTGTGCGAGAGTGAAAAAAAAGTATTAATTGGCGAGAACAAATTAGTTTTTTTATTTTTTTTATGAACCGGGTCAGGTCACTGATTTTATAAAAACCGGTTGGGTCGTATCGATTCCATTACATGGCCGATCCAATATAAAAATTAGATCAGTTATATGACTGATTTATCAATTTTTAGGTCGACTCGGCCCGATCGATCTAATTTTTATAACATTGGTATGATGTGATTAAGGGTTAGGAGGGATAACAAGTGAGTCGAGACTGAGACAACCCAAAATTTAGAAAAATAAAATACAAATTTGAATATTCTATATTGATAAATCATAAAAATGCAAAAGTGCAAAAAATAAACTAAATAATTTTTATAATTTATTTTTTAATAAATTAAATCAAAATTTAAATATCATAAATGTTATGCACAAACTGTTAATTAAAGTAAAGAAATTTACTATTTTATCCTTGATCTTAAAAGTATTATAAATTTTAAAATGTTGTTAACATTTCAACGAATCAGGTGTTTCCTGTAAAACATAAAAAAAAATAAAAAAAATTGTGTGTGTGAACTTAGATCAATCTGTTTTATATTTTTTCAAATAAACTGTTCCAACGTGGTATTGCGGAAAGAGTTAACGGTCCTTTTTATCTTAAACTAATGAGTGCTCTTAAAACACTTGTTGAGAATTCTAAAATAAAAAGAATTAAATGAAAAGTAAATTTTTTTAAGTTTCTAATATATTAAGTATTGTACTTTTTATTGAATACCTTTCAATTTTTAATTTCTTAATAAGTGATTTTAAATATCAGTCACTAGTCGTCCATCTTTTTAAAATTATGAACATTTAATTATTCTTTTTTTAAGAAAAGGACCCGCTATTAATGAGATTTTAGGAAAGTCTGCATAAGGCTCCAGAAAGGAAAGTGGAATGTAAAGGAGACCAAATTAATAATATGGGAATATATCATAAAGTTTAAACATGCACACTCTATTTACATGTCCTATAACTCTATCAACTAAGTGTCACAACTCACGAAGAATGAAAGAAATCATAACCTTTTTTTTTCATAGAAATCATAACTTTCAATTGTTACAAGTTTTGACAGTTTTTGTTTCTTTGAATAAAAAAAAAAATATTTGTTTCCTAAACTAGAAATCAGTTATATCCTGTATCTATCCATACAATACAAGTAAAAGAAAAATAGAATGATAAAAAACATAATGGAAGGAATGCTGGAAGCACATAATTCTAAGGTTGGTTGTCAGTTTTTCTCAATTGCTAAGGACACATGGAGGGACCAAAACCAAGGCAAATGGTAATGCCAAAAGGTGCAAGAGCCAAAAGCCAAAATAGAAAGCATAAATTGAAGGGTTTGATGTTTATTAGGTCCCACGTGGGGTTCATATAGGATAATATAAAAAGAGAAAAAAATAAATATAAATTTCACATATTTTTATATATACGGTAAGAAAAATTGTTTGTCATTTTAAACGATAGTTATGTTATTTTAAGAGAGATACAGTTACAGAAAATTTGAATTTTAAATTAAAAAAATCACCCACTTTTTCTCTCCCATTATCTCCATTTTTCTGTGTCTATCTCTTACTCAAAATGACATAATTTATGTCATTTAAAATGACAAACACCAAACCCATATAATAGATAAAATTATTTTCTATAATAAAAGAAATTAAACCCATAATTGAACCTCTTTAATTCTATTGCCTTTAGACAAAAAAAATTAGTGAACGTGTTCGTTGTTTGATCGTTATCCTCCAGCATCAATGCTGTTTAATAAGTAGATATTTCAAAAATCTGAAAGAATAGACATTGCCGACACACACTCAGTGCCATACTGCCATCTCACGCGCTTGCAAGTTTCCTTGTCAAACTGTTGTGTGGATCAAATGGCCGTTGATGAAGGTAAAGATTGGCCACTGGTTTTAATGCTTCTTTATTGCACTTTTATGATAATAATAAGATATATACAGGTTCTTGTCTTTTCTACTACTTTTCCAGACACATAAAGTGAATTCACTGATCCACAAAAAAGGGAGGTTATTGACTATATAGTAAGTATTTTTTGAGAAGGTTTAATTGAAAATGTTCTACTTTGGTTACAGAAGCAAGTTAGCTCTCTCCCTTCTTCCCTTGTTTGTCACATTGTACATATAAATTCTCAGGGTTGTTCACAAAGACATTGAAAGATGGGTTTTTTGAGTACCATAGCTAGTTTTTTTGGATTTGGAGTTGGAACTTCACTTGGGTTGGTGATTGGCTACTATTTGTTCATTTACTTCCAGCCAACAGATGTCAAGGTTAGTGAATTTTTGGATTCCGTATGTGAATTTTGAATTATATCGTTTTCGTTCTTATTTGTTTTCTGAATTACGATTTACGATATGACTACTTATTATTATTATTATTATTATTATTATTATTATGCTTTATTACTTATTATGCTTAAAGTTGAATAAGCTAACATATTCTGTTCTTTACCTTAGTAATAACATTTTTGCATGTATAAACATTAGGAGCATATTTCTCTGGTAAAAAGCTTCCTTGTGTCCAGTCTTCCTTCTTCATGGAACAGGAATTGTGTTTTAATATGTCATATGATTCACTTCACGCTTTGGTCTTGATGGTTTTTAATGAAGGTTATTTTAGTCTGAAGTGAGATGTTGAAAGATTAATTGTGGATAAACTCTGTGGTAATTGAAGTTCTACCGCGACGAAAATGAAATAGTTAAGCTTTGTTCTTTTGTGACAATCATGAATTACTTGTTCAATCTGTTAAACATTAACTAATCACAGTTAAATTTTGGAAAGTTATTCTTTTGGTTAAGCTTTTTGTTCTGGACTTCCTGATTTAGAGGGGATTTTAGGAACTTTGAGAGGAATTTCAGAGTGATGAAATTCCGTAGTGTAGAAAGAGGGGTATCTTAATGGACAAATTTGAAATTAGATAAACATAAAGGACCTGGTTGATCCTTTTTTAGTGAATTAAATAATCTTGTATTGAAATACTTCTGCTCTACCTTATATGCTCTATGTTAAATCAAGTTTCAAGTTGAATTTTGATAGATTTTGGATTATCATTGTTTCAACTCAAAGAAAAGGACCTGCAAGGCATGTAAAAAAGATTGCCCTTTTCTTCTTTCTTTTGACATTTTGGAACGAGAAAAGAAAATTGTGCTCTTTCTGGTTTTATTTTTTCATTGAGGAGCTTAGCGGATTCCAATTTAGTTATTTCATAATTGTGAGTAGAAGTTAATGACTGCATTCTGTTATTCTGTTACCTTCTCTTTTAGTCATTGTCTAACACTTTCAAATTATGGCATGGTTGATTTCAGGATCCAATAATTCATCCTTTGGTTGAGCAAGATTCTAAAACTCTGCAACAGTTGCTTCCAGAGATACCCTTTTGGATTAAAAACCCAGACTATGATCGTGTATGTTGTTCTTTATCTTGGCAACCAGGAATGTATTGTAAGTTCTGCAGAAAATTAATATATTTTCATGTTTGCAGCTTGACTGGCTTAATAAATTTATTGAGTATATGTGGCCTTATCTGGACAAGGTATGCATACTTTTAATTTATGTTTGAATTTGTTCCAATGGCATCTCTGAGACTGTTATTGTTCGTGCAACTATTTTGGATAAGCAATTTTCAAAAAGTACCAACAATTCAATCTTCATAGGCAATTTGCAAGACTGCAAGGAATATTGCAAAGCCCATTATTGCTGAGCAAATTCCGAAGTACAAAATTGATTCAGTTGAATTTGAAGTACTTACCTTAGGTTCTCTACCACCAACTTTTCAAGGTTGAGCTCTCTCTCTCTCTCTCTCACACACACACACACACACACATCATATGAGTATTATGTATGCGATTCATTTTTGTTATCATGTCCTCATTGCTTAAACAAGTATGTCTTCTATTGTTGTCCAGGCACTGTTAGTAATTTGTTTTTCATTCCCAAATTAACTGTGAAAGAAGAACGGCAGGAATAAAATGTTTTGTAGCTTTTAAGGGCTCGTTTGGTGGACATGATAGGATAAGGATAGGATATGATATGGGGCTGATAAGGGTAGGATATGATATGGGACTGATAAGCCTATATCATGTCCTGTGTTTGATGAACACTTGATTAGCAATATGATAAGATTATGTAGAAGGAGAAAGGAGAAATAAAAAACAAAATACAATGCAATAAATACAAATATATTGGGTAGCGTGGGGATATATTGGGTAGCGTGAGGATATATTGGGTATTCAATATTGGTATCCTATCTTGCTGAATTCTAACCCAGCTCCCCTCATAGGATAAGAAATCATGTATTGGATAGGATAAAATGAGACAATAAGATAAGCTAATCATATCTTATTGACCCACCAAACAAGAGATAAAAGTAGGATATGATAAGTTATCCTATCCTATTTTCTTTATCAAGTGCTCCAAACAGGCCCTAATATTCTAACTTCTAAGGCAGGCTCTTGTGATTCTTGAGTGGTGCTACTTGTGACATATCATATGAAGTTGACCTTCCAATAATTAACATGATTGTAGAATCATTTGAGTTATAATTTCCTCAAAATTATGCTGTGGGATAGTTTGCGCAGATGCAATCCAGGATAAGAAATGCGCCAATTATGAAAAGTAGTTTTATTTACATTTAAGATGATTAAAAGGGCAAGTGGACTGCTAGAAAAATATTATGGTCAAATTTTGAGAAAACAATCGGTACCTTCTGATAGAAGCTATGTGTTACCGGAATTAAGTTGACAATGTATCTGGTCTCCACGGTGTTACACATATTGCTTGAACTGCATAATGAAATCATTTTGTTGTCGTGTTTCATGGTTCCAGCTTTTTTTACATCTGATCCTTGACTTATCTTTCAGAAAATACAAAACATTTAGACTGATTAATGCTTATCTTCATCTGAATACATATGCCAGGAATGAAAGTCTATAGTACTGACGAGAAGGAGTTGATTATGGAACCATTAATGAAGTGGGCTGGGAATCCTAACATTATAGTTGCAATTAAAGCATTTGGGCTGCGAGCCACCGTCCAGGTATAACATTAGTATCTTCATGACATTTTGAAGAGCAGAAAAAGAAAATGTTTGGTTTTGTCATCAACCATCCTAAAAGCTTAAAAGTTGTTAGGTGAAGACACATCAATGATTTTATATCAAATCTCTAACATACCCCCTTACGCAAGAGTCTTTTGGACTTAAAGCGTGGACAGTGCCTAAGTCCACCTACCTTTTATTGAAATTCAACTTTTTTATTATAAAAATGGGGACAATAAGGATCAAACTCTAGACCACTTGCTCATATAGGATTTGATATCATGTTATTAACGAAATATCTACACCTTAAGTTGTTAAGTAAAAATACATGAATGGTTTTGTATTACATCTAGTTTAATTATTGCTTATAGTTGTCAAAGGTTATAAGTGATAGTAAAATGGCCTTGAAAGCCGTAGCATGTGAGAGGGAAAAATAAAAATTTTCTTATGAGGAATCACACATGCAATCAAGAATCATGCTTTATGGCAGTATAATATTACCTTTGTTTGTGAGTTCAAAACTCCAAGACGATCAGTGTTAGGTTTGAAGGGTTCAAACCCTCTAACGTTGATCCACACCACCCACGTCAAGATGCAAGAATGCTTTCGTGAAAGCCACCAATTGACCACCACAGAGAGGCTTGCTATTCGCTCAATAGGTGAAGAAGGAGGCTAGGTATATGTGTTTAGAAGAGTGAAGTCTCCAGCATGAAAACTTCACAAGAGTGGGAATGGTATATAGAAGAATTGGCTAGGTTCTTTTGAAAAACCTTAAGGAGGAACTCACCAACTAGGCGCACAAGAGAAGGAGAGAATTAGTGTATCAAATCAGAATTTTTACTTTACTTATAATGAAAGTGGCGCACAAGTGAGTGAGACAAAGGTAGAGTTGTTGCAATTCAAAAATCCCAACAACCTCCCTTTTGAATCCTCGTAAGACTAGGTCTTTATCTAGTCAAAATTCTGAACCAATGGTCATCATATGACCACCAATTCATGCGCCCCTATTCAGCCCAAAAAGGGTCCAGATACATTTGAGCTGTTGCATTCAAGTTTAAACCAACTAGCTCACTGATTCTCTCAACAACCAAATCTGATTGGAGCTTGTTGGTTTGACAAGATGACAATCATCTCCCACCAAAATGGCGCCCCAAATCAACCCTTGGAGATCTCCATAGATCTTCTCTTGATACAAGGGATTTGTTCCAACAAGATCTCATCTTATCCTTTTGTTATAAAACAACTTTTCATAGCCAATTCAAATTCGAATTCAAACATTTAAATTCAAACGTTCAAACATTTAAATTCTAAATTCAAATTCAAATTTCAAATTCAAATTCAAATTTCAAATTCAAATTTCAAAATTCAAAATTCGAATTTCAAAATTCAAATTCAAAATTCAAAATTCAAATTTCAAATTCAAAATTCAAAATTTAAATATTTGATAATTAATTTAACTAATTAAATTAATTAGTAATGTCTTGGACCATCTAAGCCCATTAACAATACCATGCGCCCTCTCCCTCTTAGGTGGGCTTCCAAACTTCATCTTGGGCTAACAACCATTATTAGGCCCAATACCTTTAATGTTATATCATCATGACATTAAGGTGTTAGTGTGTGACCCATTAGGTTCAACATAGCCACTGACATAAATGGGCTCGGGCCCAACAAGCCTACAACCCATTTAATGACAACACAGAGCACTAGCAATACTTTGTTGCCCCAGAGCTAGTTAGATTAATGACTTGATCATCCTATTACACATATTTGGTTGCCGTATGTATTTCTTTTCGTCTCGGTTACCTTTCCTATAAAACCTAGGGTAAGGAAGCGTATCAACCCTTGCAGTTTAGGATAAGCTTTATTCGAAATAGGGA
The DNA here is from genome assembly GCF_033153095.1 of Gastrolobium bilobum. NCBI lineage: Eukaryota > Viridiplantae > Streptophyta > Magnoliopsida > Fabales > Fabaceae > Gastrolobium > Gastrolobium bilobum. The sequence continues at coordinate 230,242 of NW_026897478.1, read as the reverse complement.
ATCTTCAATTTATTGACTCTAAAGGCAGATCATCTCATGATCTCTTTTACTATGCATAGATTTCCGAGTCCCTGTAAATGTCATCCCGATTTCTCCGATTTACAGATAACCTAATCTCTCACAGAGATTTGACGAATTCCTTCAGCTTATCACCCTAGCCCTGTGCTCTTTCAGGACAAGCCCAACAGTATACCTATGAGTCTCCATGTTTCAGTCAGACGAGGTATACAGTCAAAGCATGCCTTCTAGAACACAGTCTAGGTAATAACTTCTGGTCTAATGAAAGACATACCCAAATATAAAGAGACTACTCTAATGATACTCTCTGTGAGATTTCCTCATAGAGTCTCTTTTATGGGTCTGTTTGGTGCGAGCTATACCCTTATAGATCCACCCACGACTTTAGCTAAGACATCTCCATATCTGTAGCTCATGAGGTCTTTACCATGCATCCGAATACAAGTAGATAAGTTGTGCTAGTCACCCGAGATCACTGATCCCCATTCTCAGTGTCTCTAGACTAGGAACATAAAATTAGGAATAAATATCCAGTATCCTTGAATCCTCATGATCGTGATCTCATCACAGATACTCAAGAAATACCTATTTTATTCGAAGGGGTTTATCCAGTTACTCATATAAAATATTAACAATAATATTGAGACAAAATATGAAACAGGATATAAATAGTGCTTTTATTTATTCGCGATAATACAAAGGTCCACATATCTCCTAATCTAATTAAAAGATTGTCTCTAGGACATCCATATACTAACAATAAGTAACATGCACACACCTTGTTCGCACCCCGTGAAGGGTATTTATACATTTTAATCATTGCAGGTTGTTGATCTGCAAGTATTTGCTGCTCCACGCATCACACTGAAGCCTTTGGTTCCGAGTTTTCCTTGTTTTGCCAATATTTATGTGTCTCTCATGCAGAAGGTGTGTATGTCAAAACTCCTTAATGACTAAATTTCATTGTGGTTCTTAGTGAGGATAAAGATATCTGACACTTTGGGGGATTATATATAACTGATATAATGATGAGCAAAAGAATAATTTCACATGGTGTTCTTAAACACAATCCTATGTAATAGAAAAACTATGTCAACGTGTCTATGTTGCATGCAAGCTCAGCATCCATCTCTGCAGTATGTTCTAAACCTTTCCTCTTTTTCTTCCCCTTTACTGTCATTTTGATTCCTTGATTGCAGCCTCATGTTGATTTTGGACTAAAACTACTTGGAGCTGATGCAATGTCTATTCCTGGTCTTTATAGGATTGTCCAGGTAGCATATAGCACTATCATCTCCTCTAAGTTTTTCCTAATTGTTTATGGCTAGTCATTATTATGCTTGTGAAGTTTTAGTATTGATTTCTCCTCCTCACTTCCTTTCCTTTCAGGAACTTATTAAAGATCAGGTTGCAAAAATGTATTTGTGGCCCAAGGCCCTAGAGGTGCAAATAATGGATCCAACAAAGTATGTATAATTTCTTCCTTTCATCAGTTTAGAACATTAGGAGTTAGAGTAGCTAATTTTGCTTGGTTTGTCAGGGCCATGAAAGTGCCTGTTGGAATCCTCCATGTCAAGGTTCTGAAGGCAGTGAAGCTTAGAAAGAAAGATCTGATGGGGGCATCAGACCCTTATGTGAAACTTAAATTCACAGATGATAAGCTTCCTTCAAAGAAAACAACTGTTAAATACAAGAATTTGAATCCAGAATGGAATGAGGAATTTAGTTTGGTGGTCAAAGATCCAGAATCTCAAGTCTTAGAGCTTAGTGTTTATGACTGGGAGCAGGTAAGTATCTTCAGATGCAATTTTTGTTTAAAATTGGATGTGAGATTTCCTTTAGGACCCTTTTAGAAACTGTCTGGACTGCAGAATATTGTCAAGCCATTATTTTCATTGCATGAACAGCTTCCCCTTTCATATTTTCAAGCATTTTTCTTCTTTCTTTTGCCTAGATTGGCAAGCATGAGAAGATGGGTTTGAATGCCATTCCATTGAAAGAGCTTATACCTGATGAACCAAAAGTATTGACTCTTAATTTACTCAAGACGTTGGACCCTAATAATCCTGAGAATGAGAAGTCACGTGGTCAGCTCATTGTTGAAGTTCTGTACAATCCTTTTAAGGATGACAAGTTACCCGATAATGTAGAAGACCCCAGTGCAATAGAAAAGGCTCCTGAAGGAACACCTGCTAGTGGTGGTTTGCTTGTAGTTACCATCCATAAAGCTGAAGATGTGGAAGGAAAACACCACACAAATCCATATGCACGACTGATATTTAAAGGAGAGGAGAGAAAAACCAAGGTATCATATACTGATTATTATATTGTCCACTTGGATATATTGCTATCTGGGTTCCCCCCCCCCTCTTTTTGGTCAATAAAGTGTGTTATGCTTCTTTATAGGAAAGAAGATAGATTTGGCTCTTTGGGATAAAAGTTTGTTATTTCGATTCAGTAAATATTAGGAGTGAAGTACCAGTAAGAGCAAAAGAATAGTGTAGCAGAAATGAGAAGAGGTAGATAAGTGGATAATTCAAGAAAAGATTAGGAACCTATGTACTCTAGAGAAAATTGTAGTAGTTCCTATCAGGAGAAAATAACAGAAATGCACCCAAGGTGATTTGTCATTGTTGAATATTATAGATACAAGAGGAAATGATAGTAATCCTTGTTGTATTAAACTACACAACATTGGTGCTATTATATAGCAAACCAATTGAAGAATATAAAGAGACACACTCAATGTGGGACTTCTACACTATTAACACTAACACTCTTAACACTCCCCCTCAAGCTGTAGCATATAGATCATATGCTACAAGCTTGATACATAAATAATACTCCCATTAGGAACCAAAAACAACAATGCTACATCAACGAAATGAAATGACTAAGTACAACAAATCAACTGGAATGACCATCAGTGTGAAGAGCTGATAAAGAGACAGTGCTGGAATGGACATCAAAGCATGGATGGTGCCGGAATTATCATCGGCAAAGACAACTGAGCTAACCAGGGCATCAGCATCAAGATCCCTCTCAGACATTTCATTTAACAGTTGGTGAGCAGCCGTGGTTTCCCCTTGACTATGCTACAAGCTTATTACAAGAAAGACCTAGTAACATAACATCAAAATAAATCTCCTAAATGAGAAACCAAAAATCAACAATGTGCTAAAAATGGCGTCGAAATGAACATCAACATGGAAGATGCTGGAATGATCATCGGCAAAGACAATTTTGCTGGAATGACCATCAGCAACATGGACGGTGCTCCCCTCAAGAGAAACTTCTAAACAGTGCCGGAATTATCATCGGCAAAGACAATTGTGCTGGAATGACCATTAGCAACATGGACAGTGCTCCCCCTCAAGAGGAACTTCTAAACAGTGCCAGAATTATCATCGGCAAAGACAATTGTGCTGGAATGACCATCAGCAACATGGACAGTGCTCCCCCTCAAGAGGAACTTCTAAACAGTGCCGAAATTATCATTGGCAAAGACAATTGTGCTGGAATGACCATCAGCAACATGGACAGTGCTCCCCCTTAAGAGGAACTTCTAAAGGGTGCCGGAATTATCATCAGCGGAGACAACATCAGCAACTTGGACAGTGCTCCCCCTCAAGATGGATGATGAATAGTATAAATACTCCATCTTGGGAAGAAAGAAGATTAAAGAAAAACAAAGCTTCGCGGAATCGGAAAAGTCGCCGGAGACGGCGGTGGGTCGTCGGAAAAGTCGTCGGAGATGGTGGTGGATCGCCGAAAAAGTCGCCGGAAAGTCATCGAAAAAGTCACCAGAGACGGCTGTTGTAACACCCCGTTTTAGAACCGGTTTGTTAACATCGCATTATGATATTAAGCGCAGTTACAATCACATTGGCTCAATTAAAAATCCGGATAAATTTTTCAATTTTTAAAACATACCGAACTTATAATACCCAATTGCGTGATCATAACATATTACCTTGCGGAATCAGATAAACCAAGCTTAACATCATGTTCTTATTCCACTTTTAAACCATTAATTTACTTCTTATTTATTTCACAATTTCTACTATATTGTAGATCTCTTCGTTAGCTACGCGTGGGTTCAAACCGCGCTCAAATCGGAGCACTGTGGCCCAAGTTATGGGTTTTCTACGAAACGAGCGCGTGAATCCTGCTGATCCCGGCGCGACCGGCGCCAGCTGTGGCGCGGCGGGCGCCAACGAAACAGAAGCTCTCGATCCATATGGCGCTGGAGGCGCCAAGGTTGGCGCCAGGTGCGCCAGCTGGTGATCCCGGCGCGTTTTGCGCCAACGACGGCGCGATTTGCGCTACGAAACAGAAGCTTCCAAGCACTATGGCGCGCGGTGCACCAAGTTTGGCGCCAGGTGCGCCAAAGCTCTGAAGGTTTCACCAATTCTTAGTATTTTACCTCTAACTAGAGTTGTACTTGTCCAATTCACACAATATTGGTCTCTATGGAAAGCTAAGAAAAATATCTACAACTTCCATACATACACCACGGTCCAAATCTATCATATAAATTCCTCTCCAAAATTGATTTAACGGAAATTGGGCAGCATAACCTTTGTTTTCTCAACGTTTCCCAATCTAACAGCTTAGCTCCTAATAGACAATTCAGCTCAACATTTCCAATATTCATCATGCGTTCATAACCTTGAAGTAAATAACATTACACAAGTTTAATTACATAACGGGGAACTTAGCTACAAAAGGCTATGACCATCCCTTGGCTCTCATCAACAAAAGAGATATCCAAAGGCATGATCATAGGCTAAGTCCATCAAATATAACGAGATATACATACGTCAATGCTATCAATAATCAATCCTATACATGTAAATCTACAAAATAACATGTATGATCTCAAAACATCATTTTCTTCATGCATGATCTACTGCAAATAAGGCCACTTGCCATCAGAGGCTCCTGCAGCTTCCTTACCTGAAAGGGGGTCCCCATAACACGGGGTGAGATATACGAATATATCACAGTAAACCAGAGGTCCTTGGAGATCACTCCACCCTAAGGTTCACTTTCGATGTACACATAATCATAATAGCTTAACACATTCTTATCAGCAAGCATCACATGGACTTCCAAGAGAGATCCACTAAGGGCTGTTTCTTTTAGGCTCTTACCACATGGAGATCCACATAGGGCTGTTTCCAAGGGAAGTCCTTTCCTCAATCTAGGAACCTCCAAGAGGGATCCACATAGGGCTGTTCCTCTTAGGCTCTAACCACATGGAGATCCACATATGGCTGTTTCCAAGGGAAGTTCCTACCAATCATCCTCATCATAATACTATCACTCATAACCTCAATCACAATCCTCAACCATTACCTCATTCATTATTGCTACTTCTATAACCATTCCTCAATTACTCTTAAACGATCAAACATCAACCAATAATCATCAATCAATCATAACATGTATCAATGCATGAATCAATGCATGAGCATGCAATTACAATCATAATTACATATCACATCTCATAAACCATTTCTCCTCCATGGAGTATGGTGGAACACTCAATGGGATCAACCACAAGGTCCAAAGATTTACCTTGCTCTTGAGCTTTCCTCAATTGCACACAACCACAAAGGTTGGTCACTCTACTTGGTCTTCTTGCCTCAATCCTATCAACACAAGGAATACAATCAATTGATGCTAATAATATCTTAACATTTAAGAGCATCCTTAATCTCAAGCATAATTTACTCAAATGACAATCTAAACTCATTTTCACCGTTTATTTATCATCACTAACAACATTTTCAAAGACACCAAGCCTCCATCACACTCAAACTCATAAAACCCCAAAATACACTATTCATCATCATCAACCTCAAGAAACTTCCATGAATACAAGGTTGGAGAAGTGGAAACTTACCACAATAGGTCACACAACCATGCAATAGAAGCCTCCCAAGCTCCCATGGAGGTAGGAGCCATCAATCTCCTCAATTTCACCTAGGGTTCGAATTTTTGAAGGAGAATATCTCTCTCCACAATAACCCCCACTCAAAACTAAACTAGGATTATGGAAGAGGGGAAGATTTTGAGTGGTCTAGGCTTTGGAATCACTCCGATCGGTAGAGAATCGCCCTCTCACCCTCTTCCTCCCTTCTCCTTCCTCCTTCTCTCTCTTTTTCTTTCTTTTCTTCTTCCCTGGTGCAGGGTGTCGTGGGGAATGAATGGGGTAGGGGTTCTTTTTGGCTTTTAAGTCACTTAACTTAGTTAAGTGGCTTATGTGGGTATTGGTTCATCTATCTATTCCACTCCATTAATTACCAAACTTTACCCAAAAGTCTGGAATATTATTCTAGGAATATTAATATTTTTATTTTTATATTTTGGACACTTTTTCCAGTACCCATTTATACCCCTTAACTTTCACTGAGTACACTTTTTACCTCCAAAGTGACTCCAATTCGTTTAATTAAGTCTTATACTTAATTTTACTCACTAATACAGGCTTAATTACTTAATTAAAATTAATTAATTAAATATTTAAGTTTGGGGTATTATAGCTGTCAACGGTGGACAACGCGGTCAACGGTGGTCAGTCAACGACAACGGTGGTCAACCCAACAACTTCCCAAGGATCATTCTTTTCTGATGCGACAGATCAGTCTAAGCTGCATTCACAGAGCATACTAAGAAAAACCCGAAAAAGAAATAGCAACGGGAATCCCTCAAGGAGGGTGATATCTCTTTATAACCATATTGAAATTATGGAAAATAGAACTAAGTTAAACGGATTAAGATTCCTCTTGTTAGGCTCTAGATACCATGTTGAATATTATAGATACAAGAGGAAATGATAGTAATCCTTGTTGTATTAAACTACACAACATTGGTGCTATTATATAGCAAACCAATTGAAGAATACAAAGAGACACACTCAATGTGGGACTTCTACACTATTAACACTAACACTCTTAACAGTCATGTTAGAAGGAGACTAACAGAGTCTGTACAGTGAAGAGTGGATCAAATGAAATATAGTCCCATTAAAAGAGGTAGAGGAAGACCTACAAAAGCTTTAGCAGAAACCACAAAAAGGATCTTTCTCTAAATTATTTTACTAAAAAGTTGATTTTCCATATAGTCCAATTAGATAAGACTTGGTTGCTGTTGTTATAAAAAATCATAAACCTTCAATTAATGGTTGAGTCCAAAATCCGTCACTTGGAGTTGAAAAGAACCATTATCCCCACCAATACATATATGATATATCTTTGCTCTTGTATATAACGAGCACCCACAAGGTTGTTTTGAAAGTGTATCTTCTTCCAAAAGAATTTGACTTTGTTGCATCCATTGTTTTTAGAATTTAAACATGGTTTGACCTTTCTGTGAAATTTGATTACTGCTCGCGGCAACTATACAGCATGTAAAGAAAAATAGAGATCCAAGATGGGATGAAACGTTTCAGTTTATGCTGGAGGAACCCCCCACCAATGAGAGGCTAAATGTTGAAGTGTTAAGTGCCTCCTCAAAGCTTGGCCTGCTGCATCCTAAGGTAATGCACTATTCACACTCAATTCATGAGACTATATTGACTTTTTACAATATGAAACTTGGTCAATGTTTTACATTTTATACATTTGCCTTCACTTCAATGAGGAGATAACTAATGGTTTTCAACCGTATGTTCTTACCAGGAAACTCTGGGTTATGTGGATATAAATTTATCTGATGTTGTTACCAACAAAAGAATCAACGAGAAATATAATCTTATTGACTCAAGAAATGGACGGATTCAAATTGAGCTTCATTGGAGAACTCCCTGATGATTACATAAACAAAAAATTTCCAGTGTGCATAACTTTGTAAAGCACTACTCCTTATAATGTTTCGTTGTAAGCTCTCAAACCTAATTCTCTACGTCTGAGCCAAAGAAAATTGGGAGTATTGTCTTGAAGATTTGTTGCATAAACAGTACAACATCAATAACTGTGTTAGTGATAATTTTAAAAGCTGTTTTTTCCCTCTCTTTTTATATAGGCTGTTGACTGACGTGGTAGAAAAAGAAAAATTAATTTTAATATTATAACTATCTATTACGTATAGTATACAGTGTTAATTCGTTGTAAGATAAGTTTCTTCTCCTATTACATAAGAAGTTGAGGACCCTTAAAAAAAAATGCTGATTTGTATGAAAAGGTGGTATAGAGCTACTAAATAATGAGTATAAGTAATTATTTTTAAATTCACTTCATGTATTAACCATTTATTCTGAATAGTCGATTTTATTGCAATCTTATATCATGAGGATTCAAGAATTACTTATTAGAAATATAAAATTACAAAAGTTAACATAATCAAATTAAAATTAAAATAATATATATATATATATATATATATATATATATATATATATATATATATATATTCGCTAAAAGTTGCGCATGCTTGGCAGAAATTATAAAATATGTTATTCTGAAACCATAACACAATACTCACTTTTTGTTATGTTTTACTTCTCTTCTGAGATAAGATTGCTCTTCATTTTTCTTTTTTTGACGAAATAAGTAGTTTAATAAATTTAAAATTGGAGAAATATAAAGAATAAAAATAAAAATGAAAAGAAGAAGAAATTAAGAAAAAAAAAATCACATGGAATGTACCCCTGGCATATTGATTAAAAAATCATTCATTTTTTTTAATATTTCTTTTGTTGATATATGTCTTGAATGTTATATTTCAAAGAAAGTTAAATTTCTTTAGTAAAATATATCCCTATGCAATAAGGGTAAAGAATTTTTTCAGAGATAAGTTATATTTTGTGAGCTTAAAACGATATCATTTTGGGACGAAAATCAAGATATTTTTATAATTCTAATATATTGTAAAGTAATATTAGTCTTTATTATTTTAATTTTTTAATTTTATAAGTTCAAAATAACGTCATTTTCAATTTATTAAAAATAATTTTATCTCCAATGAGTTGTTCCCTTGCAGCCTTTTCGTTATCTTTGTCAGCAATGATACTTATATTCTTATACCAAAAAAGATATCTGACCGATAATTTATCACAACCATCTATTTTGGATTTTCTTTCCCTCTTTTCCTTGTTCTTCTCTTATCAATAATCTTCCTTCACTTTATGAGGGGTTTTCGTTTCCTTACAATAACAGGTTCTTTCTTTATTAATTGGGCCTTTTTAAAGCCCAGATCCCATCATTGCGATTGCGAGCTCCATTTTCTCGTGGCGGGCCTGTAAACTCGAAACCCGAGCTTGGCCTGTAAAACAGAATAAGTGTTTTGGGCTCTAACCATGCGCACCACCTCGTACACATGAATTCACTCAATCGCGGGGTGGTTCAATATTATGAGAGACCTAAAGTAAATATAAAATCAGGGCTTATATGATTATAAAGTTTGATATTTCTCATATTATAAGAAGAGGAGGGATATTTTTACTACTAAAATCTTCTACTACCAACTCATTATCTATCTAATCACCATTGGATCAACATTTTCTCTTTTTTCAAAAACTTTTTAGCATTCTCTCTCTTTGATTCAATGCTGATTAGATAGGTAGTAAGTTAGTAGTAGAAAACTTTGATAGTAAGAATATCTTTCCTCTTATAGGAGATAAAATTATCTCCTATACATATATAAAAGTGTGTAGTAGCCATGTGAAGTGAAGAGAAGAGAGAAAAAAAATGGACCTCACGTACTTTTATGTGTCTGTAAGAAATAATCTCCTACACAACACGAGAGAGACATTAAACCCATGATTATATGGCGAAACGAATAATTGCCCCCAACACTCCAACTCATTCCAAAATAAGCAATCAACTCCTCTTTTCTTATAAAAATAGGTTGAAAATCTTGATTTATTTTAATTATGGCAAGTTGGGGGTTGAACCTAGAGATGTAAATGGGCCGAACGACTTGTCAATGGCCTAAGATTTGGCTTTTGCTTTAAGCTTAACTTGACCTGATTTGTTTAATAAATAGAACGAGCTCAAACTTTAAAAAAATCTTGTTTAGCAAACAAGGCCAAGGCTAATTTAATAAGGCTTGGCTTGAAAGCCCATGAGTTGGCATGATATATTAGTATAATAAATAATTATTTTTATGTCACTGAATTATTAGCCTTACTTTTTTAATCCTATTTTTTTAAAGTTGTCTGCTAGCATTCTTTCACTGTCACATTTTCACAAACAAGTTCTCTAACTATTTGTCTATTGGCATGAAATATGAAATTATACGTAGATTGAGTGAGTTCTATGATTTTTTTCTCTGACAAAGGAATACATAATTTGATGCATTTATAGTCTCAACATTTGGACGTATATGAGTTTGGAAAAAATATATTTTATAATTATAAATGGATCAATCCAAGCTCAAGCCAAGCCTTTAATTTTGCATAAACAAATTAAGCCAAGCCTCGAATTTAGCTTGTACCAGGCTAATGCGTCAAGCCAAGTTCAAAATATTTTTCATACTTGGCTCATTTAAGCTAAAACTTGGCTCGGTCCAGCTCATTTACACCCTTAGATTGAACCCACCTATATCTTGAGTGTTTTTCTTCCTCTTTCTTCTTCTTCTCTTACTTCAACTTTCCATTCTATGTCTTGACATTATTTTCTACTTCTTTAAAATTGAAAAAAAAAAACTAAACTTGAAGCTTTGAGGTAATATATATATATATATATATATATATATATATATATATATATATATATATAGGGTTTGTTTTTTCTGTAGTTACTGCAGATAAGTTATCTGCAGTAAGCCTAATACGACGTCGTTTTGTGGCAGAAATCATGGTATTTTTGTAATTTTAATTTATTTCAGGGTTATAATAGTCTTTATATTTATATTTTTTTAAGATTTCAATATCAAAACGACGTCGTTTTGAAAAAAAATGCAGATAACTTATCTGCAGTAACTGCAGAAACATTTTTTCCTATATATATATATATATATATATATATATATATATATATAAACAAGTTAGATCATATAAAGTGGGATTTTAGAATACTTTTGATTTCGAGCATAATTCTTATCAAAAGTTTGTTATTTGTATAATTAGCATTAACTCAAGCTTAAATGTATAAAAAATTATGAGGAATTAAAGCTTATTTTTAATTAACACAATTCAAGTGTCAAGCAAAAAAAAACATGTGTTGCCCAAAGAAGTAAAGGGTGTGAAGTGTAAGAAGGTCAATAACTAATGATTTATTTATATATATATATATATATAAAAAGAAGATGGATCAACTCACCATCCAACACGTTCAACCTTTTTGGACCCGCATTTATACTGGACAAATTTAAGCAAATTGATAGGTTGGAAGTTCCAACCCAAACCCATCATATAAGACGGGTTAAATCTATTTTGCCAATTATCTCTATCAATCTTAACAAAATAATTTTGTTCTTTTTGTTTAATTTTTAGGATGTAAATTTTGTAATTATAATTAGAATCTTCTAATTTTTTTTTTATTAATGTGCAGCTGATTCATTTTAAAATAAAGAATCAGCAAATGAGGAAAGAATATTTGAAAAATGGATATTATAAATTAAAAAAAATTATGGTAAGAAAACAAATTTGGTGTTGATACTCAACAAATACATATATTACCGTTGAATGATTGGGAATAACGATTTTTCTTTTTGAGAATTGACAATATTATAGAAATTGAGAATTGATAAAAATAAAAGTCAGGTTTATATTAATCACTTAATATAAAATGTGAGAGAATATATCCTTTTATTAACCGTCTTCAGTATTACATATTTTTAATGAGAAGTAAAATTAAGAATTCATAAATACAAAAATTTAGAATGACAATTTTAAACACTCAATTAATTTAAAAGTGAAATAATATATGGATACCTTATTATCTTAACATTTATTTTTAATATAATTATTTCTGTTTTATAAGATTACGGGGCTATGAAAAATTGAGACATAAAGCTCTTATTTTAGGATCTACTCGGCCCTCAATTCAGCATTTTTCAGGCTTGTGATTCTTGATAGGAAATAACTTTTCACAGCATGCAACTAAGAATTATATTTGATCTATTGGGTTTAGTTTTATTTGGTGCAATTATACTTCAAGTTGTTTAGCCTTATTTTTAAAATAATCTACTTTAGAATAATCTATGAGAAATCTAAAGATTAGATGCACCTACTATAATTAATGTTTAAACTAAGACATTGTGGAAAATTCTAGATAATCACTTGTAGCCATTAGATGAAAAATTTGCTGGCATAATCCTAACCATTGGCTAAGGAGGTGCCACTAGTACAAATAGAAATAAAAAAAAGACTCCTCCATATAATTTTTGTCCTTTTTCAAATATCCTGCTTCCAACAAAAGTGGCATCAGAGCTATAAGATCCTTTCTAAAATGATGGCAAGCAGCGACATGGTTTCTTTCCAAGTCGAAGTTATAAGACTCTTCCAAGATAAAGCTCATCTTCATCAGGTATGATTGAATTTGAAAAAGTTATAAGTTTTACAATCCTAACAATGGAAAGACTATCATTAGTTGAGATGTGGAGTTCAAAGAAAAAGAAGAATGAAATTGGGGTCTACATAACGAGGACACCAACTTATTTCCCTGCCTCATGGAGGAAGAAGATATAGAGCAACCAAGGATTGAACAAGAAAGAAATGTGACTATTACTCCTCCAACTTCACCAACAACAAGTCATCAAGAAGAACCATCGTCAGCTAGAAGTTCAAACAAAATAATATCATGCTTCAGGAGCTTACATGAACTTTATGAGGTAATGGAGAACTAAGATAATATCACTTTATTTTTCCTCTTTGCTTACTATGAATGAGTGAGTTTTGAAGAAGTAGTCCAAAACAAGAAATGGAGAAATGCAATAGATGAAGAAATTAGCGCGATTGATATGAATAAAATATGGTAGCTAGCCACATTTCTGAAAGGGCACAAGGTAATTGGAGTGATATAAGTTTACAAAGAAAAAAAGAATGCTAAGAGAAAATTTGAGAGATACAAGGTACAATTTGTGGCAAAAGACTATAGTCAACGAGATGGAATAGACTATGATGAGGTATTTGCTCCGCTTACTCGCTTAGAAACTGCTAGACGAATTATTTCTTTAGCAGCCCAAAACAAATAAAGCACACATTGAATGAATGTAAAGTCATTAATTTTTAATGGAGTTCTCGAAAAAGAAGTATAAATTGAGCAACCAATTGGGTACAAATTCAAAGGATAAGACGATAAGGTATTAAATCAAAAGAATATTCTTTATGGGCTAAAATAAACACCAAGAGCATGAAATAATAGAATTGACAAGCATTTCCAAGAGAACATTTTAATCGAGTGTCATTACAACCATGTGCTTTATGTCAAAATCAAATATAGAGATATTCTAATTGTGTGCTTGTATATGAATGATCTAATCTTCATCAGAAACAATGCAAGAATGTTTGAGGAATTTAAGAAAGCAACGAAGAATGAGTTTGTGATGATATAAATTGGACTGATGACATACTACTTTAGTATTCAAATCAACCAAAAGGAAGAAGTTTATAACTCAAGAAGACTATGCACGAGAGATGTTGAAGAAATTCAAGATGGATGATTGCAAGTGTATTAACACTCCAATGGAATATGGAGTCAAGTTGTCCAAGTATGGCGAAGGAGAAAATGTTGATCCTACCTTTTTCAAAAGCTTAGTTGGAAGTTTTCACTACTCAACATGCACCAGGACCGACATTCTTTTTGTTGTTGGATTCATTAGTCGCTACATGGAGTCTCTAACTATCGTGCACTTCAAGGCTGCGAGAGAATCTTTCACTACATTAAAGGTACCATTGACTTTGGCTTGTTTTACTCATCATCTAATGAACATAAAATTGTTGGATATAATGATAGCGATTGGGCTGGAGACAAGGATGATAGGAAAAACACCACTAAGTTTGTGTTCTTGATGGAAGATATCGCTTTCACATGGATGTCGAAGAAACAACTTATTGTCGCCTCGTCTACTTCTGAAGCTAAGTATGTTGCAGCTATGTCATGTGTTTGCCACACCATTTGGCTAAGGATTTTGCTGAAGAAGTTGAGTATGCAACAAGAAGAGCTAACCAATATTTATATTGACAAAGATCCCCAATAGCATTAGCAAAGAATCTTGTCTTCCATGATAAAAGCAAGTACATTGATACATGTTATCATTATATAAGGGAATGCATTGCAAGAAAGAAGGTGAATATAAAGTATATGAATTCTCAAGAATAAGCTGCAGGTATCTTCACCAAGCCATTCAAGAATGAAGACTTTGTCAAGATGAGAAGATTGCTTGGAGTTGCAAAATTCAATTTAGAAAGGATGTTGAGTAACAATCTTCATTTTGATTGATTGGGCTTAGTATTATTTGGTCCAAATATATTTAGAGTTGTTTAGTCTAATTTCTAGAATAATCTACTGTAGAGTCTAAACTAATTCATGAGAAATCTAAAAGTATTCGAATCTGATCCGAGGTAATGTAATCTTGAATGGGTATCCTCTTTCTGTTATCTTTGATTCTGGAGCATCAGGTTCTTTTATTGCGGGGCACACTGCAATGAGAATAGGTATCACCCCGGCTCCCTTACCTTATGAGTTGCAAATCGGTACCCCTACTGGAGGATCTTGTACTGCATCAGAAATCTGCAGGGGTTGTATTCTACAATTTGAAGGAAATACTTATACAATAAATTTAGTGGTTCTACCGGTATTCAGCCTTGAGGTGATTATTGGTATGGACTGGCTGGTAGAAAATGGAATGACTTTGGATTGTCAAGCAGGAAAGGTCATTGTTCCTTCTAGAGATGGTAATTTTCAGTCATTTGCTACTATTTTTATTGCTCCTTACCGTATGGCACCACTGGAACTTCGAGAACTGAAGAAACAAATAGAAGAGCTTTTGTCGAAAGAATTTATTAGACCTAGTACTTCTCCATGGGGTGCTCAAGCTATTCTTATCAAGAAGAAGGAAGGTAGTCTGCGTTTGTGTGAGGATTACCGTCAGTTGAACAAGGTGACAGTGAAGAATAAGTATCCGCTTCCTAGAATTGATGATCTAATGGACCAGTTGAGAGGTGCCAGGGTGTTTTCCAAAATAGACTTGCGATCGGGATATCATCAAATACGGGTTAAACCGGAGGACATTCCGAAAACAGCTTTTAGGAATCGATATGGTCATTATGAATATCAGGTGATTCCGTTCGGACTTACTAATGCTCCGGCAGTATTCATGGATTATATGAACCGAATCTTCCACCCATTCTTAGATCAGTTTGTCATTGTATTTATTGATGACATCCTGATTTATTCCTTCAATGAAGAATTGCATGCTGAACATTTGAGGATAGTCTTACAAATCCTTAAGGAGAAACAATTGTATGCCAAGTGGTCGAAGTTTGAGTTCTGGTTGAGTGAAGTCCAGTTCTTGGGCTACGTAATTTCAGCCGAAGGTATTGCTGTGGATCCCAGCAAAGTGGAAGCAGTAATGAATTGGGAATGACCTAAGACCATCACCGAAGTGTGGAGTTTCTTACGACTTGCAGGTTATTATCGGAGATTCATCCAGAATTTCTCGCAACTAGTGCAGCCTCTCACACGTCTCACTCGGAAGGGAATGCCTTTTGAGTGGACTGACGCTTGTGAAGAATATTTCATAGAGCTGAAAGGTAGATTAATCAGTGCTCCGGTGCTTACTATTTTGGACCCGACCAGGAAGTTTGAAGTGTATTGTGATGCGTCTCTAAAGGGACTTGGATGTGTTTTGATGCAAGATCATATGGTCGTAGCGTATGCCTCACGACAATTGAAGCCACACGAGGAAAACTACCCCACTCATGACCTAGAGTTGGCAGCCATAGTGTTCGCACTAAAGATTTGGAGACATTATTTGTATGGTTCACAATTTGATGTTTTCAGCGATCATAAGAGCCTGAAATATTTGTTTGATTAGAATGAGCTAAACATGAGACAACGACGATGGATGGAATTCCTGAAAGATTATGAATTTGAACTCAAGTATCATCCTGGTAACGCAAATGTAGTAGCGGATGCTTTGAGTCGTAAGACTCTTCATGCTGCAACTTTGATGATAGAAGAACAGAAACTACTTGAAGCTTTTCGGGATCTGAACTTGTCTGTTATCAGAAAAAGGCGTGGAATAAGGTTGGGTAGAATCAAAGTGGAGAATTAGTTACTCCGTAGAATCAAGAGAGCTCAAAGAGACGAGGGACTAGTCCATAAATTGGCTGGTTACCAAGATGTTGTTTGGGATGAACATAAAATGTTGAGATTTCAAGGTCGGTTAGTAATACCGAATGATGAACTGAAACAAGAAGTTTTGCAGGAGGCCCATAAGGGTGATTATACCGTTCATCCTGGATCCACTAAAATGTATCAAGATTTAAAGACTTCGTTTTGGTGGCCGGGTATAAAATGGGACATTGCAGAGTATGTAGCCTGATGCCTAACATGTCATAAAGTGAAGTATGAACATCAGAAACCTTCGGGGCTTCTTCAACCTCTGGAAATTCCCGAATGGAAATGGGACAGTATTGCCATGGACTTTGTAGTTGGACTTCCCCGGACGCGAGAAGGATTTGATGCCATTTGGGTAATTGTTGATCGGCTAACAAAATCAACCCATTTCTTGAGTGTCCGAACCACGTATAATACAGAAAAGTTGGCCCATATTTATCTTCGAGAGATTGTGAAGTTGCATGGAGTTCCCACCAGTATAGTCAGTGATCGTGATCCCAAGTTCACCTCTAAGTTTTGGGAGTCTTTTCAACGGGCTCTCGGAACCCATCTGAGATTAAGTACAGCTTATCACCCGCAAACCAACGGTCAGACCGAACGCACTACTCAGGTTCTGGAGGATATGTTGCGAGCCTGTATTTTAGAACAAGGAGGCAGTTGGGACAACTACCTTCCTTTGGTAGAATTTGCTTACAATAACAGTTTTCACTCCAGCATCAAGATGGCACCATATGAGGCTTTGTTCGGGAGGAAATGCAGATCCCCGTTATGTTGGGTAGAAGTAGGTGAGCGAAGTATTTTGGGACCCGACATGATTCAAGAAACTTCAGAGCAGGTGCAGAAGATCAAGGAAAATATGCAGAGGGCCCAGGCGAGGTAGAAAAGTTACTATGATAATCGTCATAAACCCTTATCTTTTGAAGTAGGAGACCACGTGTTTCTAAGAATCACGCCCACATCTGGACTTGGCTGGAGAATGGGAATGAAGAAGTTGAGTCCACGGTATTTGGGACCATATCTTATATTGGATAGGATTGGAGAATCGACGTATCGATTGGCGTTGCCGCCTAATTTGTCGGGAATGCATGACGTCTTCCATGTGTGTCAGTTGAGAAGATACATCTCTGATCTATCCCATGTACTACAGCCAGAAGAAGCAGAGTTAGAGAAAAACCTGACGTACACTGTACAACCATTTCAAATTCTCGAGAGGTCAGTCAAACAACTCTGTTCCAAGGAGATACCATTGGTGAAAGTACTATGGAATAATAAATCTGCGTATGAAGCCACTTGGGAGCGTGAAGAAGACATTCAGAATCGCTACCCGGAACTTTTTGATTGAGTACGTAATTCTAATTTTGCGGACAAAATTCTATTTTGGTGGGGAGAGTGTAACATCCCGCATTAATTAGGAAGTTAATTAAAATGCAAGTAGGGAAGTGGATGCATAATATAAATTCGAATTCCATGTAGGTGGTTTGGGTAGGATTAATCTTAATTACTACATACTAAACTCCTTGCATGTACGCCACCTAGCCTTCTATTTCCCTGCATGTGCGCCATCTATACACTAATGGGACCCTTTGATTCCCTCTCCATGTTCGGCCCAACCCCTTTGCTGACCAAGGATTCACTTATCCATGTATAAAAAAAAAAGCTGATATCTCTTTAGTTCTCTTCCTATGCGCATTGGAGAGCAACAAGGTTGATCTATTCCCCTACTTTCTGAACTGAATTTAGCTACTCCTCTCCCACACAAACCGTGAGCACCTAAGATGAAAACCAAACACTTAAACATATTCTTTTTCCTCTCTTACTAGTTCGGCCGTGTACCAAGGAGTCAAGAGATTACAACTGAAGCCATCCTTCATTCCTTTCCTCTTGTTCAGTCGTTTATCACCATTCAAGGAGGTGAGGTGTTCCTTTAGCTCCTTGTTCATCTCTATATGAATTGGCTCTGATTGAACCTTCTCCATTTGCATGCAGCATAAGCTCGATCTATTGGAACATTAGAAGAATGGGGTTGATGTTATTTTTCTGGTTTGCGAGTTGTGTCAACACAAGGAGGTAAAGACTGAACCTCAAGCTCCTTTTCCTCACTGTTGCGGACTACATGTGTAGCCTAGGGAGATAGTTTTTCTTTTGCCATTCTTATTCTTTTGTTTCTGCTCATTTGGGTAGCTCCTGAACCTAGTGCATGCAAGCTTAAAATCCGATTGGTGAGCGGGAAATAGCTTCCCTTTGATTTTGTTAAACTGTTTTGTTGGACTAGGTTGCGTTATCTAGCCTTGCATGTGATAAATTTAAACATACAGTATGCTTATAAGTTTCTCCTAGCGCACCTTAGGCATTGTAGGAATGGTTATGTAATCAAATAAATTATGAACACCTAGTACCAGCCTAAACCGAACCTGAATGTATTAGGGAACTTGGATTTTTCGCTGTAACAAATTGGTGTATTAACTTTAAGTCAGAAAATTGATCTAGTTTAGGAACCATGAAAACCGATTGAACTACAAGAATAGTAAGTATGGAAAGTGTTTGTAAATTATAGGAGGCAATAGATTGAAATTCTGTTTGATTTTTTTGTGCATTAGGTGCGCAACCCTCTAGCAAAAAGGGGACAGAATTGGTGATTGTTTTTGGTAGGAATCCTAAAGCATCAAGGTATGCGTAGGTAGCTTAATCTGTGTGACTGTTAATTTAGTCCTTGAGATTTTGAATTGTTGTGCATGTACCTTGTAAATTCTGTTTGGTAAGTATTCCTGATCTGCGTTGGAATGTGAATTATTGTAATTCTGCTTGGAGATGTGAACTGTTCGAATTATTTATATCATAGTCCTTGTGAGTTATGAATTCTGATTCTGATACTTTTGTCATAAACATGAACATCATACATTGAATAATTCTGCATTTGTGTGCGAATAAAACCATGACATTCATACATCATATCACATTCAGATTTGGAAAATGAGTTATTAGATAAAAGTACGCATGTGTTTGAGCGTGCATCATGTAGGCATCCCTCAAGTACCAGGGAGAAGGGACCGTGGCTCAGTCCGCATAGGCCTCAATTGGAATTCCCCTCTGTAGGGCCAAATGGAATATCCAATGAGTTCAGTTAGAAGTATATGCACAGTAGTGCTATTAACATAAAACTCTCTGGCGTTATATACGCATTCTGTTACACATTAGTCTCCGTTCAGAAATTGTTAATGACGTAGCATTTGGAATTTCAGTAGTTAATTTAACATTGTTGCATCATTGATTTTACTGCCACATTACTGGGATATTTCTCACCCCTCTTGGGGCTCAATTTCTATGAAATTGCAGGAGGAAGAAAAAGCATTTGATGACGTAGTTATTTTGGATATTTGTTGTTGAGTGCTGCTGTTTGAAATCATGTTGTTTGCTCGTTGTTTCATTGGCTGTGTGCTGAATCTTGACGTTATGTAGTATTTTTGAAGTTGACAAACTAAATTTAGTATTCTATTTTGGAACATGCTGTAGCTTGATTATTGAATTTGCTTAAGACTTATGTAATTCTGGTTTTTAAATTGACAAACAATTTCTGCTGTTTAAATTCGGATTTTTGGAACTAAATTTTCGAGCACTTTGCGAGTTCTGTTTCTGGGGCTACAGACCTCCGATTGGGATAAAATTTATATGCACGTAAAGTCCCAAATGTCTAGTTTCTGATTATATAAGATTTATGTTAAAATTCTGAAATCTCGATTTTATGTGATTTTTGCAAGACATGAAGGTTTTTCAGAAAAATTACGTTTTTAGCATCAAAAGTACTTTACGAAAACAACTGGCTGTTCCTTTATGAAACTGGATTCGATCCCAGATTTTAATTATGAGATAACAAAGCATGATCAGAATTGAATTAGTTAACGTTACTACTCTAATCGGTTTTAGCAGACGTCTCTCTTGGATGCATACAAGGGAGGGTGTCACACTAAATGGTATTTGTAGATTTGGTCCAAATATATTTAGAGTTGTTTAGTTGCACCTATTATAATTAGTGTTTAAATTAGGACATTGAGAAAAAATCTAGAGAATCACTCGTAGTCATTGGATGAAAAACGTGTTGGCATAATTCTAACCATTGGTTAATGAGGTGCCATTAGTATAAATAGGTGTGTTCTTCACCATTTTGTATCAAGCCAAAAAAGCAAAAGAGTATTGAGTAGAAATAGAAAAAGCCTTTTCCATCTAATTTTTCACATTTCTCAAACATTCTACTTCCAACCCATATAAAGATAATCTGTAAAATAGAAGCTACACAAGAAGCAAATTTATAAAAACCCATAGTTTTTGTTGATATCAATGCAAGATGTCTTTATTTGATTTATCAACATAGTCCTTGTTTTATAGATAGACGTGCATGCACATAGATAGATTTCAAGTCAATATCAAAAGTTGATTTTGTTTTCCATTATCTATTTATTTTTCTCTTTTTCTAAGCGTTATGATGTGTTTACCTGAATCAAGTTGTATTTGTTCAAGACATGGAGCTTGAGCTTCCATTAATAGAGGTTAGGTAGTGACTTCAGTACTTTGTTTGGAAAGAAGCATGGTGTACCAGCAGACACTCTGACGCTCAAGTCAATGTGTGTAAGAGATAAGTGTATAAGATAGCACTATACTTGTTAAAGATCATTTGAGGTCGAAGACTCTTGACATTATATGGTGGCCTAGAGGGATGACTTTGCCAAAGTAGATGAGATGTGGGTATGGGATTTCTGATTTTGGTGAATCTGTATGACAGTGGGTGAGATGTGCCATTAGGTGAGCAACAAGTCCCTAATAATGTTTTAGAGATAAACACCCTTAGATCTGTCAAAACGGGTTAAAGATCGCAGGCCAACCCTTTTAGCCCTATTTTCAACCCCATCTTTATTAGCCCGTTGTGTAATAGGGCTATTCTTGGCCCCAACACCATTAGCTTTCTTATTTTTTGGTTTAAGGTAGGGCTAACCCACGGCTAGCCCTAACTTATATGATTAATTCTAATTTTCAATTATCTTTCTTCTTCATATCAAATCCCTAACTTCCCTTAAAATATATCTTTCAATTCTCTTCTGATTTCTTCAATGGTTTCCCCCATTCAATTCAACAGCGCAATCCATAGGCTCCTTCTTCTCTTCCTTCTTGATTATGCTATTTTTGGAATCTGGATTGCAATTTTTTTGGGTTTTGGGTTTTGAAATAACACATGTTGAATAATCATTCAATTTCTTTCTCATCTTATTTTAGCGAAAATTCTATCAGTTTCTAGGTAAATCTGATAATTTCTTTTTCTAAAATACATATTGAAATTGATTTTTTTTTTTTTTGGGCTTGTAGGTGAAAAAGTTAAGCCTGTGAAGAAACTCAAATCTAAGAAGGTATTTCTGTACTCTTGAATTTATTTTCGAATTTGGAAAACTCTGGGATTTCGTGTTTCATCATACTCTTTGCCTTTTATGGTGCTTTATCATGCTATCTTATAGTAATCTAGGTATAATCTTTTATCCGTCACTATAGAAGCTTTAAGAAATTTATGTTGGCGTCTTTGGGTACATTTGTAATCATGTATGTTTTTCAACATTGTTTTACTAATTTGTCCTTTTTCTAATGCTAGTTGGCAAGGAATTGGGTTGTTTAGTTCTGCCAAATGTTAAATGCTTTTTATTGCTTGATTGCAATTTTCTATAGCATAATTTTTCTATAGCACAATCCAGTTTAAGAGTGTAATACAAATGTTGATACAATAAATCTGCTTTATTTTTTAAAAAATCTTTGGAAGAAATGTGTTATTCGCTGCAAGAACTTTGTCCAGATTTAGGTAATTTACAATATTCTTCATTTTACAGTCACTTGGACAACACATAGTGCATTGAGAGGTTCAAAAAATATAATTCTAAATACACTGAATGTTTGATGACAAAATATTTCTCTGCAAAGACTATTTGTGGAGGTATGCAATAGTATCCATTTAAATGGATATGCAGATAGCTCTCTTTATATGCAATATAAGATGCTTGCTTTCCCTGCCACATTTATGACTGACATGATAGATTTCTTTGATTTAGGCATGAAGTACCCATTATGCATATTTTGGTGAATATTTTTTAGCAGTTCATAATATTTTCTTGCTTTATGTTGTGGTTTATTTTTGGTGTCACTATATAATTAACCTATATATTAAAATACGGTTCTGCAATACATAATATATTTTGCAACTTCTCTTGTGCTTATTTCCTTATTATATGTATTTAAGTGAAACCTTAATATTTTTAAATTATTAAAATGAAGATAATCTAATGAAGGATAAGTAATTTTAGATTGATGAGATTAAATATTGTACTGTTTAATGAAAGTTGCACATTCTTGTGATGTTGGAAGGCAATGAAATTAGAATATCCTATTGTTTTAATTAGTGATGTAAGACTATTCGTTGTGAAACATGTAAGTCTATATTGTTGTGATGTTTTCTCTTTTTCATTTTTTATAGTAATGGTTGGAGGTCTAGTCTTTATTGACTTAGTGGCAGCATTGAAATTTTCATTCACTTTTTTTTATGTTTATATAATTACACAATACTCATCGTTGCTCAAAAGTGTTAAAAGAAGGAAATTGATGTTTGGACCTTGGGTGTACTTTTTCACCCATCTAATTATTATGAATCCTCGCAATTTTGATTTCACTTTGAAGTTGTTCTTTTTGCAACTCTGTTCTTCAATGGGTTTGAGGAGGACTTACATTCTGTTTTGGGACATGTATCTTACATAATTGTACTCTGTTTAGTTTCTATATCCCAAATCAAATATTGGGATTTGCAACTTTGCAAGTATCCTTCAATTTTTTGTGTACTGTGATTAGACCTTCTATCTTTGGGAGATTCAGTTGGATTAGTGTATAGTACAATTATTTCCCACTTGAACTTGGCAATTTGATTTGTGGACCTTTTAATCTGCAACTTCGTATAATGCTTCCATGACTTTTCTTGCCTTGCCTTTGTTGAATATTTGGACTTAATTTGACTTTTTTTCACAGTTTTGCAGAATCCAATAAGAGGGTAGAAAAGCTAACTGATGTAGTGTATTTACTGCCCCTGTTATTACATTTATATCTTAAATATTAGTATGTTTGCAATATCTTTTGGCTCGTGTGAAGGATCGACTGCCAACGTGAAAAAGTGAGAAAAGAAAGAGAAAATGGAGTGTATGAGTTGTCCATTGCTTTTTACTTTTTGATTCCACTAGTGTATGATTTTTGTAGGTACGACACTGAAAAGCAACCAAAAAGGACACACAGCGTGCAATATAGCAGAGAAGAGCTGAGAAAGTTGTTGGACGTGTCCGAATGTCAGAAGATCATCCTTGGAAAAGCACAGCAGAAGGGAAAACTCAGCCATATTCTTATCAACTTAAATCAAAGCCCATCGTCTAATCAAAGAAAAGAGGAGATGTCCTCAATCCAACAGTGTTGGGAACGACATGGTTTATTCACGAGAATGCCACTGTTTTCCCCATCCTATAATTAGAAGATCAGACGAAGGTACAAGAGAGCTTTGGAAAGAGAGTCTTAACTCCGAGAACAACACCCTTATCTTTCTCTTCCTCACCAAGTCTCATCTCGAGCAAGAAATGCACCAAGTCTTCATTTTTATTTTACCTTTGTTACATCAAGTATTTGTTTTTATATTTCTACTTTGAGTATGTAATTTATTTTCTTTATGATTAATCTTCATCAATTTGTATTTTGGGTCTATGGGATTTCAAGTTGTTAAGATTTCATTTGTATTTTCAGCCATGCCTTCAAGCATGAGCTAGTTTCATTTTGGAATGGATAATCTGTGAAACATTAAATGCTCTGTAATTGAATTTTAGTTACTGAATCTAATAGATTTTTATTGTTTACATATTTTAATATCTTGTATCAATGGAAATTAAACATGACTGAGAAATGAACTTCCTTGAAGAAGGGATTTTAGACTACTGAACAATAGGAGGAAGGTGAAGAGTACGGAAACACTTTCATCGGTCACCTTAGGAATAAGGAACCACCTCGTTCGTTAAATGTTATGTTCTAAGTAATTATTGGGAACGAAGTATCCAAAAGAATATGGGATTTCGTATACCATTTTAGCCCAAGAGCTTGAGGAATCAGCGTTGGCAATGAAAGAGACCTGAACAAGTCCATTGGACAAGGACCTGAGCCTAGATTACAGCTGATTTACAGTGTATCAGTGCATCCATTCTTTTTCTCTTAACTATTGTTCTGTCTAATCACTTCACCGTGTTATCGCTTATTATTGTTCCTTGTTATTGCTCATTTTAATTTCTGCATATTTTTCAGTTTATTTCACACCAACACCTAAATCTTCTAATGATTTGTCGTTCCTCCTTGAATTTGAAAGGTTTTGAAATATATAAAGATGTGAGGAATTGTTTTAAGTTGATTTGAAGCTTTTGTTATAGTGGGAACACCACTGTGATATCTATGAATGACAAGTCAGAACAATTCAATATTGTTAACCTGTTCTTTTCATTTTTTTAATACAACTAAAGATTCATATTAGCAATACTTTCTTCGTGAGAACGATAATCTGGGCATTAAAGCTCATATGAATTACTTGATGCCTGCACTTGCACAATTGTTCATCATCTTGGGAACGAATTGAATTTTCCCCTGATTGACTGTTAACTAACCAACACTAACATGAAGATTTTTCATGCTTGGTCTATCTGCATACACTGATATAAGAGGCAAGAAGAATGCACATATATAAATTAACCTTTTATTTGAAACCTTTAATGGTTGAGTGAATTTGAGGCATGAATGATTGTGCATTTTAAAAGTTCAAATTCCAACTGTAATGCCATATACATAGTTTAATCTTTTACACTTTGTACACTGTTAACGAGTGGCATATGTTATGCTCATTAGTAAATATTTTGAAAATCATATATATAACATGACAGCTATTACTAGCAACCTGTAGATGTTAGAGATGATGCTAGATCTCTAGTGATATTTTTATCTTATTATTATTTTTATTATGGTGTATAAATAGATTTTTAACCTTTTAATTAATTAATTTTTGGCCCGTGGGCTAGCCCTAACCCATGAGGCTACATGGATTTTTGGCCCGTGCAGACTTTTTTTTTGTGGACTGTTTTTTCCCTAGCTCACACGAGCGAGAGCCTAACGGGGTGGGCTGACCCATTTTGACGGCTCTAACCCTATATACATTACTATAATTTTGTTTTAACCACCATTTTATTTTAATGACATTCTATTACATACCTCACTATGGGCCCGCACAAACCTTTTGCCCATTCCCCCCAACCACAAGTCAAGAATGTCACATCTCACCCACTATCATGCAGGTCCACTAAAATTAAAAACCCCATACTCACATCTCACCTACTTCGGCAAGGCCATCTCTCTAGGCCATCATATAATAGCAGGGGGCTTCACCCTCGAATGATTTTCAACATGTATATTTTTATCTCATACTCTCATCTCTTACACATACTGACTTAAGTATTGAAGTGTCTGCATGTACATCACCCCTTATTGTCCAATGTAACACCGCAATCACAATCTGACCTCTATTAATAGAAACTCAAGCTCCATGTCTCAAACAAATACAATTTGGTTCGGGTAAATGCCACATAACACTAAGCTAAGTTGATATTATATGCTATGGGTTATGCTATACAACCTTAACATCACAACGATTGACATTCAGTTTATAAATGTTGAAGACTCAATAATAAAAAAAATTACAGACGCACATAATCAAATTACATTTTTCTGCTTCTGAATTTATATACTACCAGATACTAGACATTATAGTTAGTTTTGAGGTTTATATTACCATAAATTCAACATTTCTAATAATTACGTGGATATATAATCTTCTAAAAAAATTTACAAAGAAATTATAAAAGTTTATTAGGATATTAGACTTATTCATGGTGAATAGAGAATAGGATTTGGTATTACGTCCATGCTGATATTTTCTCTATAATAACATGACTTGGATTCAAATTCAGATTTTTCAAAATAAAAAAGACTATAAGAATACTTAATTTGTAAAATTAATTTTTCTAGTATTATAATCCCAATATCAAATCATAATAATAAAATTCAGTGTTGTTTCTTAACTTTCATTATTAAATTTTCTATTAAAAAATATCCATTTATTAACAATACTTAAAAGTTTGATTTGGATCCACATCAATAACGATATCAAAATAGTCCATGGTCCTCTTTCGGAAAGTGAAAAATTAAGATACACAACCCCAAAAATATAGCATAAATATCCACAATGAAAACACTATAAGCATTTAGAGCCTGTTTGGATGGACTTCTTCATTTTCAAAAGCTGTTTTTTTATGCTTTTAAATTTTTTGACTGTTTGAACTTTGGCTTTTAAAAAAAGCAAAAGCCAATAAAAAAGCCAAAATCTTGCTTTCTAAAAAGGCTAAAATATTTGGCTTTTGAAAAAAAGGAGAAGCCAAAGAGTTACTCTGGTGGACGTATTTCACCCCTTAGTTCCAACTTCAATTTATCCTCCCTATTTCTCTCCAATAGCGACGAAGTTGAATCAATTTGGGTATCTTCAAAATTGCCAATTTTAGTTTTCATTTCATCTTCTGCAACCTTTGTTTCTTCACCATATTGTTCCATTGCATCATCGTCTTCTATGGATTTTTCCTTTGAACCTCCAAAAACAGCAGCAATGAAAGAGGAAGAGGAGGTGGAGTTGGAAAAGAGAGAGGGGAAGAGGACTTTTCAAAGATATGAAACATGGATTTGTGTAAGGAGCGTAAATAGAGCATTGGGAGAAGAAGCAATGAGAGTGATAAAAGAAATGAAAGAAGAAGAACAAGAGAGTGATCGCGACAATGGTTGCAAATGAAGAAAATGGCGTAGATGACAGGTTGGTTCTACTGCTATCCTCCGAAAGAAGTTGAATGCTCAATGAGGAAATCACACAACCATCTTTTTATACTTAATATGTGATTTTTTATTTTAACATTCAAATAATATTTTTACTTAAAAACACTTTTTAAATATTGCAATATTGCATTCAAACGCAAAATAACTTTGGCTTTTAAAAAAGTAACTTATAAAAAATCATTTTTTTTCAAAAGCCAATCTAAATAAGCCCTTAAACTACTTTTGGTCCATTTATGTAGAGATGCCAAAATATGTCAATTTGCCAAAAAGTTTGCAGGGCCAAAATGATCACAATAATAAAGGTCGGCAAGGGCCAAAAATTGTATAAGCTTGTGGGCCATCCAAAATTACAATTTCAAAAATTTCATTTATTTCATCAGATTGATTGCATTCAAAATTAATTTAATAAATAAACATTTGACTTTCTTAAAATATTTTATGAAAAAAATTGATTTTTAATAATTTTTCTTTTCAATGAAATAATATTTTGCACACAAATATATGAAATGTAAGCAAAATTTTAATTACTTTCCCAATAATCCTTGAACAAAGTTGCTTATATATAAAAAATATTAAGTCCGTTTACCGAAGAAAAATATATATATTGAAGTCCCTATTTAATATTATGGAATAATTATATTTATTATTAAGTAATATTTACAATGAAGATTTTTATTACCCAATAATAATTTTAGTATAGGTGAAAAATTTAACGTTGTAATGTTTTTGGTAAAAAATAGTTAAGGAAGACTTTGTATAATCCTTTCAACTTGTTTACTATAACAAAACAAATAATACTGAAATTTTAAATACTTTTTGTAATTGAATTTTTTTACTTCATTTTTATACTTTTAAATTTTTAAAAATATAAAGGGATTTATAACTATAGAATCTATTATGTATTGTTATTATAGATTTTAAGAACCTAATTATAATTTTAATTAATAAACATCTAATTAAGAATTTAATTATATTATTAAAAAATAGAAATATAAAAATCCTATTAATTTTTTTTTGGTACATCAAAGGGGCTATAGCCCCAGAGCAAGACAGAAAAACAGATAATTAAAACAAACCATAAAAAACAGCAAAAAGAAGACTAAGAGAAAACACTAAATCAGTCATAAGTCTTCTCCAGGATCCAAAATATCCGCTGCCAGCAAGGGAATCAATCTCTGATCAGGGGAAGCATAAACAGTGAGATCAAAACAATTGTTGAGAGCTTCCTTGGCCATCCAATCAGCACACTTATTGGATGATCTAGGAACATGAGAAATAACAGCGGACCAGTCTTTATTAAGTAAACCCCGGATCTTAGCTACCAAAGGAAGCTTACGGGGGAATCATTACCATGTATGGTAAGAGAGCTTAAAGCTTGTAAAGAGTCAGTCTCCACTTCAACCTTCCTCTAACCTTTGTCCCAAGCAAAAGTAAGGCCATGAAAAATAGCCCAAATTTCTACCAGCAAAGGAGAGCAAGACCCCAAGAAAAAAGAAAAACCATCTAGCCAGTTGCCATTGGAGTCTCTGATGAGACCACCACAGGCTGCCTTTTCTCCTTGAACCGCCCCATCAATGTTGAGTTTAAATGAACCTGGCGAAGGGCAGGACCAATAAAAAGCAGAAGACAATGTTGGATGGAAGGTAGCTCTACAAAATTTATGGTTTCTAGATGAGATGTAGTCATCTAGACAGTTCTGGATGTACTCAACAAGGTTACTTGGCCTTTTAAAATCAGCTTCATGAGCTGTAGCATTCCTCCAAAATCACAAGTAGTTACAAATCAGAAAAAAATAGTCTCTCCAATCTAGATGGTTGCTTGATACAAAATTAACATTCATCTGCAACCAGTCAGCAAAATTAATGAAAGAAAAGAAACTAGAAGGGAGGGGTTGGAGAATTTGCAGATTCCAAACATTAAGAGCTAGTGGACAATCTCTGAATATATGGAGACTAGATTCCACTTTATCTTGACAAGTAAGACATCTATCAGAACTACTATTCTAGATAGCAATTCTTTCATTTGTGGGCAATCTGTCACGAACCATTTTCCAGATCAGTAATTTAACTCTTTCTGGCCCTTTCCATTTCCAAATTATAGACCAAGTTTGATTAGCAGGGAGATCCACAAAACCCATCAGATTGTTATAAGCAAGTTTGACCAAAGATGAGCAAGGATTCCAGTTCCTCCAAAAGAGAAAATCATCATCAGCTTCAATACTAGGAGGGGAAATGGCCAGAATGATATTCAAGATCCTGGAGTCAAAATGATTCCTAATGAGGGAAACATTCCAATCTCCATTAACGAGGATAGCATATTCACTGACTTTCTTATCAAAATCAGCTTGGTTCGGGGGAGAAGAAGCTACAGAGCAGATTATCCTTGAGACCAGTCCAATGATCTGTCCAGAAATTAACCTTAGCTCCATTTCCAATTTGCCAACATAAACCCTTTAAAGTATTCGGCCATATTTTGCAGAGAGCCTTCCAGAACTGGGAATCATAAGATTTACAACAAAATTCCTTAGAAAGGTCCTTCTTTCTGCCATACTTTGACTCTTTCCCAAAGCTGGTCAGGGGAGTTAAAAAAAGACCAGGCAGCCTTGTGTAGAAAAGCTTCATTGTGTTTTCTAAGATTAATAACACCCAGCCCTCCAGAATCTTTAGGCAAAGATAAATGCTTCCAAGAAATGAGATGCTGTTTTCTTTTTTCTTCTGTATCTCCCCAAATAAAATTCCTTTGTAGTTTCTCAATCTCATCACAAATCCCAACTGGGAGGAGATTGCTCTGCATTTGAAACATCGGAATAGCAGAGATAACAGACTTAGCTAGAGTGACTCTACCTGCCATGAACAAGCATTGTTTTTTCCATCCTTGAAGTTTGTTGTGCACTCTGTCCATAATATCTCTATAGTGATTTTTGGTGACCCTTCCATGTTTCATCATATAGCCCAGATACCTTCCTAGGTTCTTTGTTTGCACAAAACCACTAATATTTACAATTTCAGCAGCAAGATTATTTGAGATATTCTTTGAGAAAAAAATATTAGATTTCATGAAGCTAACTCTTTGACAAGAAATATTACCAAACACAGCTAGGCAGTCCATAATAATATTGATTTGATCTACACCTGCTTCAGCAAAAAGCATAAGATCGTCAGCAAATAATAGATGGAAAATCTTTGGACCTTTTTTACCTGCTGCCATAGGAATCCAAGCCTTTTTATCCACTGCATCAGCTATAATGTGTGATAATTTTTCCATGCATAAGACAAAAATATAAGGGGAAATAGGATCCCCTTGCCGAAGACCCCTACTAGGAGTAATCGAGCCCGCTTTAGCACCATTCCAGAGAACATCTAGCTCGGTTGAAGATATGCACTGCATGATTAAATTAATCAGATGAATAGGAAGTTTAATTTCCAACAGCACTTGATGAATAAAGCTCCACGCTATACGGTCGTAAGCTTTTTCCAAAGCAATTTTGATTGCAAGAAAACCCTTATCACCTTTCATTCTATTCATTGAATGAACCATCTCTTGAGCTATCACAATATTATCCTGGATGTTTCCTTTAGGAACAAAGCTGACTTGATGAGGAGAAATGAGTTTTTGGAGGAGAGGTTTGAGCTTACTGACAATTAGTTTACTGATTCCCTTATATAACACAGAGCATAGAGCTATTGGCCTGAGTTGAGCTATTCTCTCTGGTTTGTTGATCTTCGAAATCAGCACCAAAAAAGTCTTGTTTATCTCCTTCAAACCATCTGGACTAGACCAAAACCTCTTCACTAAGCCATAAGTCTGGTTAGCCAC
Organism: Gastrolobium bilobum; assembly: GCF_033153095.1. Taxonomy (NCBI): domain Eukaryota; kingdom Viridiplantae; phylum Streptophyta; class Magnoliopsida; order Fabales; family Fabaceae; genus Gastrolobium; species Gastrolobium bilobum. The sequence continues at coordinate 199,148 of NW_026897478.1, read as the reverse complement.
AATATCCCAATTCTTCTGAAAAAATAAGGACGGGAACCCATCAGGTCCAGGGGCCTTTAAAGCTCCCATATCAAAATATGCAGCCTTAATATCCCTGTTGCAGATTTTTCTGTTCAGAACTAGGAAATCAGATACACTGATATCATGCCAGGAATTATTAGTAATATGCCAAGGTCTATCTGGGACATCTTTAGTGAATAGAGTGGAATAAAAATTCAGAATTAACCTCATCAAGTTATTTTCCTCTCTAATGATATGCCCCTCATCATTTTTTAGTTCCACAATTTTGTTTCTGGCCCTTCTAATTATAGTAGAAGTATGGTAGAATTTAGTATTGTGGTCCCCATCTTCAATCCATTTACATCTAACTTTTTGAAACCAAAGAGCCTCTTCTTGTTCAAGAACCCTATTGATCTCTAAATGGATGCTCCTTTCCAGCTCATGAAGAGATTCATCAGTGGACTGACTTTGACTAAATTGGACCTGCTGCAGCTTATTAATCAAGAATTCTTTTCTCCCATGAATATTGCCAAAAACCTGTTTATTCCATCTTTTAATGGGCTCAACAAGTTTGGTCAGACAAGAGTTAACCTGAGAATGGGGGAACCAAGTATTAAGCAGGAAAAAGGGAAATCCACGTGCTCCTGCCATGCAGCCAGAAACCTGAAAGGCCTCTCCCTCCAAGACTTATCTTGCGGCTTTAAGGCTAAAATGAGAGGGTTGTGGTCAGAATTTAGCCTAGGAAGAGCTTTAACAGAGGCTTCATCAAAAGTTGTTCTCCATTCAGCATTGGCACAGACACGATCAAGTCTTTTAAAAACTCTATCCAAGTGCAGCCATTTCGAACCTCTCCAAGTAAAGTTAGAGCCCAAACACCCCAAATCCAGCACATTACAATCATTCAAAATGTTAGCAAACTTGTTAGACCTAGCCAAGTTCACAGGAGCTCCCATTTTTTTTCTCTTTTAAAGAAGCAATCTCATTAAAATCCCCCATCATGACCCAGGGACCAATAATATTCCTTCCTATTCTTACCATATCCATCCAGAGGGTTTCACGAACCTCCTCTTTAGGATTAGCATAAAGAATCGAAAGATAAAAGACTTCACCAGTAGTACAAGCAACAGAGCAATGGATCATTTATTACTTTTTCCTAGAAGATTGATAGAGCACCAACACTTTTCCAAAGAATCCAAATCCCTCATGCAAAATCCACTGCATTTTCTATCAAGTAATTCTTAAAACCAAGCTGTTTTATTTTTTTCAGGGCTGCCACACAACTTATTCTGGGTTCTAAAATTGCAACTAACCCAACTTTATACCTCTTGATGAAATTACACAGGGTGGTTTTAAAGGCTTTTTTAGCCGCACCCCTACAATTCCATACTAGGCAGTTCATTGGACAAGATTTGGAGTTCCAGGATTGCTAAGTTCTTGGTGACTTTCATCCATCTTCTCAGGGACATACCCACTGTTGTGTTCCCCCATAATCACAATTTCCTTCGGACAACAAGCTTCTGCACTATTTTCCATAGCTTCGTCAGGTGGATCAGTTTTGTATTCAACCTCCATCTGTTGAAATCTACTGGTTTTGGAGACTTCAGAGAAAGAAATCCCCTTCCTAGCTTCCTCTTGGATCGGCATGGGCTCAACAGAAGAGGTAGCATTCTTGGACTTAGCCAGAGTCAGGGGTTTTTTCCTATTATCCACATTCTGAGGAGCATTAGACTTCGAACAAACAAGCTTGTTCTCATTAGCAACATCTGCTGTAAAGATGAAAGTAGAAGTGGAAGTAGGATCCACCTTACTCATAGACTGACCGTTTTAACCCTTTTGACCTTTCTTCTTTCTGCACTATTTTTTAAAATTATATGAAACAGTTTGAAATTTAATTAAATTATAAAAATGTACAAAGTAAATTATCTAGTAATAAAACCTAGAATACAAATGTTGACAGTTTATTATTTGTTATTTTATTTAACTGAAAAGAGAAAATTTTAAAAGAATAGAAAAATGGAGGCTCTGAATGCTCTCATATTTAATTTTAACATGACTTAATCATTATCAACAATTAATTTGAATATTTATTCCTTTTGGTTTTCTAAATTTTATCATTAAAATTGTGGGCCAAATGTTATTGAATGATTCATATTCATCACATAATATGATCATGTTAAAATTAGATATGCGAGAATACATCAATAAAGGAAGCGGTACTACATGACTAACTATAAATTAAAATTAAATTACAAATTAATGACTTTATGAAAAAAAACTACAAATTAATTTAGGAACATGATCATTTTACATTGGGTGTGTAATAACGGTTCATTGTTTCTGTTTTTTTTTTTTAACAAAAAATTTTCTCCACCGCACTCAATTAAAAGTGAGTGCCACTAATTTCTTCTTTCTTTTCTTTTTATAATATGACTCACTTATTTATTTATTTATTTTTGTATGCATATGACTCACTTATTTTTATGTGAGTATTTTGCATCAAAATCAAAAATATTTTTCTCATATAATAAAGAGTTTTATTTTTCTTATGTTATTGGAGATAAGTATCTCCTATCATAGATACATGATATGGTGGGGTCACCATCCATTAAAAAAAGAAAAAAGTGATGACACAATTTTTTATGTGAGAGTAACATAAAATAGTTATTTTATGTAAAATAAGACAATAATTTCCTTATAATAAATTATTTTTACTTATTAGTAAAAACTTTTGTATTATTTTATATTCATGTAGTGCCACATCATGAGTATTTATTTGCTTATTTAGATTAAAAAAATGAAAAATTTAATTATGGGTTCGCTTTTTCCACAGTCAACGTAGATATTATCTACAGTGAGTCCAAAACGACGTTGTTTTGAGGCAGAAATCATGATATTTTTGTAATTATAATTTATTTCAGGGTTATAATAGTCTTTTTTATTATAACTTTTTAATTTTTCAACTCAAAACGACGTCATTTTGGGAGCAAATATAGATAACTTATCTACCTTCACTTTACAAACATTAAACCATTAATTATATATATATATATATATTTTTGATAACATTAACCATTAATTATATTTTAGTTTAACCGAGTTGCTTAAGAATTTTGAGGAATAGATTACTCTAATTAACTTAACACGGATTAAAATTGAAGTCCAATCTTGTTGTCCTGGTCCTAGGGGTGTAAATGGGCCAGGCTGGCCCAGCCCAGCCTACGGCCCGGCCTACATTGAGCCCAGCCCAGGCCCAGCCTTTCAGAAAAGTAGAGTAGGCTTAGGCTTATAAAAAAGCTTTTTTAATAAATAGGCCATAGGCCAATTTTGTCAAGCCCGGCCTACAGCCTTGTAGGCTGGCCTATTTAATTTATTAAAATAATAAAATAAAATAATATTTATTTTATGTGGCAAAGACACAAAGTATCAAATACCAATATCTCTTACTTTTTGTGCTATTTTATTTTATGAAAGGAAAACTTGTCTAATGTCTCCAAATTTTACATGTTGTTACAGCTTAATACCATGGAGCAATTGGTACCTTGCTGAATTATGATGTTACTGATGAAGATCTTTCAATAATACTCTTCTTTCCCTTGTCTTGATGGTGGTTTAAAGATTTTTAGGAATGACATTCTCTTGTAGACTTTATTTCAGCATCCAGTAATTGTATTTTTCTTATTTTTCCCATTTCTTTGACTCTATTCCTCTATTATATACATTCTAGAGCTGAGGTATTATGTTGACTCTTTCTTGTTTGTCATTTTTTCTTATGAGAAGTACTAGTGCATGCATGAATGGAACTTTCTTTGCTCTATACAATTATTTTTTTTGCTTAGTATATATAGTGGGAGGCCTACAAGGCCTGTAGGCCATGTCAGGCTTTCTTATTTTTGAAAATGGACCGGGCTTGACCTACAAATAAAGCCTTTAATAGGCCAGTAGGCCAGATAGGCTGAATTTTTTTTTACGTAGGCTTGGGCCAGGATGGCCAAAGCCCAGCCCAGCCCAGCCCATTTACACCCCTACCTGGTCCCGTTAACTCCGAACAACTTCTGGCTTGGCACGTGTTAATGCCCAACCTAGGAACTAAGAGGAAATTCAGACAAAAACAAATCAGCACCAAATATTTTGATTCTTCGAAGTAAAACGTTCCTTCGTTTTGCTTTGAACATTCGCATAGGACCCAGAGAAGCTCGAGCTCCAAGCACTACCCACAGAAACCCAGAAACCCCAATTCAGATTCTGAACGAAGAACATTCTAGAATTCTTGAGAACCTGAGAGGGTGGAGCTCCTCCTTTTGGAAGCTGAACCAGAGCTAGGGTTTCGATTTGATTGACCAAGGTAAACCCCCCTTTATTTCTCTCTTTTGCTTCCTTTAATTTCATTCTCACTTTATTTCTTGCACTTTCTTTTCATTCCTCTTTTGGGGATTTACGTTTTTCATAACGTATCTCAGCGTTTTCATTGTAGTAAGTTGCGTATTAACTTCATTCCCCTTTATATTTTGATTCGCCTGTAAAATTTTTATTTTTTTAGGGGTTTTCCATAAACGTCGAATTTTAGGGTTTTGCAATAGCTGCGCCTTTTCTTTTTCTTTTTTTGAGAATTTGTATGCTGCTCTTGGTTGAAAATTAAGGATTCTTTTTCGATTTCTTTTTAATTCTCTTTTTAATTTTTTTTGGGTAAGATCATATGCCCGGTGGTTCCAGACAGGATTTGTTCTTCATCATTATTTCTTTATTTAATTAATTTAATTGCAATTTCTGTGCGGGATTGTGATTTTAGTTCTGAATTGGCTGTTGCTATGGTAAAGTAATATTGATTCAGTGATCGTGATTAGAAAGTTACGTTTTACTATTTTCTTATTTTTAGGTGTGACTTTGTACCAGCCCTTGAAGTGACTGGTAATCTTATTGTTGATATATTCAGGTTTAGTTATTTTATCACACATCAGGATAGGACTTGATTTATCCAATGTCGTTTAATGTAGGTAGTAAGTCTGTAAGTGATAGCTCATAGGTTTGCTCAATTTGTTTTAAATATTTCTCTAAGTTTCTCCTCCTCCGTCAACCAATTCCGAAAAATATTCTAGAATGTGTAGTTCTGGTCTGTATCACGTAATCTCTTTTCTTTCTTTTTTTAGTGTGGAATTTTTAAAATTAAAGGGGGAATAGAATACATTAAGTGAGCAAAATAATTATTATTTTTTTCAGATTCAAATATACCACATGTGTGGTCATGAATATCTTCCCTTTAGTTAATTTTATTCTATTATTATTGTTTGCCTTGAGAGTTCAAATCAATGTTGAAATATAAAACGGACTATATTGTCTTTGTTTGCAGAATTTTTTGAATGGTTTACACTTACTAATCAAGTTAGGTGACTAGTATTATTATTGTGAATGTGTGATTTCTCTTGGAAAAGAAAGGATATATATTTACTGAATGGAGATTATGTACTCGGTCTTACATGTTACGTGGACAGAACTAGTCTCTAAGGCCTTCCAAATGCATGTTGAGTACTTCCAAACTTATTGATGCAAACTGTTTACAAAATAATAAAATGGAAATTAAAATAAAAATAAAAAAACACAAAGAACCTTGGGGCGGGATCAGAATTCTACATTAAATTGAAATAAATGTGAAACAAAGATGTTTCCATATTGGACATTATATCTGCCGGAGAGATTTTGTGAAATACGTATATGTAATGTAAGAGTGATGACTCGGGGGTTGAACAAAATTGGAGCGCTAGGTAGCTGTACTTGCATAATGGCATATTTGTTGTTTATGTACTTGCATAAATAGTCTTGAAGTTGATGAAGTCTATTAATTTAGAAAGCAATAAGTATGGGTTTGAAATGACCTTATTTGTGTAATGAAGTTATCTCATATAAAGAACCTTGGGATACACCACCCCAAAAGCTAGCTCAAAGGGTGGGAGTGCCCAAGGTCTTATAAAGGCCACATTAGTTGGCACATACAACCAATGTGGGACTATAGATATCAACATGTCCCCTCACACAAGAGCTCATTGGGCTTGAAGAGTGGACAATGCAACAGACCCAGCTTACCTGTGCTAAGAAACGCCACAAGAGAAAGTGGGGGGCGGCGAGGCTCTGATACTATGTAAAGAACCAATTCAACCCAAAAGCTTAAGCTGTTGGGTGAGGCTACATTAATTGTTTTATATATCTCAACACGCCCCCTCACACGAGAGCTCACTGGGCTAGAAAGGTGGACAATGCACAAGCCCACCTAGCCCACCTACCTGTGCGAACAAAGAAATTCCACTTGAAAGAAAGTGGGGGGCGGCGAGGATCGAACCCGGTACACCGAGGCTCTGATACCATGTAAAGAACCAATTCAACCCAAAAGCTTAAGCTGTTGGGTGAGGCTACATTAATGGTTTTATATATCTCAACACCCCATAATTACTTTGTTTGTGAAGTTGACTTTAGGCTTAGAAGAGTTGTAAACTGTAGAAGTTTCATTTAATTGTTTTTACTGTTTATTCCACCAGCATTAGTTGTTGCTAGTCAAGTTGGTACTTATTGGAAAATGGTACTGAGTTAGTTCTTGTAAAAACCAAAATAATTATAGTGATTGGGCAATCACTGCAATCCTATGTGGAGTGATACAGGACTCATTAATTAATAAGTTTGTTGTTAGAACTATGAGTTTGCATTATGGCGAGCCTTCACATTTGATTTGTTCAACATAGATATGGGAATGCATTCTCTCCTATCACACTATAAATGGCCAGATTTTGAGAATTTTCTATTTGGGGTTATATATTTGAATTAGAAGTAACTCCAGACAACCTTTTCCTTTGCCAATTATAGTTTCACTTGCTTTTTTCTTATCTCATTTTGTGGCCCTTATTGTACACGTTGAATGTTTACGTGTTTTTTCTACATCTTATTCCTATGACATTCTATACGAGACTTTTATTGAGTTCCTTGTGTAAATGCGTCAGTTGTGATTTACCCTTTGTTCTGCAAAACTGTCTATTTATGGTAGTCTAAGACTGTCCGGAACGCTATCTGTAGTTGGTCAGTTGCAAAAATTAGACTTTAGGACTGAAAATTTAGGTGCATTTGTTTTTTCCATGATATTTTACCTTATTGTTCTATTTTTTTAATAATCTTCTGTTTGAAATTGTATATTCAAAAAAGAAAAGTTGTATATATATATATATATTATACTACGATTATAATAATTAATTATATATAATTAATTATTATAATAAATAAAACAATTTATAATAATTAAAATAATTAAGATATTGAATGAATATATATATTTTTTATTTCTTATTTTAGATATTTTTGAATATTCAAAAATATCTAAAATAAAAATAGAATACGAATATTCTTATTTATAATATTTGTGAACTTGGAATTTGATTTTCTTGTGCTCTGATTTTTTTTAAAAGTCTGTGTGAAGTTCCTTGAATACATTGGAAATATTAGACTGTTCTGAATATTGTCCTCAACATGCATATTTACTTTATTATTATTTTTTGCAGTGAATGCTCGCAAAGTTTTTTCCCCTGATATCCCAATAAATTTCTTAATGGAAGTAAAAGGTTCTGGCATACCTAAAGGACGACATCCTTGATGCTTTGAGAAAGGTTATGTGAAGCAATATGACACTTGAAGATTTCTTTACCTTGACTGAGATGAAAGATGGGCTCACAGCCCCTTCTCGAGTGCAGGAGTTGGTCTCTGTAATGCAAAAGAAGGAAGACTATGCTGTTAAGAATGGTGGTGATGCAACGAGGCAGTGGGCTGCTGTTGCAAGCACTATTGCTGCTACAGAGGACAAAGATTGTCTTGATCTTTTTATTCAATTAGATGGACTTTGGTTCATCAATAGATGGTTAAATGATGCTCAGTCGTTTGGTTCCAATACAAATGATAGCTTCGTTGAAGAGTCAATTACTGCAATGTTACGAGCAGTTGAAAAGCTGCATCTAGACAGTGAGAAGTCAACTTCATCAGGAATTCGGGTAGCTGTAAGTAACCTTCTTGGCCATCGTAGCTCTAAGGTTCAAGATAGAGCAAGAGTATTACTTGACAGCTGGAAAGGAGGTGGAAATGGAAATGCTGAATCTCATGAATCAGATCTTGGTAGAGTCAACAATGTGAGTGATAAGATTGTCAGGGAGGAAGACCAGCCCTCTTCCAGGAACGAAGCTAGCAATGACGATGATCATGCATCACTACTTGTTGGAGGTGAGAAGTCTCAATTGAGAAGATCAGATAGTCAGCTACCACAAAAGGTTGCTAGTGTACAGATACAGAGTTCTGACAATGCACTTCAGTCCTCTGCAAGCTTGGACTGTGACGATATCAAAGATAGATCAAACCATCTTGCTGGTGTTTTGACTTCTGTTCAAGAAGTTGCTCCCATAAGCGAAGGTGAGACCACATCGGCCGGGACCTGTAACCTACCTATTCCAAAGCAATGCAGTTTCAAAGGTCAACAAGATGATTTACAGTTAAATGACTTATGCAAAACAGAGAAGCAAGACCAAAATGTTAATGGCCCTCCAGAAAAATTAGGAGTACCAGATATCTCTTCGGCATCCACAAAGCCAGAGCCTGAACCTGTTTCCATTGGTGCTAGTGAAGCAAAAGCACTGGAATTTGTGAAAGAACCTGCTTTAGGACATAGTGTTGAAAGCAATGAGGATGGTGTTTGTCAAAAAATAATTGTTTCCGGTAGCATGAAAACACCTGCATCTGATAGAATGAGCGGGGTGGATGATGCCAGAGCTATAAATTCTAGCAATCCACAACATACGAAAACTTCAGAAAACAATGATGACTGTTATTCTAATGCATTGCAGGACTCATCCGTCAGTGGAAGTAACTTGGTAAAGCCTGAGGTGTTACAGATGTCTTTCCTCAAAACAGAATATGTCAGAGCTGTAAAGGAAGGCAAGGGAGAAGTTTCTAATCAAGGCGACAATACCTCAAATGGTTCTGATTCTTTTAAATGGGGAAAAGGTCCTAGAAGCCCTAACATTACTGACAAAAGTTCTGGCATTAAACATGAGTATGGGATTGTTGATACTTCAGAAGTGGCTCGACAATGTGCTCAGGAAATTGAAAGAGAATATGGCAGAACAGTAAAGGAAGTTTCTAGTCAAGGCTATGATACATCAAATGGTTCTGTTTCTTTTAAACGGGAAAAAAATTCCAGAAGCCGTAACATTATTGACAAGAGTTCTGACATTGAACTTGAGTACGGTATTGTTGATGCCTTAGAAGTTGCTCGACAAGTAGCTCAGGAAGTTGAGAGAGAAGTCCGCAGCTCTTCCTCAGAGAAAATCTCAGAAGGCAGAATCAGGCGAGCAGGCAGCCCAGATTCTATAGGGAAAAAGGATGAACTCACTTGCATCCTACCTGAGGAGGTATCATCCAGGCAAAGCAACTCTGCTGAGGCATGTTCTGAAGAGGAGGGGCAGATGAGTGTTTCAGATGATATTGAGGCTGACCCAGAATGTATACCTGACTTGGAGTCCTCCCAGGTGACTGAAGCAGCTCGAGATGCAGGAGGTAATTCAGAGAAAAGCCTCTGTACCTTCGATCTCAATGAAGAAGTTGGCTCTGATGATATGGATGTTTCTGTAAATGCTATGTCTACTACACCAATACCTGTTGTCTCTGCTTCAAAGCCTGCACAGAGTTCTGGGTTGCCAACGGCCCCTTTGCAGTTTGAGGGGACACTTGGATGGAAAGGATCAGCTGCTACCAGTGCCTTTCGTCCTGCATCACCTCGTAAAAATTCCGATAGTGAGAAGAATGTATCTGTGGGTGGGAACTCTGATATTTCCAAGCAGAGGCAGGATTTCCTTGATATTGATCTGAATGTGGCTGAGGGTGAGGAAGGATTGGTAAAACAAATTGGTGAATTTTCAGGCCTTCCATCTGGGCAATCATCAGTGGAACTTAGTTCGAAGAGATCAAGCAGACTCGAATTGGATTTAAACAGTATTGGTGATGATGGTGATAACCAACCTTCAGACCAGAGAATGGAGGGGCAACTCTTTTCTGGTAGAAATGGCTATTGGAGTCCATCACCAGCATCATCGTCGTCATCAATGCAGCCTTCAGTTCGAAACATTGATTTGAATGACAGACCATACTTTCAAACAGAGTTAGTCGATGAAGAACCGATTAAGTCTTCTCCCATTATTGAAGCATATGGACGTTCTAAATCAGATGCTCCTGTGATCTCTATTTTGGGTGCCAAGGTGGAAGTTGGTAGGAGAGAATATGTTCCTCAAACTTTTTCTTTGCCGAATGGCAAGGCTATTGAGCCTGCAATTGATCTTACAATGTCGGGAGCAGGTGGCATTTTAGGGATGAGCCCCACAGTATCCTACGATCAGTCAGCTGTTTTTGGGTATAATGGACTGACATCAGCGCCCCCTTTGTCTTTTTCATCAGCCATGTATGGATCAGGTGGCACAATTCCATACATGGTGGACTCAAGAGGTGCTCCAGTTGTGCCTCAAGTGGGAGGATCTTCCTCAACCGTCCTGTCACCATACGCTCAGCCTCCATTCATCATGAGCATGACCGGTACACAACTTGGTTTAAATGGGGTTGGTCCTTCACGTCCCAACTTTGATCTAAACTCTGGCTTCATGATTGATGGTGGGAATAGAGACCAATTGGCTGCAAGGCAATTTTTCTTTCCTGCACAGGGAAGAGCTATGGAGGAGCATGTAAGGACCATTCCACAATCCTCAAGTTCAGGGGTTAGTGGGAAAAGAAAGGAGCCAGACAGTGGCTGGGAAACCTATCCATTTAGCTACAAACATCAGCAACCTCCATGGAAGTAGCTCTAATTTATGCTTTTGCTGCTGTTTTGATCTGTTCATAGATACAGCCTACCCATTGATGCTTAAATTATTTACCTAAAATGATTCTGAAGAGTAGGCCCATCCATTGGAATCCTTTAGTAAGAGAAGAACCAGAACTCAATAAAAGCTGGAGGACGATGGATGTATTATGATTCAATAGATTGATGGGCAAAGGGGGGGAATTAGGTTCATTTTCTTTTTATTTGTTTTTCCTTTCCTGCAGTTTCATAGAAAGTACAAGCACAGAAGGCTTTGTACATGTAGCTGTAATTTCTCTTTCATATGTCAAAGAAATTATAGGCATAGTATCGTGTTTCTAACTGTCAGTGTTACTTGAGTACATGGCCACAAATATTAAAATAATAACCTGTAAAGAGATAGCTTTGTTCTCAAAACTTTTCCGCTTACATACAATATAACCCAGATAAATTATCCCATGTAATAAACAAAAAAGTAGGTGGTATATTGATAAACCTTTAGTTTATCTTGTTTAATGGACTAAAATAATAGGAATTATCTAGTTGAACAAGTCAAAAATTAGGGTTTTAAAATGATAATCATGAACATTATCTGATTGTTGGAACTAATTAATATATTTGTTATTTTTAAAGGGATTTGATAACAAATGATTCAAATATGAAGATTTAGATAAAGAGAGATCAAATCAGAAAAGAAGATGAATCAAGGTGAAAACAATAAGATTGAAGATCTTATCAAGTTGTTAGAAGTGGGAGCTTAAGCCCCCATTCACAAGCTTATGCGCCCAGACAAGTCCAACTTAGGCCCATTCAAGTTTTCTACTAGGATACGAACTCTTGGCCAATAAAAAGGCCATTGGGGACCAGAAATACATAACTTTTACATTGCTAAACAACTCTTGGGTGCTTGGAGGCTGAAGGAACGCGGAGAAACATCAGATTCATGTTCGTGAGCGGCGGAGACGGATCAACGTCAAGTGTTCACTGGAGATATTGAAGATCCACCAATCACTTATGGAGTTTGGGGGAGCTTTTCTATTTTCTTTTGTTCTTGATTTTGCTATGTCCGGCTAGTTCTTTAAGTAGTTAGGGTTAAATGGATTTTAGTCAATTTTTTATGTTTTGAACAATTCGCTGTGTTAATTTTCCTTTATATCATGAATGAAGTTATCTGTTTTTAATGCTTTATATAGGCTTAAATCTTATATAATGATCATCGGTGAATGCATGACAATAGGAATGTTGGTGTGTGATTCATATCTGATAACTTCATCGTAAACGTTATGATTCTAGGGATAGACATAGGGTTTGCGTAATCTTTAAGATTCTTGAATTTAATGCTTGCATGCTTGGGGAATAACCGGGGAACTAGGGTTCTTCCAATATTGTAAAGGTTTTAGAGTAACAAGGGATTGAGCTCTAATAACATGCGAAAGAATTGATTAGATTGATACTAAGGACAATTAACATTAAGAAGGAATTCAAACGTAATAAGGAGATTAAATGAAATCGAACCCCTAGCTACGTTTTTATTTTATTAGTTAAATCACATCTTTAATTTCTTGTCTTTAATTCTTGCAAGTAATTAGCTTAATATTTAATATTTTAATTTTGCAATTCAAATCCTGTTTCCAAATACACTTTCGATTGTCCAACTAAGTTTGCGATAGTGAATTAGTGCTTGAACCGTAATCCTCGTGGGAACGATCTCTTACTTAATCATATATTACTTGTACGATCGGTGCACTTGCCGTGAGTAGCAACATATATATATTTTCTTTCTTACTCTCTCTTCTCCTTAATAGGTTTTATCTATTTTTGTGTGTTATATGAGATAATTTATCTCCTATGCAAAGAGAAATATATTCCCCTATAACTTAACACGATACCATACAAGTTGTCTTGGTCAACTAATGCTGTTAATTATGTCTTTGGTTTAATTTCCAGTAACATTGTTACCCCTCATTCCCTAGTTTGTGCATTACTGACCTTAACTAAATGACTTAGTTGACATCCGCAGCCCCATCACGTAATTGTCTTTGGATTGACGGTAGCGTTTTGCCCATTACGGGCATATTACCCATCACGTAACTTGCAAATGATGAATGATGATAAATATTTGTTAACAAAAGCTTAATAAATGTGAGTGAGTAGAGACATATTTAAGAAGTTTTGAAAGTACAGGAATTTTGTTCAAAACTTTTAAACTATAAAAATTTAATAAAACTATAAAAATTATAAAATAGCTTCACCTTAAATTAAAAAATAAATGTAATTTTAAATAAAACCGTACTTGCATGCTTTTTTGTGAGCGGAAAACCTGCATAACACTCCAAAACGCGTTACAGAGATCAAAAAAGGGTTTGAAGGTTGCGTTGCATTTTTTTTTAGTTCTAACTATTTGATTCGTTGGATTACAATTACTATTTTATTGAGTTTATTATAAATATTTGGGATATCTTATGTTTCTTTGCAAAATTGATAGATATTATAAGTTTAGCTTCATTTTTTTTGTTAAATTATTAAATATTAAATATAGTATACACTACATAAATTAAAAATATTATTTAATATCAAAGCGTGCCCTAACGTATCAAAATCTATCAATTTTTAGAATTAACGTGTCGGATTGTCGTGTCATGTCATGTCTCGTATCCATGCAACATAGGTTTTAGGGAAAAGTTAAAAAAAAAACTGTGGTATTGTTTTGAATCACTTACATCCCTATGATTTTTTTTATCACTTGACCCTCTGTGATTTATTCCATTTACACCTCTCCTTAACACTGTTAAAAAATTAACCAAGTATACCTATTCTACACTCCTTGAAAGAAAAAATAAAGTGATAAAAAAATAAGACCAAATATTATGAAAATTTAGAACACTTAATAAAATATTAAAATAAAAAATAGTAAAAAAAAATCAAATGTGTAAAAAAACAAGAAGAAAAGAAAATAAATGTATAAAAATAAATAAATAGAATAAGAACAAAATAAAAGAAAAAACCAAATGATGGTAGCTCAGTTGGCGCATAGGAGCTAAGCAGGTGCGGGTGAGAGCATTTATTTGATCATCCACAATACCAATTTTGGGAAGGGTTTAAAGCTTTAAGAGTAAACACATTTTTTGATCCCTAACAAAAAATACGGTCCCCACTTTAGTCCCTTACAAAAATAAATTAGTCAGTTAGTCCCTAACAAATTCAAAGTGGACCCATTTTAGTCCTTTTGAGGGACTAATATGGGTCTTTTATGAATTTGTGAGGGACCACGATTTCAACTAAATGAGTCCACTTTGAATTTGTTAGGGACTAACTGACTAATTTATTTTTGTAAGGGACTAAAGTGGGGACCGTGTTTTTTGTTAGGGTCCAAAAAATGTATTTACTCAAGCTTTAATCCTGGACTCGCTCGGAATAAAATTGTGTCCCATAAAGGATACTTGTGGTTTATCCAAATAAAAAAGAAAAAAACAAGACTAAATATATTAAAAATAACAATAGTGACAGCAAATACTAAATTTTTTTAAAAAAAATTTAAAGTAGTCCAAATGGAAATCGAAGACAAAAAAACTAGAAGAAAAAATTAAGATAAAAAAATAAATAAAAAAGAAATCACAATTATGAGTTTCTAATATATTTAGTGTATTTTTTCTTTTCTTTATCTATTTTATTCTTTTTGATTTAGATATGTTTGATCTTTTTTCTATTTTTTTTTTCATTTTTTGGTCTATTTTATTTTGATTTTCTTCTCGATTTTTTTTAGTCTTGTGTCCTCCCATCTATTAAAGATTTTTGTAAAAAACAAATGAAAAAAAATAGAAAATAAAATAGAGATATAAAAAATTCCAAAGATAGACCAAGGACAAAAAAAAATAGAAAGTTCTTTTTCTTCTAATTTTTATACATACTTTTATTTAGACATATTTGAATTTTTTACTATTTTTTTCTTTTAGTTTTTTATTAAGTGATCTAATTTTTCATAACTTTTGGTCTTTTTTTTTTGGGAGTTACTCAACCCTAATTATCTCTTTGAGACGAGTTGGCTCCCTCCAGTATCCCCACGAGCTTCGACTCTGAGCCGGCTATGGGACTAATCCGGAGTGCGGGGGAACAGTGATGGCTAAAGGTTCAGCCCCCTCCCCAAGAATGCATTCAGCGAGAATCGAACACATCCAACCCCACTAACGGTCTTATTTTTATTTTCTTTTTTATAACTTTATTTTCTTCTTCTTAGAAGGGTAGAATATATATATTTAGTTAATTTTCTAATAGTGTTAAGGAGGTGTACGGATGAAAAATTAAACCATAGGAGATTACGTGATTAAAAAAAAACATAAAGATATAAGTGATTCAAAGCAATTCCATAGAGATTTTTTAAACTTTTACCTAGGTTTTAATTAATATTGTGCCTTTAGCACCATTTTATAATCATGGATCCTCTAATGTCTTGTATTAATATAATCATATAGTGTGAGAAATCTCAGTTATTTATTAATAAATGAATGGTTACAATTTTAATAAGAAAACTCTAAAAATGAGAAAAAAATAGTTATTTCAATTCCTCATAATTGATTTATCAATAAATAATTAGGGCTGGATAAGTGTTTTCTCCTATCCCATATTCAAAAAAAAATTCATAACGTTTTTTTTATTAAAAGGTGGGCCCCACGATTGAAATATATCGCGGTAGCTGGAGAATAGTTTCTTGCCGGAGAAAATATTCTACCAAATAGTTATGTTGAAATAGTCAAATTTAAATAAAAGGTTAATTGTGTGCCCTTTTAATTTTTTACGTAATATATTACGGGTAATACATAGTTATAATATGAAAAATTACTTTTTTTTCTCTCTCCACATCAGCTGAAGTAAATGAGAATAGAGAAAAAAATAATTTTTTATATTATAATTATGTATTACCCGTAATTTATAATGTTAAAAATTAAAAGGATACAACTTGTGTTCTTTAAAGAACAAACATTTTTCCTTTAAATAAAAGGTTTTATACATATCATGTTGCATGACATTCTTAGTGTCATGTTACTCTCACATGACAAATGGGACCCACCTTTTTTTCTTTTTTTTTTCTTTTTTTTGAGTAAGACCCACATCAAATGTATTAGAATAACATAACACTAAAAGTGTCCTACAAAATAACATATATAAAACCCTTAAATAAAACATGAGAATTTTTCCTTTAAATAAACACGAGAAGATTTATTTCCTATGTTAACAAACCATCGATTCAACACCTCAACTTCTAAAATTTTTTCTCGGAAGATAGTGGAGGATCGATGGGACATACTTTTTGTGATACATTTACATGATTCGTTGATTGAATTTAATACCATTCGCAAAAGAAGGAAACTACAATCATGTCATGTAACCTTTGATTCTAACCTTACAAACATTGCAGGTTTCTTGCTCCATAACAAATAATAACACTTCACACTGGATATGTTCCCCATATATTCATATTTAGTATGACCGTGGGTAAGCATAACCAGATATTCCTCTTATTTTGATCAAAATCATTAAATCGTCAAATGCAATTTGTTGCTAGTGACCAATATCTTTGTATTAGATTAAGTAGCATTTTTTTATGCAGATAAAATAGGAAAATTGGTTCAATTACTTAAGTATTTCATAGCATTGTTCAACCGTTTTATATCCATAATTTATCAAAGTTAAATTAAAAAGGTTTTGTTATTGATTTGAAAGTTCTATCATAATTTAAAAAGTCATTCACATAACTAAAGGTTTAACAATTATGGAAATTGATTCTCTCATCTGAATTAACAGTTATAATTTTGTAACTTTCGATTTCAATATTTTTTTCTCTTTCTTTCTTTATTATTATTGATCTATCTTTGTAAGATTATGATTTTTCACATAATTATGTCATGTATTTTTAATATGAGAGAATCCCAATCCAACAATTATACATCTTTTATGCAAAGCTATTAAGCAATGTGAACCCAATATATGTTCCATCTGTTGCTTGAGGAACCACAGCTCCCCACATTTTTAATGGAAAAAAATTAAGTTAAATTTTTGTTATTTAGCTTAATCGTTAAATAAGTTATATTTGACCTCCGAATATATTTGGTTTAATTTTACATGTTATAAAGATCTATATAATCCTATTTATGAACTTAATCACAGAATATCAGTACTCTAATGACTAGCCAACTAAGAACCTATTTGATACTTTTTTTTTTAGTTAAAAGTTATTTTTAAGCTAAAGTTAAAAAGAAGGATTAGAAAATAAAGTTGATAGTTGTTTGCTGATTATAAAAAGTTGTTATGAGGATTTCGAATAAGAAAAAATGAAATAATTTATTATTATGATGGATTATTAGAGTAAAGAATAAAATTGACAATTACAAATATACAATAAGGATGAAACTGGAATATGAATATGAGACTTCTATGGAAATTTCTTGAGATTATATGGAAATTGAATATGAGACTTCTAAAAAATTAGTATATATATCTTAATAAAAGCTCATCTTTAGATTTTTTAGCTTTTTTTATTCATTATAACAAAAAATTCTTTTTATAATTAAAACTTTTGTTAAAATACATTTGACTAAATTTCTACTTATAAGAAGAAAAGAAGTTAAAAATAAGACTTCCCAAACATGTACTAAGTCAACGAGGCACATCTTTCTTTCTAGGCATGAAAACATCAAGAGCTTTTTAATGGACCAAGACTAACTCAGTTTTAAATTTATGACTCTCCGCACTCTCCAAGAATTATGACTCACAATTCAAATCCACTATTTTTAAGATATGTCAAATTCTAAAATCTAACTGGTTCAATAAACCAAGAACTTTTCGATCATCGAAACTAATCTTTGACTCTACTCTCATTGTGCCAGCCCATGGAATTAGTCACAATTAGTATTTATTGTATTTATCAAAGAATATGAAATAATTGAGCCCAATTGGAACTGACGTCTTTTGTCAAGAACCATAAGGCACAATGGACCTCGTGCTAGCTGATGGATCCAAATTCATTTAATAAAGCTGTTAATATGGGTTACAACCTATAACCCACTCCATTTGGTCTCTTATATAACTCACTATTTTTAGATTTTCATATAAGTGGCCTATTTTTAACCCTAATTCACAAATCTTAAAAATTAGGTGGGTTAAGGTTAGTAAGAGCATTTTTTATGCTCCGGAATCATTATCCAAGGAAGCACGGACACTTGTAAAAACAGGGAGAGTCGTGTCCGACACGCTCTGACACGGCGACACGTTCCGACACGGTGTCGGACACGTGGTCAACTTTTTTCGACACGTTGATCATTCTGACATGCGAATTTGACCGTGTCCGACACGGTCAAATGGCATTTTCGTAATTTTTTAAAAAAAAATTTAAAATTTTTTTTAAAAAAAATTATTTTTTTAAAAATTAAAATATATTAATAAAGCTTCCACCTGATCATATCAATTTTATTTTTTTCATTTTTTTCCCCTTAAGTAGATAAGAGATCATCTCAGCATCATTGTTGTCAATTCCTATCACGCTCTTGTTGTATCTCCTTCTCTCTGATCTCTTTCTCTAATATGATTTGATCTCTCTATCTGATATTATATCTCTTTCTCATCCCAGTTCTTATTTTTTTATTAAAGCTTCTATCTTTATAACGTGTTGATGGGTATTATTAATTTAGTTTCACTTTTTTGTTAAATTATTAAATATTAAATGAAATATACACTATATAAATTAAAAATATTTTTTAATATTAAAACGTGTCCCAACGTGTCGAAATCCATAATTTTTTAGGATTGACGTGTCGGAGTATCGTGTCGTGTCGTGTCACGTGTCGCGTATCATATCAGTGGTACATAGTCATTATCAATATTGTGGTCCTTTTATGTAAATAAGAAGAGTATAAAAATGGGAAAGAGAAAAAGTAACATGGACAAAACGAGAAAAAAATTGATATTGTGATAGAGAACACAAAATTTTGGGTGCTTCTTGACCATAAAAAACATTTTCAGGGTTAGGGCCAACATATGTCAGCCCACCATTACGCCCACATTTTTTTAATTTTTTCACCCTCAAGGTAAAACTGAAAATTTCTCTAATATAACTACTAGATCTTGTTCTTTATGTTGATGTTTGACTTAAGTAAATTTGATTATGCTATGTTGTTGCTTATTACTAATTGTTAAAATTGGGTTGTAAGATTTCTTGGAATCAGTGGCGGGGCTCGCTAGTGCCTTGGTACTAGCTATTTTTCAATTTTTTTAGAGTTGGGCACATGTAGAGGTTAAAATTTGACAACTATTTGTATTAAATTTTTTTTTTTTGACAACTATACAAAACAAATAAAAGGATGGTATGGGCTAAAATTTTGGGGGGACAGATTTTTGACACGACCTAACATTTTTTTGCTGGCTCAACCAACTGAGGGGAATTAATTTGGTGTAGGAAACATGTCACAGCTTTAAAATTTGTGAGTTTCTCTTTTAGTTTATGCTTCTCTTTTTTATATTTAATTATTTGGTTGTGGATTAAGCACTATAAATATGGCAAAAAAATTAAAATAATGCATTTAAATTAAATAATTACGCATTTAATGCTATTTTGTAAAAAATTACACATCTGCTGCACAATGTGACGCCACTTTTGGGCGTCACATGTGACGCCCACTTTTGGGCGTCACATGTGTGCTCTATATATTCCCCCACCCCCTCCATTCAATTCACACATCTTCTCTCACTCTTCATATCTCTCTTCTCCACCAACATTCCTTTATTTTTAATTTAGTATTTGAATTTTATTTCTTATTCTATTTAAAAATGAGCTCAAATCCTGATTCTGTTCGTGTTGTGTTATATTACAATGGTAGGAAGGTAGAAGGTCGACGAGGTGTCATCTTCGAAGATGAAAAAAGGCCGACACGTATCCAACGCAACATAACCATTGGCGAACTGCATCAGAGAATTCGACAGAAGTTAAGTCTTCCAGACAACCAATGTATCACTGAGATCACGACAAGGGTGTGGCAAGGTGATAGATACATTAGTTTGAAAGTGCTTGACGATGAAGACTTGGAGATGACAATGGAAGAATTTTGCAACCAGTCAAGGACAGATTTTCTAGAGTTGTATGTCGACATCGCCGCAACCGAGAATGCTCCCTTACCGGTGAGGTCAGTTTATTTAAATTCTCCCCGTCTTCCAGCTTCTCCTGCCACTCATGCGTCTCCAGTTGGTAACTTTTCTGAGGGAGATGAAAATTATCTGACTTGGGAAATGCACGACGAAGATGACGATGACGACAATGAAAATATGGCAATGGAAGAACGTCTTCTGGCGGAGGATGCTAGTGCTTCAGAAGGAGATGAATCCCGTGAGATGGGTGCGTCTCAAATCCCAATATTCCATCAACCAGTCGTCGCGCAAATGCCGCAGTTGAATGATGTTGCGTCTGCCCCGTTCGGTATTCACCATGAAGGTAATTGATCCCATTTGTATATAGCTGAATAGATAACTAATTTAATACCTGAATTAGTAAGTTTGTATTAAAAAATTATAATCCGCAATTGCAGGTGACACAGATGTTATTCCTTTTTGGGAAGGAATTCCGCATTATTCCTACATTGATTGTAGTTATCGGAGCGAACAAGAATCATGTACTGATGGTTCGGTTTCTGGATCGGCTTCAATACAAGGTCTGTGGCAACTGGGTGACATGTTATTTGTCAATCAAGAATTTGCAACAAAAAAAGATGTCCAAATGGCACTTAAGCACAACCTCATTAGGGAGCATCAAGAAGCCATTGTAATTGAGAGCACGCCTGCAAAGTTGTCCATGAAATGTTGTGCGTATGATCAAGGTTGTCCGTGGCGCGTAAGGGCGATCAAACCGGTGTTTCGTGAAAATTGGAAGATTACGAGATGGGGTGGAAAACACGAATGTGTGAATGAGCACATTTCCCAGGGTCATAGACAGCTCGATGCGGACGTTATTGCAGATCTCGTCATAGGTACGTATTTATTTACCGTAATGACATGTCAATGTTTACGTACTGCCGTGTAATTAAATTCGTTCGATGTTATCGAGGCACTGATATCCTTTTCAATGCAGGGATGACAAAGTCAGAACCATCTGTGTCAATCTCTTTGGTGCAAGAAAGGATAACTGCTAAATATGGCTTTAAAGTTTCCTATAGAAAGGCGTGGTATGCGAAGCAGAAAGCGATGACAATTATGTATGGTGATTGGGAGGAATCGTATGCTTTTTTGCCAAGGTGGTGCGAATACATGCTTCGCTTTTCTCCAGGTTCATTTTTTCATATACAAATAAATGATCTTTATGCCGAGCAGAGCTTAGTTTTTGGAAAAAAGGTTTTTCATCGCATTTTTTGGACGTTTAGACAGTGTTGTGAGGCGTTCAAATTTGTCAAACTCGTCATACAAATTGATGGAACACATTTATATGGAAAGTACAAAGGGAAATTGTTGGTGGCCACAGCCCAAGATGGTAATAATGAATGTTTATCAATCGCTTTTGCCATCGTAGAAGGCGAAACTTTGGAAGCATGAGATTATTTTCTCGTTAATATTCGTGCTCATGTTACTACCATGTCAAACATATGTTTGATATCCGATTGGCATCGAAGCATAATATCTGTTGTGGAAAATAACCCTAATTGGCAGCCGCCAAATGCATATCGCGTCTTCTGTATTCGTCATATTGCAAGCAACTTCAATCAAAAGTTTCGGAATGAAGATTTGAAGCGGATGTTAAAGAATTTAGGCATACTCATTGACACGATGCGTAATTATTTCTTTCCATTATGACTGTCAATTTATGTTTAATTCGTTCATGTCCAATTTGTGCAGGTTATACTCCAGCCATGGTTGATTTTGAAAGGAATCTTGCGAGTTTCCGTGAAAGTAGTCCTCAAATTGCTGAGTGGATTGATGCGATTCCTAAGGAAAAGTGGTCGCAAGCCTACGATATTGAAGGACGGAGGTACGGTCATATGCCAACAAATTTGGCTGAATCTGTCAATAGGGTTTTGAAGGGGGCCAGAAATATGCCTATAACAGCATTGGTTAAGCATACATATAGCAGATTGGTTGCATATTTTGTTGAGAGAGGAACAAATGTTGTTGCACAACTTCAATAAGCTCATCGTCACTCCAAAAATGTTATTGAATTGGTCAAGAAGAACCAGGTAGATGCAACAGGCCACCACGTTCGTGCATACAATGTTGAACATACTGTCTTCGAGGTTGACGCGAGTTGGGAGCGTTCATATTCTGTCAACCTCCCACAGAGATATTGTCAGTGTGGAAAGTTTAAGGCCTTTAAGTATCCGTGTAGTCACGCCGTTGCTGTTGCGTTAAGTGTTAGGCAGAGTGCGTTCACTTACGTTGACGACGTCTTCTTGATAACTAACTTGGTCGAGGCTTATTCTTTTCCGTGAGAGCCAATCGGAAACGAGGAAGCAATACCTGAAGTTAGTGGTACAAAGATTATTCCTGATTCTATTATGTTGCGTGCAAAAGGTCGTCCAAAGTCAACTCGCATCCACAACGAGATGGATGAAGTTAAGACAAGTCAGAGCCGTATCAGGTGTGGACTTTGCAAGGAACGCTGCCATAATCGTCGGGGATGTCCAAGTCGTGGGAGAAACGACTGAGATACATATTATGTCATTATTTTGCTGTTGGTTATGTTATTGCTTGAATTGTAATGTCCGTTATGTTGGACTTTTTACTTTCCGTTTATGTATGTTTTTATTCTTGTATGATTAATTAACTGATGCAATTAGTTATCGTAACATAAATGCGCAAAGGACGACAAACAAAACATAAATAATAAAGCATAGTGAATAGTCCAAATAATATAATAATGTAGCGTCCACAAAATAACAACATGCTACAGTTATAACTAATACAAAATAACAAAATAATAACAATATGAAACAGTCCACAACATAGTGAATACTCCAAATGGCAATGAAACTACGACCACGGTGGCCATGGCCTATGTCGTGCATCCCTATCTGGCAGTATACGTCTGTCCCAGACTGGGTCTCCCTGATGCACCTGTGCCTGTGCCTGTGGTGGTGGAGTGTGGAAGTCATCCATCGCCGCACAGATGAAATCATCTGATGGTCCTGCACTACTGCCTGGCACCTCAAAAGGGGTGTGTCCCTGACTGTGAGAATCCGTGGCTAGAGTCTCCCCACTGTCATGGCTCTCTGTAACAAGGCCTACAGAGCGATATAACTCAAACGTGTCCTCTGCAGACCAAAGGGGGTAATCGGCATCAAGTCCCTGTGAATAGGGCTGGAAATCAGGCTGCGAGGATGCCGGATCCGCTCCTGCCATAGCCATCGGACTAGCCTGGAAAACTGGCTCCTGTCCGCTCATGTAAGGGTGCTCAGACGCCGCCTGACTAGGACTTGCCGCATACTGCGATCCGTGATGATAAATCGGCTGTGACCCGTAAGTAGGACCAATGACTGGAGGTCTGAACCATCCCTGAGTCTCGACCACTGGTCTCGGTGCCATAATCGGGACAGGCTCAGCAGCAACTCTCTCACGTCTACAACCTAATCTGCGTCCCTCCCGTCTATTACGAGGAACATCCACGATCAACTGAGGATCAAGCTGTGTCTGCACGGGGGGTGCCTCAGGTCCAGGCTCATCAACTCGTGAACTCTCACAAAACATTCCAATAATCCGGACAATCTCCTCGTGGATATACTCTAGGCCAAATCGAGGAAACTCCTCCGCCGTTGTTGCATGATAAAGCATTTCAAGACCGTCAATCTGTATATTACGAAAACATGTTAGAAATGTGAAACAAATGTAAAATATGTACAAATGATAGAATTTGTCATAAACTCACCATGCGGCCTATCTTTGCTGCCCTATGAGATATGTAGCGCTTTCCCCTCTCTCTGTACCACTCCATGTACGCATGATTAGGTGACATCAAACCATATAATGGAGGTGGCAGTACAATATGTTGAACCCTGGTATTCCATCGATCAATGTGAGCCCTCAGCTTACGTCTCCAGTTCTCTTCAACCTTCCCCCGTAGAGTATGACCATGTATCCCTCTCAACTTTCTAGATTTATCCGGGATTGGTTGATCAAGACCGAACTGTCGCATGCACCTATCCAGTTGACATGCCTCTACTGTGTGGAAGTAGATAATAGGTGTGGCAGCAAGCCACAGGTACTGCTGCTCTAGAGTCACGTCAAGCCACTCATATTCGATATATGGCTGCCACACCACCTACAAACAAAATGTTAAACAATATATAGAGTTACAAAAAAAAAAAATAAACCCATAGAGAAATAACAACATCGTAAGTATCCAACACCTAACCTCATCTCTACACAGTGTGTCCAATGTTGCCCGATAATGGGTGACCTCATGAGGTTTAAACTTTTCTACAGTATTAAACATGTCATCAGAAACATTCATTATCAATCATAATCAAGAAGTACACGGTTAATATATACATTATCAACCATACATTATCGAAATCAAATGAAGTAAATAAATCATACTGGCATCCATAATGTGTGCCCGGCTCTGGATGAGGAGGATTGGGTGGAGCAATGAGTGGGAATCGTATCCATGCCCAAATTTGAAGGAGAATATGGCAACCACCCATGTCAGTTCGACGGGCATCTGTCAATTCACACAAATTCCTGAACAAGTGTGTCAAAACCGCAGATCCGCAGCGTGCCAATCCTCGTAGGTCGATCCGGTGACGACAGTGCCGTCAGTCGGCAAGCCCAATATGCCTGCCACATCTTGTAAGGTGATCGTCATCTCACCTTGGGTCATGTGAAAGGTATGTGTCTCTGGTCTCCACCTCTCGACCGGAGCACTAATTAAAAATGTATCAATCTGTGATAAATTACGCAGTTATTACGTGTTAACGAATTTTATTGAATAATTACATAAATACAAAACGACGTAAATAACATACCTGGATATGTTGCATCCTGGCAACATGTATGAATCCCGTCTGTCTGAGGTACTCTTCGACAACCTGTGGGATAGCACCGGTAGGTGGCCCCCTTGTGGCTTCCCACGCCTGGTCTTAATTTTCCTTACATGCTCTGTATTCCACACTCGCTGTGAAATATGAGCTTTCTGCGTCCTCTTACGAAGGACCTCCCACATGTTGGGATCGGTGGGCTCTACATCCGATGCAGAATCCGATGAAGATGATGACTCAACCATTATCCTCAACTATATAATATAAAACAACATTTAAATTAATCACATGTAATGCCCCATTTTATTTACAATTTAATTAAGCAGTGACATAATTGATTATCACAAAAATTAAGCATATGCGTCATTTATTTAACTAGAATCGAAATTTATGAAGTCCCGCCAAAACGTAGAACAGTTATTTATTTGCAATTAAATAATAATAATACATCGGACAAAAATAATATAATACTAACTGAATACTTAACCCTAGGTCACTACCAACTTGTGCAATACTTACTAATCATCACACCTAACTAACTACAAAGTTATGCACTCCCGCATTAATAACATCATACATACGAAATTTACGAAGTCCCTAACACTATTTATAAATCACTAATTAATATGCTAAACCCTAATGCATAATTAAAAATTAATAATAATAACTACATAATAATAAAATTACTATATCATTACAACATTCATAGCATGCCACAAAATTTCTAAGTGACTATCCTAATATTCCAAGTCTCTAATATACAATCAATCCTAACATGTATTACTAACTAGCACTGTAATTTAAATGTATACATATGAGGTATTATGACCTTACCTACGTTGGCAGAGCTTCGCTACGAACCGCGGTTAGAGAGAGGTTAGAGAGGTGAATGAGTAAGGAGTGAAAAAAGAAAAGTGGGGTATATATAGCTTGCACATGAGACGCCCCCTTTGGGCGTCACATGTGACGCCCCAATGGGGCGTCTTCCCCAAGGGAGAGACGCCTCAATGGGGCGTCACATGTGACGCCCAAAGGGAGCGTCTCATTGTGCAACAGATGTATAATTTTTTACAAAACAGCATTAAATGCGTAATTATTTAATTTAAATGCATTATTTTAATTTTTTGCCCTATAAATATTGTAGTAAAAGATTATTCTATTTTCACTTGAATAATTAATTGCCTAATGTGTGTGCTAAAAGAAAAACGAAGCAACATCAACAAGAACATTACCTTTAAACTAGTTGGGGTCAGGAAAGAAAAAAAAAGGTTTGAGATAATTTGTTTGGTGTTTATGCATGAATGGTCGGATACTCAAACATGCATATGTGTTAGCTAAAAGTGAGGTTATTAAAAGAGTTAATTGTTATGTTCAGAGAAAAACACTTTATGCAGGATAATGATTAGGAAGGTGGGGGTTTATGTTCCTGTTTAAATGTATTACTGATATGTTTAATCATGCTTGCAGTTGTCTATATATATTTTTTATTATGTGTTTAGAATGATAATAAAGGGGTTAACTTATTTTTGAATGGACAAAAAATAGGACACGTGATAAACTGTATGACAATAGGGATGTCAAGAAAGTGTCATGGTTTTAATTGTAGAAAGGTCGAGGATATTACCAAATAACTTATTACTAAAATCAATGTAGCAATAGGAGCATCTAGCACACACTTATTGCTTGGTAATGAAATTTGTCTTTTGATAAAAAAAAATTTTAGAGCAATGGCCTTGATGATAATCAGAATTTAGAACAAAGCATGTTATCATGAATTCATGACTCATTATGTAGTTACTATTCTTTTTTTATTATTATATAGTCATTATGTAGTCACTTCAGATAGCCAATATTCCATCATGGAAATAAAGAACTACTGTGAGCCCTGTATTACTCTAGTACTATATTGGGAGCTTACTGTAAGTAATATTGAAAATGTAGATAAAACAAATCACAACAATCATATATACCAATTGAGGAACCAAGGAATAATAAAGGCAACCTAACTCAAAACAAAAAGGGAAATTGAAAACTCGAAAAAAAGAATCTACAAATTATTTACTAATCACATGGTAGTTTTGTATTATTTATGTTGTTTTTTTGTTGTTCATCCATGATTTAAATGAATTTGCAGGAAAAATAAAAGCAGAACTTTGATTAGAAAATACGAATCAGGTATCTTTGATATATGAGTTTTATTAATCTCCTTCCACATAAGATAGTTATCTTATGTGGTAGAAATAAAATGAGTGGGTCCCACCATTGTAAGAAAAAAGAAAAAGAAGAAAAAAGTAGGGTGCGAAAATCGAAGTGAGAGAAAATGAGATAAGTTATCTTGTGTGAAAGGAGAGTAATATTTCCCTTGATATATTCAATGTTTTCTATATAATGTATGATGTGACTAATATATATATCATATATTCCTGAGTGAGTTATCACACATTTGAGATAATTGTAGTCTGCAGTTAGTAATTTTGCAACAACATAACTCATATCTGTGAGAGTTGAGCCTAAACTATTATATTCTTTCTTATGTGCATCTTATTACTATATTAAAAATCTCGAATTTGACTTGTTTCTTTGTTTGAGATGACAATTAATGCATACATATACTAAACATGATAAAGGCATTGTGTGCACCCACAAGCCAAATGGCCCACCTAACAATTTACCATTGATTAGTTCTTGTGAGATTGAGAGATCGATTTTTGTAATTAACCATATCATATAGTCAATCCACATACAGATCTTACAGGACTTCACCATTGAAAATGGAGTTTATTGCAATAGTTGAAACAGTGTATTGAATTAGTATATTCTAGACATGCATGATGAAAAATGTTCACTACCAAAAGTAACGAGCCTGGTGAGACAAGGATGGCCACACGGCATCCCATCTCTGACTGGAATGGGGCGCAATATCTAGTTGAGAAACTGTGGGCTCTTTGTCGGGAGAGGTTGACCAGAGTCATTGTTTTCAGACATATTTGTGGTGTAACAGCGGAAGGTCTGCTTGGGCAATAGATCTTTTGATATCGTTCCTCTTTGTTGCCAACAATCATTTGTTCAACAACCATGGTCATGGCTTTGGCAAGCAAGGGATTGTGTGCACCCGCGAGCAAGGAAGAATTTGCATAGAGGAAGGTTCGCACTTGAGAGTGATCGAAGACCACATATTTGCAATAGGTGAAATATGATTTTTTTTTTTTTTTATACCAACTCTAATTACCTTTTGAGGCAAGTAGGATTGTCCGAATATTGTCATAGGTTTCAGCTTTTTGAGCCGGCTATGAACTAATTCCGAGTTCGTGGCGGGTTAGGGATTTATACTTCTTCCATAGATAGTATTGGTGAGAATCGAACTGAAGTTCTTTTATAAGAAAGATGATGGAGAGTTGTCCAAAATGGGCACTAAAAACTTTTTGAGAAATCTCCTCCAAATCACTCGTATGGCTATCGAAATTATCATACACCAACTGAGCTATCATCATTTGTTACATATTTGAAATATGTTAATATGTGGTATGTAAGTCTCTACTTCTAGAGTAAGGTGTAGTAAGCGTGTTGACGAAGTGTTCCTCTTTGGAAGGTCCTTACGTTGTTGCAGTGTCATGAGTCAAGTTGTGTGCAAAGTTTGCAATCAGGATGTTAGAGTGTAGTCACGAGGCAGATCTTGGGCTGGTTTAGTAGCTCAAACCCAATGAACCGTGTAATCGGTCCAGAACAATTTTTCCTTAACTCAACGCTTCATTTCTCATAGTTCAAGTTACCTGTGCATTTTTGGTCTTAGATGACTTGATCCGAGTTTTGTTTTTTTCTTCAAGGTTCAAGGATAAGGATTTTGATAAGTTGGCGTGGTGCTTTAGCTTTCCTTTTCCTCCGTCAGTTCTAGGACTTTGCTCAAAGCATGCCCCAACAACTACCCCAACCTCCCTCAACAAGCTAAGTAACACGAACGACAAACTTCTCGACTTAATCCCTTAAAAGGAAGGGCTCATACTAGTGGTATTATTTAACATATAGGTTTAATGTTTTTGCTTTTGGTATAGAATGTTTTTTTTACGCTCATATAAAAGTGAGTAAATTTTATTAATATTTTCTTTCTCTTCTATGTAAATGTGATAGAAAACTTTTTCTGCAGCAAAAGCATAAATATTTTCCCTTTAACATATACTCAGGTTGTCCAATTCAAAGGATTCAGACATACATATATAGAAGTCGGCAACAAGGAAATTAAGTTTGATTCTTTAAATACCCTCCAAGGAAATTCTCAACATTAACATTTAGAACATCATAAGGGAGATTCTATTGTAACACCCATATGTAAATGTGGTTGCTTGTCGGGAAGGTTTTCCCACTTATGCCTTTATATTATTATTATGCAAATTTTTTCTTTGACATTAAAGTGATTCTACATAATAATTTCAGGCTTAGATCCTTAATTTATGGAATGTGTACTCAAGTTATTGGAGCAATCTTCACCTGCACTACTAACGTGGAAGGGAATTCATTTATAAGGGGTCACAATTACTGTCATGGTAATAATTCAAATAATACGAAAACCTGATTCTAAATAAAAAAAAAGTTCGTTTTTTCTGCGGTTACTGCAGATAAGTTATCTGCAGTAAGCACAATACGACGTCGTTTTGGGGCGGAAATCATGATGTATTTGTAATTTTAATTTATTTCAGGGTTATAATAGTCTTTATATTTATAATTTTTTAATATTTTAATACCAAAACGACGTCGTTTTGAGAATAGATGCAGACAGAAACATTTTTCCCAAAAAAAAAATAACATCTCATACTTCCACATTAACTTGAATTACTATTCTCATATTTTTATTTATCAAACATAAATGTTCTTGAGAAGGTAGAAATTTTATTATCATTTAATTATAAAGTTTTATCGAGTCATTTCCCTCATAATTAAAAGAACTTATACTTTCACCAATACGCATCTAAATAAATCTAAAGCTCCCATCTCCTCACTTGATTACATAATTCTGTAAAATAATATAATAAAATAGTATATATCTCGTGGAACTGCACTTGGCTGAACCTCTCCATCCTCTTTTTTTCTTCTTCTTCATATTAACTTAAAGCCTCGTATAGGATTTCATTTTCAATTATGAGTAAATAAGATTCAACCATATATACTAGGATCGAACATATTCACATTCACACGTATTTATCCAAAAAGGAGCCACAAAATTATTGTTCTTATTAAACAAGGCAAATCTCTCGTCCATGTTCATTAGGCTGTCATAATACCAAAACACATAAGAGTAATTACACCAGTCACTAAGGAAACCCCATTACACTGATGTTATCACATTACACTCCAACAAAAGTCTAACAACAAAAATAAACATCTAAATTTAATTAGACTCCACCCATCATTCTTTATCAATGACATGGACTATTGCCTTTCTTTTTTCTTCTTGAGTACCTGCAATAGCAGACCCAAAAAGGAAGAGTAAACCTCAATAAACCATAGGGTTCTTGAGGGCTTTCCCTCTTAACAATTCGGTTATTCTCCTGCATAAGAAGTTATTTTTTTTTATATAAAACAGAAAAAAAAACACAAAAGTCTCTGCTATATTTGGCATAACTTCATGGTGCAAAGCTTATCTCTTGAGCTCCTTACTTCTACACCTCTATGGGCCGTTATTTCTCACCATAGGATGTCTTCTAAGAGGTGTTGCTCAATACTTCATTTAGCCAGGGACTTACTGCTTATACTATGGAGTATAACTCCTAACTCATGGCTATTTGGAACTCTTTTTGACATGTGATTCATAAAATTGTTGATAAGATCAAGAGATAGATGCACTGATAAGAGGAACTATGCTGATAGAAAACAGAATGGTCGGCTTCACTTCGGATTAAATCGAAGGCTGGAACAGCGAAACCGAAGTGACTAAACCAAGCCCAAAGAGATTGCTTCAGACCATATAAGAATTTAAGAAACTTACATACCATTCCAGAATGCTCCCCATGAATAAGGAATCCTAGTGGGTTGCTCCATGTATACTTATTCCTGTAAATCACCATGTAAGAAGGCATTTTTCAAATC
Source organism: Gastrolobium bilobum (assembly GCF_033153095.1). Classification (NCBI taxonomy): domain Eukaryota; kingdom Viridiplantae; phylum Streptophyta; class Magnoliopsida; order Fabales; family Fabaceae; genus Gastrolobium; species Gastrolobium bilobum. The sequence continues at coordinate 168,209 of NW_026897478.1, read as the reverse complement.
AAGTTGAAGAAGGGGCCAATGATGAATGGCAGCAAGAGCAAAAACCAAACGAACAAAAACCATTTTGGCAATAGGAGGGAAAGTGTCCCCATAGTAAAGGCCAAAAATCTGAGTGTATCCCCTGGCCACTAAGCGGGCTTTGAGGCAGTCAACAGTACCATCAAGATCAACTTTGATGGTGAATACCCATCTACAATCGACAACCGACACAAGATCCCATGTACCATTGGAGTGAAGTGTTGTCATTTCATCAATCATTGCTTGGCGCCAACCCGGACGAGATAGTGCTTCACCTGTGGTCTTAGGAAATTGAAACAGAAGAAAAACTAGAAAAAAAGGTAAAGTGTTGTGAAGAAAGTCGGTCATAACTCAAGAAAACATAAAGTGGATGAGGTTGCCAGTGGATCAAATACTTTTACGATGGGCAATAGGAGTAATCTCTGATTAAGGATCTGAAGGGGAAAAGACAACCGTTGAAGACGGTGAGTCAGTCAGAGGAAGGATTGTAGTAAGTTCAATTCCCGCAACTGGTAAAGACAAATCAACAAGGGAAATTGGAAGAATATGATCAATCTATGACATAGAAGTTTGGGAACTAGAGAAGGGTTGCTGGTCTATGAGGTGACATCGGCAGACATAATGTAGCGCTTGAGGTCAGGAGAGTAGCAGCGATACCCTTTTTAAAAGCGAGTATAACCAAGGAAGATACACTTGAAGACTTTGGATGTTAATTTATCTTTTCCCAGAGAGAGGTCATGAATAAAGCAAGTACATCCAAATACACGAGGAGGCGATGGATAGGGAGTCACACCTAGAAATAAGACATTGTGTGGGACTTCATTATTAAATACGTAAGAAGGCATACGATTGATGATAAAAAAAGTGATAATACCTTCTGCCCAAAAATGGAGTGGAACATTCATATGAATGAGAAGGGTACATGCAGTTTCAACCATATATCTATTTGTGCGTTCGACCAAACCATTTTGCTGTGGAGTGTGAGGGCAGGTGGTCTGGTGTAACGTCCAATGTTTCTCTAAAAAATTAAAAAATTCAAGAGACACATACTTTTTTACGTTATCACTGCGCAAGACTCGAATAGAATCATCAAATTGAGAATTAATCTCAGCACAAAATCTCTGATGGATAGAAAATAATTCAGAACGATTTTTCATCAAATAAACCCAAGTACAATGAGAAAAATCATCAATAAAAGTCACAAAATACTAAAAATCCAAAACAGACATAGTTCGATTTGGATCCCAAATATCAGAATGAACAATAAAAAAAGGAGTATAAACTCTTTTATTTATTTACTCTATTAGCAAAGGAGGATCGAATGTGATTTTCTTGCTAACAAGACTAATAGTTTAAAGATTGATGATTAGACAAAAAAGGAACCATCTGTTGAAGCTTGGAGAGACTTGGATGACCCAAACGACTGTCGATTAGTTCGGGAGACTCTGTGAGAGAGCACGCCACGGGAGAATGAGGCACAATCAGATAGTAAGATCTCGGCAAGCTTCGCTATTTCTTAGGGATCGAAGTTGCACAATCCAGGTAGGAATTTTCTATTTGTCAAAGAAAGTATGCCCTGAATATCCTAGAGGAGACCAGTATGTTGGGATGTAAGCCCATTGATACACCTACGGATCTCAGTATTAAGCTATTACCCGAACAGGGGGAGCCATTGGCAGACCCCGGTCATAATCGCAAATTAGTTGGAAAGTTAAATTATCTTACTATGACAAGGCCGACTATCTCCTTTGTAGTTAGTATAGTAAGTCAATTTCTTGACTCTCATTGTGACTCTCATTGAAATGCAGTTGTTAGGATCTTTCGATACATCAAAAGAGCACCAGGAAGAGGTTTATTATACAAAAATAAGGGGAATACGGAGGTGTGTGGCTATTCAGACGCTGATTGGGTAAGTTCTCTTTTAGATAGACACTCTACTACTAGGCATTATGTTCTCCTTGGTGGAAATTTAATTTCTTGAAAAAGTAAGAAGTAAATTATAGTAGCCAGATCAAGTGCAGAGGCAGGATATTGGGCAATAGGAAATGCAACTTGTGAGCTCATCTGGTTAAGACAATTGTTAAAGGAACTACCCTCTATGAACAACGGCATATGAAACTCATTTGTGACAATCAAGCCATGTTGCATATATCCTCTAATCCAATTTTTCATGAGGACCAAACACATAGAAATCGACTAACACTTCATTCGAGAAAAGATTCAATCAGAAAAGATCGAGACAATATTTGTCAACTCCAATAATCAACTTGCAGATGTTTTCATCAAGGCTCTTAGAGGTCCCCGAATAGATTACATATGTAACAAGCTGGGAGCTTATGATATATATGCGCCGGCTTGAGAGAAAGTGTTGCAAATAATATTATATTATCATTATTGTTTTATTATTTAGTTCTAGAAGCTTCTTTGGGCTTAGCCCATTAGGTCAATTAAATATAGAGCTCTCTCGTATAGTTAGAAAAAATTCATATAATACATTATTCATGTTCTCCATATTCTTTAAATAATACCAAAATTACCCTTAAAAAAAGAAAAAACGACAGAGATGAAGCTAACATTGTGATTGTTTATAAAAAGATTTTCAATCTACACATGTGAAAGTGTTAGAATTTGTTTTCACTAAAAAAAATTCATTTCATTAACTATTATCCAGTAGATAACATATATACTATAATTCCAGGCATAAGGATCTTTGCATCTGATGGTACTCAAAAAATTTCATTCCATCATCAAACTTCCATGGAAAAACTTGTAAGGTGTGTATCACATCATCAAATTAACTAAGAGATAACATGTCTCTTGCACCCATAAAAACTACTATATAAGCTTGAATTCTCCCAACATGAAAAACAATTGTTGGACATTCTATGATGAGAAAAAGGAAGCCAAAATCTCCCTTTTTGTGCCAAAAAATGGGTTTCCAAAAATTTGGACAGCAGCAACAAGCTTAAAAAAATCTCCATTCATGCATATTAACCTAAAAATAATTCTGGATAGCAGCAACAAGCTGAGAGGGCATCAATATGTTTTCCTCCTTTTATAGCCATACAAGAGACCATTCAATTAAGAAAACATGAATAAAATTTAAAATAAAATAGGAAAAATCATTACCTTTTTCCTGTTTATAGAAGGTTGAGATATTTGTTGTGATTGTTCATTTTAAATTCGAGCCATCCTTTGGCTTGGTGCTTCTTCAATGATAGATGCCTTACAATTTCGTGCGTTACGTCCTTCAGCACGACAATTTCCACATCTGATAGGTTTGTTTATTCTTGTACTCTTGTATGGGTTTTGAGGTTCATTAGCTTGTCTTCACCTTAAGATCTTAAGCTTACCAGGTAGCTTTTTTATAACAGGTGCAACAATAGTCGATTCACTCTTGACAAGATATTCATGAAGGTTAGGAATTGGTTTAATAGGAGTTGAAATACCTTCATATATGTTTCTGTTAAGAACAAAATATCAACAAAGTCTTTAGGCACCCTTCTCCAATATCAAATTGCTACAATACCATGGATGCAAGTTAATCTTGTTAACCCCCAAACTCTACATCTGCAACATTTTTTTTTCAATATCAGTAGAAAGTGACTTCTTATGGCATGTAACTTCAACTACATTTTGTGAAGAAGGACTGACAACACAATCTCTTGACATTTTTTAAAAATTTTCAAGTCTTGGATTTTTGGTGTAATTGGACCAGTGTATTGCTCCATATTCATCTTTCTATCAAACAAAATTTTCATTAGCTTCTTCTGTATCCAATCAATCAATGAAATTATAGGCAATTCCCTTACTTGTACAATATGTGAATTGAGAGATTCACTAACATTGTTAACCAATAAATCACTTTTTGCCTTGAAACTAAAATGAGACCGAGACAATTTGTTTGGGTTTAGACGCTTTCAATAATCATTAGCTTTCTCACTATCAACATCCTGCAGTTTCTTCATAACGGTCTCAAGAACATTTTCAATTGTTGCATATGCAGCTTGCCTTAATAGGTCTATGTATAATTTTCCCTTGAACTGCTTCTTATAGTTGTCGAGTAAGTTGTTTAGACAATACCTATGCTCGATGTGAGAAAAAAGATTAGCAATTGATAGAAGTAGTCCCCATAAAAAATAAAAAAATTCACCAAAATAACATGTGGAACCAGTAAAACAGCAAAACAATAGCCAAAAAAAGTAAAAACAACAAAAATAGAAACTAAAACAGCAAAAATAGCAACTAAAAACATTATAATTTATAATCAACTAATATTTTGCTTATCCAATATAAAGACTAAGTTCGTAGGATCAATGTCATCTAATGCATGCAAAAGTGAAGTTAAAAACCAACTCCAACTGTCCTTGCTTCAATGACAACTAAAGAGCAATTGGGAACATGCAATTATTTCCATCGTGTGTTATTGATATGTCTCCAATTTATTATGTATTAAGGGTTAATATGAGTATGAAATTGATTTCAAAATAATTAGAAGATATAAGAATTATAATTAAATTATTATTTTATTCTCACAAATGTTCTCATAAAAATTCTTATATTTTGCAGTAATTTTTAGCTCAATAAAAAGATAAATTAGAGAGCTCAAGTAGATTTGTTTTGTATTTCTGAATCATATAATTGATTGAAGATCTTATTGAATATTCTCTTAAATATTTTTAAGTAAAAGTTTCCTTTAAATATAAAAGGGAAGATTTTAAGGATTTGATTAAAGACATGGTTGAAGATTCTATTGAAGATCTTACGAAAAATTAAAAGATATAGTTCCATCACTATTAATAAGCCACTCTTGGAAACACAAAAGGAGGCTGACATATTCTGAAAGAGATAACGCGGAGACTAGAGGAGAATCCAATTTTTCAGAGCTCAATACGAAGATTAAAGGAAGATCAAAGCTTTGCAGTGGCGATCAACCATTATTCTTCTACTTACTTCATCTATTTTAATTTTTTTCCTTGTTTTGTTTAAGCCAGATATGTCTGGTTAATTTCTTCAGTAGTTAGGAATATGGATCCAAATCATTGTTTTGGTTAATTCTTTTCATTAATAAACTGTCTCAAATTATTTGTGTTTACCTTGATTTGCATGGTTAAATTCTTATATGATCTGGCCAATTATATAAGGATAAAGAGGGTTAGGGATCACAATAGACATATTAGGATCTCGATCTAGACAGGGGTAGAACACCAATTCTTGTATGATCTAGACACAGGCTTGTACGAATCGTAAACTTTTATAATTCGTCGCTCTTAAGGCTTAATCTAAAAGGAATTTCTCAAATGTCCCTATTTTCAGCTTCAATGACAAACAGGTATAGAGCAATTCAGAACATGCAATTATTTCCATCGTATGCTATAGCACTTAGAATTAATATGCCTTCCAAAGTAAGTCTTTAAAAAACAACCATCAAGACCAATTTCTGGCCTATAATAGGTTGTGAAACCGGCAATCATTGCAAGAAAACTCACATACAATTTTTGAAATCTAGGGAGCAATTCTTTCACAAACCCATCAATCATCATTGGAGGTTTTGGTTTAGTATGTAGCTTAACGAAGTTTCCCGGATTTGTATTTAGAATAATTTCAGAATATGCACGTCTGACTTCAAATTGCCGAGCATAATTCCCAAATATGGTCTTCTTTGCTTTCTTCCTTGCTCAGCCATTGAATCCCTACATCATATCCAACACTTTTACTTACTCTATTTTTCAACCCATTCATTTCTTCCTTCGGATTGGATACGAAATCCTCCAATAATTTTTTTGATAAGTACTTGGAAGTAATGAGGTTGTTTGTAGCTTGTCTAAGACATGTGTGGATGGGTTTCTATGTTTTAATTTGAAAAGTGTTCTCTCCACCAACCACCAATGCATGTACTAAGAATGAACACTCTTTGAAAGCTTTACAAATTTCTTTTACTCTGCTTCTTTCATTTTCACACATGTATATTCAAACCCAAGAGAAATAGACCACTCCTTCAATGCATTTCGAACTTTTTATACATCACCAAACTTCATTCCATGTGCCAATTCAATCTTACCCCAATCGGTGTCTTCATTTATAATTTCATTCATTTTGTCCTCAACCAATGCCTCTCAATAGAATATATCATCTCTAAAGTCAAACCCATCATCATCTGGACACCAATCCTTTCCACCATCTTAAAACTCAGCTCCATCAACATCTTCAAACTCAGCACCATCATTATCCATGCCATCAAACTATGTATCAACAAAGAAAAAAAATTAAACACAAAATATAACCAACATGTAAAAAATGAATGAGATATAGGGGATGATGGGAGTTGAATGCCATCAACAAAACCCCTACATCCATAAATAGGTGATGATGGAAGACCTACATCATAGTCATCCATTGCAACCTGCATACCAAGCAATATATATTTCTCAATTAACGGTTATAAAATTTGTACTTCGCTATCTAAATTACACCGCGAACACCACAATATCCAAACCCATAGGTGTAACCATTTAACAATTCTAGTTGGAACCAACATCCAGCTATCAAAAGTTCAGTCTTGAAACAACCAAAAAATATCCAAACCCTTATTAGGTCTAACCATTCAATCCTCACCTTCATTTTTCTACTCAAACCACAGACTCAACAATATAAAATATCCTCTTCTGATCTCATGTCAGAAGAGCAACAAAAAGAACTATATAAATGAGCCATATGGAAAAAAACAAAAGGAAAATAATAAACCTGACCTTCACATGAGTAAAACAAACTCAAGATAAAAAATTTGAAATGACGTCATATCCATCAAAGGGCACCAAGAAAAAATCATAGAAAAAAGTGACATGAAATATACCAAAAATTAATAATTTAACAAGAGTAACCTCAAAAAATTCTAACTTGGAGATAATCACTGATTCAACACAAACAAAAGATATTCAAAATCCAAAATAAGCATTGACCACGAAAAAGAACACGAAAATGATCCAGTTCACCATAAAAGGTGGGTTATGTTGTGCGAGAGTTGGCGTGTGAAGGGAAAAAAAGAAAAAGGGTCGTCAAAACATAAACACAAAAGACAAAAATTATAAAACCACAAGCTTCAGACAAAGAGAAATACACACCCAAATATACAAAATCCAACACAATAACGCTTACAAATTTTTGTCTTCCTCCTATTTCGGAGTTGTGTAGTGCTTTGCGTTCTCTCTTCCTCTACAGTGATAAAGAAGAAGGCTACGGTGCATCAGATGAAGACAAGGTGACGCAAGTCTCAGCCATGGGACATCAAGGGTTCTTCTATGTTATTTTTTTCAGTTTTATTTTAAGGGTAGTTAAGGTATTTTTCAAAAAAATTAACTCCGTCAACTTTATTTTTTAGATGAAAAATAAGACAAATGAGTAAGTGATAAAAGAATTTAAGTAAAACTGTAAATGATTCAAAAATTTAAGGAAAAGGTAAGTGATTCTAGAGGAAACTTATAGAGAAATTTTTAAAGTTTTCCCAAAAAAAAAAAAAAAAAAACTTCTTTTATTCTTATTCTTTATAGAGTATCATGAATTAAGTACCCAATAGTGATCATTGTGCTTTATACGATAAAAGGTATCTAACCAAGTGCACACAGGACATTACACCTTATGGTATCAGAGAAGGAAAAAGAACTTAGAAATAGGATGTGATATAGGATGACCAGGAAGACTTGCTACCAAGAGCTACAAAAATGTATCAGGATATAAAAGTAAATTCCTAGTGGCTAGACATGAAGAAAGACACTAGTGATTTGTTGCTAAGTGTTAACCAAAAGTCATCTGGCCTACTTCAACCATTAGAAATCCCTAAATGGAAGTGGGATAATATCTCTATGAACTATGTGATGAGTTTTCCCCGGTCTTCTATAAGGTATGATTCCATATGGGAATTATACTTGAAAAAGGGTTACGAAATATTATTGATTTGTATTTGAATCTGTACATAGAGGTCTCTATTTATAGAGACTTCTTGACCTAATTTTGACCTAATGGGCTTGGCCCAATATACAAGTAACGGACTAAATAAATACAAATAAATGACTACATAATTACTAATAAATGACTACATAATTACTATTTACAACACTTCCCCTCAAGCTGAGAAATAGATATTATCATTCCTAGCTTGCTAGCAAGTTCTTGAAATCTATCTGAAGGAAGCCCCTTTGTCAATAGATCAGCTAATTGACGCCCAGTGGGAATGTATGGAGTGGTAATCAACCCGCTATCAAGTTTCTCTTTGATGAAATGGCGGTCGACCTCAATATGTTTAGTCCGATCATGTTGAACTGGATTATGAGCTATACAAATAGCGGACTTATTATCACATAGCAGCTTCATAGGTCCCTCACATTTTATTTTTAGATCATCAAGTACAATTTTCAGCCACAGTAACTCACAAATGCCTTGAGCCATAGCTCGAATTTAGCTTCTGCACTTGATCTGGCGACCACATCTTGTTTCTTACTTCTCCATGTCAACAAGTTACCACAAAGAAACATGCAATAACCAGTGGTAGAACGACGGTCAGTCACGGATCCAGCATAATCAGCATCTGTGTAGACTTCTAAAGATAGATTGCCATCACGTCGGAATAACAACCCTTTACCAGAAGTACCTTTCAGATACTGAAGAATTCTCTCTACTGCCTGCATATGTTTCTCCTTTGGATCGTGCATAAACTGACTGACAACACTAACACCATAAGCTAAGTCTGGTCTAGTATGGGCTAAATATATCAATTTCCCAACTAGCCGTTGATATTGTCCTTTATCAACTGGAGGATTCTCTCTTCATAGCACATCTCGTGATTCTGCTCAATAAGAGTATTAGAGGGTTTACACCCGAGCTTTCCTGCTTCTTTGAGAAGATCAAGAACATATTTCCTCTGGCTAATAAAGATTCCTTTGCTCGAATGAGCTACTTCTATCCCTAGGAAATATCTCAGTTTCCCAAGGTCTTTGACTTCAAACTCAGAGGCAAGTCGTGTTTGCAGAATCTGTCTCTCCACAAAATCATCACCTGTGATAATAATATCATCAACATATACAAGGAGCACAGTAAGCTTTGCTTGAAAAAAAGAGTGTGATCTCCTTGACTTTGTTTATATCCTAAGGTTATCATAACCTTAGTAAACTTTCCAAACCAGGCACGAGGTGACTGCTTCAATCCATACAAGGCCTTTTTTTAATTTACAAACTTTATTTTCTCCTTTCACAGAATCAAAACCAGACGGAATTTCCATGTTGACTTCTTCTTCTAACTCACCATTGAGGAAAGCATTCTTCACATCAAATTGGTTTATATCCCAATTGTAATGGGCAGCAAGGGATAACAAAACTCTCACCGTCATCTTTGCAACTGGAGTAAATGTTTCTTCATAATCAATGCCATAGGTTTGAGAGTAACCTTTGGCAACTAATCGAGCTTTGTATCTCTCAAGAGTTCCATCAGAATTATATTTCAGGGCATAAACCCATCTGCACCCTACTGCTTTCTTTCCAGTAGGTCTATCAATAACCTCCCATGTTTTATTTTTCTCCAATGCATTCATCTCCTCTTGCATGGCTTGAGCCCAATTCCCATTTTTCAAGGCTTCATGTACTGATTTTGGGATTGCAATAGAGTCTAGTGCTGAAACAAAGCTTTTGTGCTGCACAGACAGATTAGCAGAGGAAACAAAATGGGAGATAGGGTATTGAGTACAAGAGAAACAAGATTTCTTGGGACATGATCTTTTCCTTTTCTAAGAGCAATGGGTAAATCATCAGAATCAGTAGTAATGGGTAAGTCATCAGAAGTATCATGATCAGAAATATGAGATTCAGGACTTACCAGTGGTTCAGACGATTGAGGTTGCTGCTGAGGCAATGTGGGTTGTGTATCAGTCATAGGAGGATCAGTCACAGGAGGATCAGACATAGACACATTGGGAACATGAACAAGAGAAAGAGACACTGACTCAGGTGAAGGAGTAGACACTGAAGATTCAAATTCAAAGAAGGAAGGTGATGAGTCTTTTAGTGAATTATTCTCCCCCTGAAGATGAGGACCTTGGAAAAAGGACTCAGATTCCTGAAATGTAACATCCATAGAAACAAAAAATTTCCGACTACCAGGGTGATAACACTTGTAGCCCTTCTTATCAGGAGCATATCCAAGGAAGACACATTTAAGAGCCCTAGGATCCAACTTACTGCGATGCTGTTTATGAATATGAACAAAGACAACACACCCAAACACTCGAGGAGGAAGACTTTGCAAAGTTGAACAGAAGGAAAAAAAGAAGTCATGGAGTGAATAGGACTTACATGATCGAGAACTCGAGTGGGTAGACGGTTGATCAAGAACGCTGCAGTAAGAATGGCATCTCCCCAATAGCATTTGGGTACATGTGTTTGAAACAGTAAGGCACGAGCAACTTCAAGAAGATGACGATTTTTTCTTTCAGCAACCCCATTTTGTTGAGGGGTGTCTACACAAATAAGTTCATGAATCATACCTTGATTTCGTATAAATTGGGAAAAACTGTGATTAACATATTCAGTACCATTATCTGTTCTTAGTCTCTTGATTTTTCTACCAAATTGGGTCTCAACCATTTTATAAAATTGAAAGAACAGATATGGTACCTCAGACTTTTCATGCATTAAGTAAACCCAAGTTACACGAGTGCAATCATCAATAAAAGAAACAAACCATCTATTTCCAGAAGCATGAGGGACTTTAGAAGGACCCCAAACATCAGAATGAATAAGATCAAAAGGTTCAACACTCTTAGTACTACTAGAAGGAAAAGACACACGATGATGCTTAGCAAACTCACAAACATCACTTTTCATGCATTAAGTAAACCCAAGTTACACGAGTGCAATCATCAATAAAAGAAACAAATCATCTATTTCCAGAAGCATGAGGGACTTTAGAAGGACCCCAAACATCAGAATGAATAAGATCAAAAGGTTCAACACTCTTAGTACTACTAGAAGGAAAAGACACACGATGATGCTTAGCAAACTCACAAACATCACAATGAAAAGACTCAACAGGCTTAGATAAAAACAATGACGGAAATAAAGACTTGAGTAAACCAAATGGAGGGTGTCCCAAGCGCTTATGATGAAGCCAAATCAAAGAATCAGCAGTTGATTGACCATGAGACATCAAGATGTGATCTGTTATTTTATTTGCGGGGAGATTGTGACACCAGATAGTACAACCCACCTTGCTCTTTAGCACTACCAATCGTCTTCCCCGTGGCGAGATCCTGAAAAACACAATGAGTAGGGAAGAAGGTTACAGTACAATTCAGATCTTTTGTAATTTTATGAATAGAAAGAAGATTCGTGGAGAGTTTAGGAACATGAAGAGCATCTTTAAGATGTAAGGACTGCTGTAAGTTTATGTCACCAGAACCCGCAACTGATGTATGTGAGCCATCAGCTATGGCTATAGTATGAGTTCCAATGGTAGGATGATAAGAAGCAAAGGAGTCAGCACAACAAGCCATATGATCAGTAGCACCAGAATCAACAACCCAGGAATGTTTAAAATCATTACATGAAGAAAAGGAAAGAATGAGTTTTGGGACTCATACCAGTCAAAGCCAAAGCACTAGTATCAGATGGCTTACTCAGATAATCAAGGATGGTTCGGAGCCGTTCTAACTCATCTAGACGAAATGCAGGTTGGGTCTCATTAGGTGCAGGAGTTATTCCAAAGGAAGTAAAATGCGCTTGACCACGCATCCTTGCCATCTTTTCTAAGATAGTTTGCTTTCCATGGAAGCGAAAGCATAAATCCTTGATATGACCTGTTCTTTAACAATAAGAACACCATTGATCATCTCTCTTAGGTTTAGAAGATGCACCATCATAAAACTTTGTAAAGGAACTCCTTTGAGAAGAGGCCATACTGCACAAAAAGCAGTCAACGAAAAAAGACTCTAAGAAGCCAAAAAATTCAAAAAAAATACCAAACGATGTCCGATCTAAGAAAACAACACAGATCCAGAAAGAGAACAAGGAGACGAGAAGAATGGTGGTGGTCCGGTCCAGAAACACCGTCGGACGCGCCTCCACGCGCTGGAGAAAGCAGCTGCGCGTGGGCTTCACTCTCGGACAAAGAGGCGGTGCGTGAGAGCGCGTGGCAAGGCTTCTCCGGCTGAAATTTTTCCGATGTGGTCGTCTGGTGAGCGCGCATCTGTCTGTGGGTGGTTGCGGTTGAAAAGTCACCGGAAAGGGTTCTAAACGATGAAGACAGAACTGGTTGAAGGCAGTCGGAGGTGTTTGGGTCGTTTGTCGCGGAGGAACGTTGCGTGGAATGATAGAACGAAAAAAAAAGAAGGTCAACAGTGGTCCCCTTGGTCCAAAAGGTCTTCGAAAAAAAAATTCCGGTGGCGGCTGATGGCGGCAAGAGGCAAAGAAATTAGGGTTTTGTAAAAAAAAAGACAATAGGCGCGGAAGCAGGTCCCTCAGGATCGAGAGCTCTGATACCAACTTAAAAAAAGGTTATGAAATATTATTGATTTGTATTTGAATCTGTACATAGGGGTCTCTATTTATAGAGACTTCTTGACTTAATTTTGACCTAATGGGCTTGACCCAATATACAAGTAACGGACTAAATAAATACAAATAAATGACTACATAATTACTAATAAATGACTACATAATTACTATTTACAATAATTATAAATCGTTTGATGAAGACTGTTCACTTTCTGCCGGTTAAGGCAAATTTCAATACGAAAACATTGGCATAGACATATGTTAAAGAAATTATTAAGCTAAATGATATTCCAAAAAATATCATTAGAGACCCAAAATTTACCTCTTGAGCCTTGCTTCGATGGTAGGGATTACACATGTGAGAAGAACAAAAATAAACAGAAAACTCAACTCTCACATTAATGAGGAAAATCCTGTACTTACAAATAAATTAATAATGACGAACATATAAACCAATACTTTTAAATTAAAATGTAATCTCAAGCATGGCTTTACTCATGAAGTAATCCTTACCCGTCAACCTATTAGAGCAAGACACGAATGAATCAATAGATTAATCTACTAGACCGTTTAATATCCATCAAAAATAAAATAAAAAAAGAATGAAAATTTTCCTTATTAAAAAAATGAACATTTTAAAAGGATGAAAAAAAATTAAAATTCAAAATACCGTTTCTGTTTTAGAAAGTACTTCATTTTGAGTGATTCAATTTCTTTCTTTTATATTGATCCTGAATAGTGTTATATAGATATGTAAAAAAATTTAAAAAAAAAATCAAACAAATAAAAATTGAGTAAAACACTCGTAAAACAAATTTTCCAAGTGAGAGATTATTGATTTCAACTTTTTCTTTTCATACAAGTGAATATGATTTCCAAATTATGCTTAAATTGCTTAATTAATTAGGCATATCTAAATTAGACTATTGACTCATGAATTTTATTATTATTTTTTTTAAATGACAAGCATCTAAATACCTCTTCCTGATTTGATTCTTGAATTAATTTGATTTTGAGTGGCTAATTTATTTAGGAGAGTTAAAGAAACGATTTATACTGTATAAGATGAAAAATGAGTTTAAAAAAGGTTTTTTATAGTATAATTTTTTTTCAACATACAGTATAAATGTTACACTATGTCAATCTAAATGGAATGTTGTGTTTTTAGACAAATAAAGAATAAAATAAAATAAAATAAAATAACTCAGGATGTAGCAATGAGCAGCACCAGCGCGGAGGCGTTAACTTTCAATATAAAACAAATAGCTTTTGCTCTTCTCACATCCTTCACGTTTCAGTGTTAGGAACATCCTTCCCTCTCTACAAAGAGAAGCCCAAGCCTGGAAATTCAAAGATCAAACAAAAACTACAGTACATGTTCTTTACATTATTCAAATAATAATGCATTATTTATTCACATAAATCCTCCTCTATACATGATAAACATATATTATAAAGCATATGTATATTGACCGGTTCCCTTTTTAAAGTTGGTAAAGGTTAATTAACCTAGCTAACAAAATAAAATAAAATAAAAAACAAAACAAAACAGATACAACCGAAGGAAAAAAAAATGTACCTAACAAGTGGAAAATGAGTGACAAAGAAATTAACTAAACCCTCTCTGTCTCTCTCTTTTTTAATTTTTTTTTTTTCCCTTCTTCCCTGTGTGTCTCTACCCATTAGTGTTATAGAATAACATAACTTGTTTACAAAGTGGCATAAGGAACATGTCGTGGAAGTCTGAATCGGACCTGTGACGCCGGCGACCGCACCGCCACGCCGTGCCAGCAGATGCCACCCTTGCACATCTCCTGGGTATGCAGCTGATAATGATCGCCGGCGAATGCATACATGGCCTTACGAGACACGTCCCACGTCAACGTTGCCACCAGAATTACCACCACCACGGTGGTGGACACAATCAGCATAAACCCACCGCTAAAGCTTCGCCCACACGCAACTCCATATGCCTTTATACACGCGATTACTGCCACGTAGATCGTGGTAAAGTTGCTCACCACTATATCAGAAATAGCCATAGAAGAAGAAGAAGAAAAAGAAACAGAGATCGAGAAAAAGAGAAAGTGGTAGGGTTCTAGATGTGGATGAGGATGTAGTTTTATTTCGTGTGTATTCTTGGGAATGTTCAGGGGTTTTAATTATGCGAGTCTCAATATCTGAAATTACGAAAATGGGTCCCACTCTTTTTTTTTTTATCGAATTTCTGAAATATCAGGGAATTGATTACCACATCGTGCTTATCTTCTTTGCTCCTTTTTACGAATGAATCTTTAATGCGCATTGAATTTGTTCATTCATTTTATGATATATGGATAAAAAAATTTATATTATTTAAAAAAATTGATTACTTGATAATTTTTGTTTATATGTCACAATATAATCGGATAAATACACTGAATTTTCTGTACAAGATTTATTCCCTTTTTACTTCGAAAACAAGGGGAATTGAACCAAATCCACCTTGTTATATTACGCAACCGCCAAATTTCTTAACTCCATCTATAAAACACCACGTGTCTCTTGTATTTTTTCTACTTTGCATTTTGCCTTGCTTCCACCGTTTCCTTTTTTTTTTCTATATTCTGAATTTTCGTCCTGTGGTAGAAACATATTTTAAGAAGACAAAAAATGCGTGGTTGTGTCCTTTTTAGGCACGTTGGAACCGAGTCCCACCGATACACCAGACAGCGACAGGTAGGCGTGGTATTATTTACCGGGAATGATGTAGCATTAATTCACTATTCACTGCTCCCCGTTTTGGTGGTGATTCGGAGTGCACTGTCCGTGGCTAATTGTGAACCACCTTCCCATACTTAATGATGAGTTATGACGATGATGTCTCCTCTGATAAATATTTAATATGATTCAGGACTACCAAATCTTTTGATACTTTTTCTCAAATCATTAATTTTTTTTTTTTTATCTTTATTATTATTTGTTTTTTAATTTTATCCTTCTATTTATACTAAAGAATTACTTAAAAAATGGTCCCGGTTCACACTAAATAATCTACTCTCTTTATTTTTAATATCCTGATTCATGTGAACATGTTTCCTAGTACACAACTTCATCTCACAAGCTTAACAAAATCCCTTCAAGTATTAAACGATTATTTGCTTCACCATTTCTTTAACAAGGAATTATGTTTGATGCTTGTTTGATTCTCTATTTAGAGAGGGATTATTCTCCAATCATATAAAAATATACATTGCAATTATTCTAGTCTTATAGAAATTATTCTTTTAGAGAAATGTTTTTTCTATTTTTATATTCTGAATTAAAGAAGTTAAAAGAAAAAATTTAAATTCATGTTCTGAATCAGTTGATTCTCCTACAAAATATAGAAAATAAGATAATTTTATCAAATATAATTCTGATCTTAAATTAAAATAAAATATATATTTTTTTCATTCACATTTTAAGCACTCTTTAAAAAATTGAGATCATACTTTTTCGTAAAAATATATTTTTATGTGTATTTTATTTTATTTTGGTCGGCTTTTTAAGTGTATTTTAGTATATATATATATAATGTTAAAAATATTAAATTATTTTTATCAAATCTTATCTAAATACAAAATTACTTTCACCCTACACTAGTTTTTCAATGAAATCAAATCTACAAAATTTAATACAAGTAGTCAAGCACACATCAATGACAATTTTCATTCAAACTAACATATTCTTATATTCCTATTCCCTTGTGCGTTCAACGGTAGCATCATTTCGGGTAAAATGTTACTGTTTTTAGAGTTTCACATAACAATATTGCGGGTCTATGAAGAACCATTGTGCCGTCTCTTTTCTTGGAATTAATTGGTGGCATCATTAATCTATACGGTTGTCTCATTCTATAATAAAATTCGACGAATGTTACCTGCATGCTTTAGGTTTAAACAAAGGATTATATTAATTATAACCACACAAAAAAAAGATTATATTAATTATAGATTATGACGCTCCAACTTCATTTTATTATCTTCTTCAATAAATTAATTGATACAGAAAAATAGAGAGGACTTTGACTTTAGAGGGTCTTTCATTAAGCTTGCTCATTTTCTAACCGGCCTCATAGAGATCAATTATTAAGTACGTCAAACATAACAATTTTTTTATAACGTGATTCACCTTTATTGTATCAAAGTTATTATTACTTTATCTTAGTTTTAAATGTATTTTGGTATTCCAAAAAAAATGTATTTTTTAAATATTAACGAATGTTAATTGAAGTCTGAAGACAAGATCGAATTAGTCAAGCGGCCAATCAAACTATACAACCATTTTGTTTCCAGCTTCATTTAAATCGATTTATTTAACCATCAAACTAAATTTAGGCTTTTTAAAAGTAATTATTTAATTAAATAGTTTAAATTTTAATTAAGCTTTCAAAAAATTTGTTGATATAATCTACCACTTAGATAAATTTTTAATTATAATTTTTAACGCTTGCACAATTTTAAACTATGTGCGTTGCAAACTTGCAATCCTCTATGTGGTAATTTTAATGATATAACCTACCACACAGACCCATCAGAGAAACACTAAGCTGCGCCGCAATCCTCTATGGCAGCTCCACTTCATGTAGCCTTGTGACATCAGACACCATATAATATTTTTACGCATTAATTTTAAAAAATATTTTAACACGTTAGGACACATTTTGGTATTATATAATTTTTAATTTATGTAGTGTATAATATATTTAATATTCAATAATTTAACAAAAAAATAAAGTTAAACTTATAATATTCATCAATTTTACAAAGAAACATAAGATATCCTAAATATTTATATTAAACTCAATAAGATAGTAATCATAATTTAACGAATTTAATAGTTGAAGCTCAAAATGCAACGCAACGTAATCTTTGAATCTTTTTTGAGTCTTTGCAACAAGTATTGGAGTGTCGAAAAATATCGCAATATCGATGAGTATCGAAAAGTGTCAAATACGACATATCAAAAATTCTGAAGAGTCGGTGCTTCATAAGTGTCACCTCCCCTTTTGCCAATATAGTGTCATTCCTCTACTTTGACATGCCCATTCCCATTCCTTGTGAACCACCGTGGGAGACAAAATCCAGCGAGTCTAGATCGCGCGTGGATACGGACATGCTTTTTTTGAAAAATTTGGGCGTCGAACACGTGTTCCACATGGACACGTTTCGACACGTATCCGACACGCAGTCAACATTTGAGGACACGTGATCAACTCTTCGACACATTTTGACACGCAGTCAATTTTTTTCGACACGCGATCAATGTTCCGACAATTTTTTTTTTAATCTTAATTTTTTTTATTAACTAAAAAATTAATTTATAAATTAATTTTTTTCTGTTATAAAATTCGACATGAAAAATTAACAAAGTAGAAAAAAAATTTATTTTTATTTATAGTATGAAATTTAAATATTTGATTGGTTATATGACTTATTATGGACTTTTAAATTTATTAAATATAAATTATATTATATATATATTAAAAAATTTATTTAATATCAAAACGTATCCCAACATATCGAAATATGATATTTTTTAAAATTAATATGTCGACGTATCGTGTCGTGTTTCGTATCAATGTCAATGTGTCGTAGTCTAAGACCCCAACAAGCTACCATGCAGCTTTAACCTCCTCTGTTCCTTAGCCTCAATGTCCATGACCACCTGAAGACTAGAGCATGCATCATGAATTTGCTTCTTGCCTTCCATTCTCCCTTTCACATGATTTGTTTTTTTTAATTGTTATTAATAATTTAGGTTAATGTTCTTTCATCTTTGGGCCTGCTAATATTTTGTCGCCTAGCTGCTTGTTTGCTAGGCATATGTTTGTTGCAATTTAATTTCAGTTGTAACTATAGTTTTGTTCTTTTTAGTTGGTTGGGCCTTTCCAATTTGAATTCATGTTTCCGAGCATGTTTCTTTTTATTAAAAATATAATAAAATGATATATTTTAAGAAAAACAAGCATACGAAATTTTGGATTAGGCAGAGATAAATAATATAAAAAAGGGATAAATAAAAAACAGTAAAAATAAAATAAAATAAAATACTTTGAACTTGTCACTTAAATTGATCGTTCTTTAGTTTAATTATTTGACTGAGGTCATTTATTTTCTTATTTGATTAATTTTAATTGTATTATTGATTTTATCTTTTTATAATTGATGCCGCTCAAACTTTAATAATAATAAAAAAGAAAAATCCCACACAAAAAAGAAGAAAATAAATAACATTTTGTTAATAATAAAAGAAGATAGCCTAAGTTTCGCTAAAATTATGATACTTATTAAAAGTTATAAGAGTTGCGCAATTTTATAATTCAAGAATTTTTAAAAATAATCTTTTTCTTAATAATAAAGATGATTAGTTATACTTACCAAAAAAAAATTGATTAGTTATAGGGGTGTTAACGGGCTGAGCCGAGCCGAACCGAACTTTGGACTTAAGAGGCTAAGTCTATATTTACACTTAATTAGTCCATTAATTCATTATTTAATTAAATTTTAAACATGAAATCCTAATTATAATTATTAGGGCAGATTTGACATGATAGTGTCATTAGGGTTCCAAAGCCATCCTTAATCAAGATTAGTGTTCTTAATTTAAAGAGTACTTTTTAATAATTTTTATTGGTTCCAATTATGATTTTCCACCAATTACCACATCAAGAACCCATTTTTACAAGAATCAAAACATCAACCCCACAATAAAGCATGATGGCCGAATGGTTTAGGTGGTGGTGGTGGGATTTTTGTCATCATTATTCCAAAGTTTCATGTTTACATCTTCAAATGAGCACCAATGCTTCAAGCTCCCATCTTTCTCAAGCAAGCATGCTCTCTTTCCACCAAGAACATACCTTTAAGAAAACTCAAGGTTAGAACACAAGAATACAACACAAAGGTTGTTGGGAAAACTCTGTTCCCTCAAGCTCGGCTAAGCAGCCTTAGTCCGGAAGTCAATCAACAAGATCCTGATCTCGGATCTCGGCAATACCTCGGCCTGAACTTCACCAGGTCGGGTAGCGCAGCGGAAAAATCAAAACGAAAACAGGAGAGAGAGAAGAAGAACACAACCAGATTTAACGTGGGAAAACCTTCTTGAATGAAGAAGTAAAAACCCACGGGACCTAGTCCAGATCAAAATCCACTATGAAAATAATGGTTACAACGAATCAAATACACAAATGTGGTGGTTAACTCAACCTCTCCAACAATGGTGATAATCAAACTACCCTAGAGATGTTTCACTCAAACTCTCTCTAGAGATCTCTCATATGCAAAGCATAAAGCTTTGCTCAAAAAATCAAATAATTCTCTCAAATTTGTTCTCTCAAATCTGACCTAGCATCCACCCTCAACTAATGAGTATATATAGAGGAGGTGGAAATTAGGGTTAAGGTTTTTAGGAAACCCCTCAAATGGGCTTGGGCTTAGCATTGAAGGAGGAAGCCCAACAAATCTCCCCCTCCGACTTCAATGCGTCGGCTTCAGCATCAACCCGGCTCCTTCACAACAGTCTTCAAATTTTCTTGCTAGAACCGGCTTTGTCATCATGTCGGACCAATTTTGGTCAGTGTGCACCTTGACGAGTTCGAGCTCACCACCTTCCACCACATCCCGGATCCAGTGATACCTCACATCAATATGCTTAGTGCGGGAGTGATAGGTTGAATTCTTCGCAAGATGGATTGCGCTTTGATTGTCACAACCCAGCTCGTACTTGTCTTGATCATGGCCGAGTTCTATGAGGAACTTCTTCATCCACAACATCTCTTTGCTTGCCTCAGTAGCAGCAATGTACTCAGCCTCAGTTGTCGATAGTGCAACACATTTCTGAAGTCTTGATTGCCAAGAGACAGCTCCTCCGGCAAATCTCATCAAATATCCTGTAGTCGACTTCCTCGAGTCGAAATCTCCCCCTAAATCAGAATCCGAGTAGCCTTGCAACTCGGCTTTGCCTTCTCCAAATCGGAGACATAAGTCGGTTGTACCTCGGAGGTACTTGAAGATCCACTTCACTGCTTCCCAGTGCTCTTTGCCGGGGTTTGACAAATACCGGCTTACCATTCCAACAGCATACGCCAAGTCGGGTCTAGTGCAAACCATTGCATACATCAAGCTTCCGACGGCGGATTGGTACGGGACCTTCATCATCTCATCTTTGTCTTCATCAGATCTCGGACATTGCTTCTGGTTCAGCTTTATGTGTCCGGCAAGGGGGGTGCTTACTGTTTTGGCTTTATCCATGCTGAATCTCTTCAGAATCTTCTCAATATATTTCTCTTGACTCAGCCACAGTAGCTTCTTCTGTCTATCTCGGATAATCTTTATTCCGAGAATCTGCTTTGCAGGGCCGAGGTCTTTCATTGCGAAGGACGAGCTCAACGCCTTATTCAGGGCGGCTATCCTCGATTTATCTTTCCCTACAATAAGCATGTCGTCAACATATAACAACAAAATTAGAAAATCTCTGGCCTTATACCTCTTCACAAATACGCAGTGGTCGGCTTCAGTCTTCTCAAACTTATGATCAATCATGAATGATTCAAATTTCTTGTACCACTGCCGAGGTGCTTGCTTCAAGCCATAGAGGCTCTTCTTCAATCGACATACCAAGTCTTCTTGGTCTGGAGCTTGGAATCCTTCAGGTTGCTCCATATATATTTCTTCTTCTAAGTCACCGTGAAGAAATGTCGTCTTCACGTCCATTTGTTCTACCTCGAGGTCCATTGAAGACGCCATAGATAACACGGTTCGGACCGAGGTCATTTTCACCACAGGAGAAAAAATCTCCTCAAAATCTACTCCTTTCTTCTGATTGCAGCCTTTCACCATAATCCGGGCTTTGTATCTCGGCTTTTGCCCGTTCTCTTCATTCTTAATCTTGTAGACCCATTTATTTTTCAAAGCTCGTTTACCTTTAGGCAACTCGGTCAGCTCATAAGTCTGATTCTCGTGCAGAGACTTCATCTCGTCCTGCATTGCCTTTTTTCATTCTTCTTTCTCTGAGCTCGTCACAGCCTCATAATAACTCTGAGGCTCACCGTCTTCAGCAACAACGGTGTATTCATCGGATGGGTATCTTGTAGAGGGTCTTCTTTCTCGAGTTGGACATCTCGGCTGTTCTTCAACTTGAGAACCCGGTTCATCAATTTCAACCTGGATCTCATTATCAACTCGGACCTCAATGTCTTGGTCATCTTCAGCTTGTTGCTGATCATCATTTTCTTCATTTTCTTGATTTTCTACCCTGCTTCAGCTCGGACAGGAGGGATGGGTTCTTCATGTCTGACAGTAACTTGGACTTTGGGCTTCGAGATGTCAATGAATGTTCTCATGCTCATGAAAGATCACATCTCGGCTTCTCACGATCTTCTTATTGATTGGATCCCAAAGTCGGAACCCGAACTCACATCTCGGCAAACCAAGATAAATGCATTCTTTGGTCTTTGCATCAAGTTTGGCCCTTTCATCTTTAGGGATATGCACGAAAGCTCGGCATCCAAACACTTTCAGTTGATTATAGGCCGCTTTCCGACCTGTCCAGACTTCTTCTGGAATTTCTCCTTCAAGTGGCCGTGATGGTGAGAGGTTGATCAAGTCAATAGCAGTTTTGACGGCTTCTCCCCAGAATGATTTTGGTAACCCGGCATTGGATATCATGCTTCGTACCTTCTCTTCAATTGTTCTGTTCATCCTCTCAGCCAGTCCATTCAGCTGAGGTGTCTTGGGAGGCGTCTTCTCAAGTCGAATCCCGGCCGCTCTGCAGTATGCATCAAATGGGCCGCAATACTCACCACCATTATCAGATCGGACCACCTTCAATTTCTTGTCAGTCTCCCTTTCAACCATAGCATGGAATTCTTTAAAGGATTGGAGTACCTGGTCTTTAGTCTTCAACAAATATACCCACACTTTGCAGGAATGGTCATCAATAAATGAAACAAAATACTGAGCTCCTCTAAGAGATTTCTCCAACATGGAGCAAACATCAGTATGGACGAGGTCAAGAATATTCATTCGTCTTCTTGGTTGATCCGGTCTCGCAAAGGAAACCCGGTGCTGTTTTCCAGCTAGGCAGTGCGTGCAACTCTCCAACGCCTGGCCTTTCAACCCGATCAATAATCCTTTCTTGTTCAGGATCTGTAGCCCTTTCTCGCTCATGTGGCCGAGGCGCTTGTGCCATAGCTCCAAGCTAGGTTCATCTCGAACAGAATTGGCTTCTCCGCCATTGATTTTTCCTTGCATCACGTACAAGGAGCCTTCCTTCTTACCTCAGGCCACGACCAAGTTTCCCTTGGCCAGCTTCCATCTCACACTACCGAAGTTAGGGGTGTCAATATGGGTTTTGACACGCGGGTCTACCCGCGACACGACACGAAAATTCGTGTTCGGGTTGACCCGTAAAAAAATTCGTGTCGTGTTCGTGTTGGAAAAAATGACATGCAAAAAATTCGTGTCGTGTTCGTGTTTATGAATTCGTGTTCGTGTCGACCCGTATTATTTTTAATTATTATTTTTTTATTTTTTATTTTTTATTTATTTTCGATCTATTTTTTAAAAAAAATTTGTTAATTACCGTTTTGTCCCCTATTTTGCGTGTTATTCGTGTCGTGTCGTGTCAACCCGCAAAAGATTCGTGTCGTGTCAGTGTTGAAGATTTTGACACGAATGAAAATTCGTGTCGTGTTCGTGTTGATGTATTCGTGTCGTGTCGAATTCGTGTCGTGTCAAATTCGTGTCGTGTCAATCCATATTGACAACCCTAACCGAAGTAGTTCACTAACCCGACATCATCAAGTTTTCCTACCGAGATTAGGTTCAAACGCATGTCAGGAACATGCCTTACATCTTTCAACACAAGTCGGCATCCGACATCTGTGGTCAGAGTTACATCACCGACACCAACAATCTTGCTGGTCACCTGATTTCCCATCTTCACGACTCCAAAATCACCACCTCGATAAGAGGAGAAAAAACCTTTGTGTGGACTAACGTGGAATGAGGCATCGGAGTCAACAATCCAGGTGCAGTCATCATAAGCAACATTCAAATAATTATCCTCACCAAGGAGGAATATCTCAGCATCAGGGTTTGCAGCCACCGCAGTGGTGCTCTTGTCTTCCCTCTTCTTGGGAATAATCTGATCCGGCTTCATAGAGTCGTTCTTCTCATCATTCTGTAGGGTCCAGCAGTCTGGCTTCTTATGGCCTGTCTTTCCACAGTAAAAGCACTTCAACTCATATTTCGGCTTTGACCGACCTCTGGACTTGTCTCGTCTGTCACGACCTCTACCTCGGCTTTTGCTTCTACCGCGGGAGTAGGATTTCCCTTTGTTCTCAGTAACGTTGGCCTCAGACGTACTCGAAGTACCTCATTCTCTTCTCCTGGATTCTTTGCCTAGGAGGCTGTCTGTCACGACATCCATCTTCAATTTTCCATCTGGAGTCGAGTTATTCAGGGTCACCACCAGAGTATCCCAGCTTTCTGGCAGCGAGCTCAACAACAGCAATGCCTGCAATTCTTCATCAATTTTCATATCAGCCTTTGACAGCTGATTCACAATACATTTGTAGGTGTTCAGGTGTTCAATCATGCTCATGCCGTCCTTGTATTCAAGCTTAACAAGTCGGCGAACCAGGTGTGCTTTGTTCCTGGGAGTCTTCTTCTGAATCATGGACTCTAGCTTTGTCCACAACTCATACGCGTTCGTGAATTCGGACACGTGCTCAAAGAGGCTTTTATCAATATATTTCCTGATCGGGGCTACCGCCTTCCGACTCAGGATCTCCCACTCCTTATCAGTTTTGCCTGCCGGTCTCTCATCAAGGATAATGGGCTCATGCAGATCTTTGCAGTAGAGATGATCTTCCATCATCGGTCTCCAATAAGTGAAGTTGTCTGCAGTCAACTTGAACATATCTCCATCCTGAGTTATGCCACTGGTCTCCATCTCGTCTCCCTCAGAACCCGTCGAACTCGGGCTCTGATACCACTGTTGGGAAAACTCGGTTCCCTCAAGCTCGG
Organism: Gastrolobium bilobum; assembly: GCF_033153095.1. Lineage (NCBI taxonomy): Eukaryota > Viridiplantae > Streptophyta > Magnoliopsida > Fabales > Fabaceae > Gastrolobium > Gastrolobium bilobum. The sequence continues at coordinate 143,602 of NW_026897478.1, read as the reverse complement.
CTAAGCAGCCTTAGTGCGGAAGTCAATCAACAAGATCCTGATCTCGGATCTCGGCAATATCTCGACCTGAACTTCACCAGGTCGGGTAGCGCAGCGGAAAAATCAAAACGAAAACAGGAGAGAGAGAAGAAGAACACAACCAGATTTAACGTGGGAAAAACTTCTTGAATGAAGAAGTAAAAACCCACGGGACCTAGTCCAGATCAAAAAGCCACTATGAAAATAATGGTTACAACGAATCAAATACACCAATGTGGTGGTTAACTCAACCTCTCCCACAACGGTGATAATCAAACTACCCTAGAGATGTTTCACTCAAACTCTCTCTAGAGATCTCTCAGATGCAAAGCATAAAGCTTTGCTCAAAAAATCAAATAATTCTCTCAAATTTGTTCTCTCAAATCTGACCTAGCCTCCACCCTCAACTAATGAGTATATATAGAGGAGGTGGAAATTAGGGTTAAGGTTTTTAGGAAACCCCTCAAATGGGCTTGGGCTTAGCATTGAAGGAGGAAGCCCAACAAAGGTGAGATTTTTCAAGAATAAAGTTCAAGAAACTTACACTAGAACTTATGGAAATAAGCACTAAAGTGATGTTCTTCAAAGAGAACTCAAAGCACCATCACCATGGCTTGCATATACCCAAAAATCACTGCTGTATGGAGAGCTATGGACCACAAAAATTTGGTTTTCAAGAATAAAAATGGTATGTTCTTGAAGAGGAAGATGAAGGGAACAAGTTTTGTGAAGAGTGTTTGGTGATTTGATGAAGTTTTGGTGGTGGAAAGTTAGAGAGAAGGAGGAGAAAAGCTTAAGCTTCAAAAATGGTGGGGAGAGAGAAAGAGGCGCTGGAATTCTGAATAGGAAGGTGCCTTAGTCTTCTAGGGTTTTGACCAAGTCACTTAAGTGACTTTCTGTCATTTGGTGACACCCGGTGTAATTTTTATCTGAACTTTTATCAATTTTTCCACTTGAAACCTCCAAGACTCAAACTTTAAGTAATTAATATTAATTTTGTCTAATTATCATGTTCATAACTTAAAAATTTGATTAGTAGATCACGTATTCACTTACTGCTGTTTAATTGCACTGTATACTTTACCGGTGTTCTTAACTGTACCCGGATTTCATAATCTTCTTAACTTTAATATTATTGGTCTAATTATGACTTGTTGGGCATATATTAGTCTTTCTTTCTATTTTCTCATCTTTCTCCCGTTCCGGAATTCTATCGGTTGCTCCTACAGCAGTACAAAATATCCGGCAGAAGTGACTTTTTCAAAATACCCCAATATGGGTATCAAACTTCATCGAATCATATACTAACCTCATCTATGATAATCATATCATCAAAATAGCTCTATAACTCTAATTTGCTAAATTGGAGCTATTCCACCTATGTAAAATACCATCAATATGGATATCAAACTTCTTAGAATTTCATCCCCATTCCATTTATGACCCTAAGGTCTTCATAATAATCCTCTAATTTTAAAACTATAAGATTAGGATTATTATATACATCATAGGGCAAGAGGATATCCACACTATGATGCTAACGATGTTCTGTCTGATATGATTTTGATGCCCTTATATTTAGACATATTTTGAGATAGTCCATAGCATGATGTGATTATGAATTATGGCTTAATGTTGTATATTTTGGTTTAAGCCTTTTGTAAATGGATAGAGAAACATGCATAGTGTAACACCTCGTTACGTACCGGTTTGTTATCATCACATATGGTATTAAGGCACACTTACAATCACAATAATTGAATTAAATTTACGGATAAATTTTTTCTTTAATTACCAATTTTATACTAAAATCTAACTTCCGTAACAATTAACTCAATACTTGATTATCATTCAATATACATTTAGAAGCGTTAAAATCTATCATACAATTCCTCTTTGGAAATATCATAAACCATTTAATGTAAAATATACATTTTTTTTTTAATTTAACAGGTGTGGTAATCGATGACCCATTTCATGGTAATCGATTACCATGTCATGAAATCACCAGGAAGTAGCCACTGCCCCTCCCCTGTTTTGAAGGTAATCGATTACCTTCTAACTAGTAATGGATTACTGCACTCGATTACCCAAATGGTGGTAATCGATTACCAGGCCCGACAGTAGCTAAATTTCATGTCCCCTGTTTTCAGGTAATCGATTATCAGTGTATGGTAATCCATTTAGGCAGAATCAAAATAAATACTCCTTAGCTGTATTTTGGCTACTTAGAAGTAATTCCAACATCCATTTGAGACCTAATTGACATTATTCAATAATTAATACATCATATTATCCATTTCAAGGCCTTATCAATTGATCCATCAATGGATTTTCTATCACCAAAGGCTCAATGCTAGTGGATTCACCAATTTATATCAACATACATAATCCCTCAAATAATTCATTATAAAAGTCCTTTCATATTACATATGCATAATATAATGTCCATCAAATTTACACCAAGAGTCCACATATATAGAAATGTCCAATTTCATAATTACAAGCCTTTTACATATATCTACAATGATAAAGGCTAACCAAAATACATGATTATACATCAATGATCTAAAACCAAAATACATTATTATACATCAATGATCTAAAACCAAAATACAATGTCAATATAGTACATCTCCAAAATGACATATCATCCACAAATACATATCCAAATATGCTATGCTCCACATGCTTACTCGAGCCTCTTGCTCAGATTACTCCAGTACCATTAGTAGTACCTGAAATGTGGTCCTTCAAATATGGGGTAATATAACAATCTCAGCAAACCAAGGGTCCGTGGAGGTAACTCCATCCAATGGTTCACTTAATGTGCATATATATTATCAACAAAATAGTATATCATCCATCACACACAATCCGATGGAATTCCCAAGAAACATCTATTATGGATTATTATTCTAAGGTAACCCATCTCGGATCCATTAGGACTTCCAAGAGACATACATCATAGATTGAATCTCTTAGGCATCATACCATATGGAACTCCATTATAGATCCAACCCTAGAGAAAGACCCATTCTGCTAGCTAGAGAGCCATATATACATAGCACACCGTACACACACACACACACACATATCATATCCAATCAATGTATGAGCATACTATTAACAATCACTATCATCTATGATGCACCGACACTGACACAAGACACGGGGCACGACACTCTGACACGTAAATTCTAAAAAGTATCGTATTTCAACACGTTAGGATACGTTTGATATTAAATAATATTTTTAATATATATATATATATATAATATGGTTTACATTTAATACATATAGCAGCACATAATAAGTCATATAACTAATCACATATTAAAATTTCATAACATAAATATAAAACAAAAATAATAAAAATCCATAGAGTGTAGAGTGTAGAGTGAAGACTACTCACAAGTTCAATTATTTTCATCTCTATCCTGAAGAATCATGGTCTCTATCTCTGGCTCATCAAGTGAAAGACTAGCAACTTGAAGATCTTCAATATCATCAAGTGAATCAAATGTATCTCCAACAATGTGCCACATTTGATTTGCTCCTTGTGCATAACTAGGACTCTTTCTTGATAAGAGTCAAAGGTTGCTATGCACATTAACCAAGTCTTCAACACGTTTTGGAGTGATTTTATTCCTCTTTAAGGAATGCGCAAAAGAATAAGTACTCCAATTGCATTCAGCAAAGATGAATATGAGGGTTGTTGCACAAGTCTCAATGTTATCTTTTGAAGCATCGGGTAAAAGTACCATAAAGTAGCCACCAGGATTTTGGATCCATAAAGTATTGAGTATTGATGGCATCAAAATCGCCAAAGGTTCCACTATTGCTAACAAAATATGCATACTCTAAACTAATCTTGTTTCGGTCATCCATGCTAGGAAAGAATCTCCTTAAACATTTTTGTCGCTCTTGAGTAAGCTCTAAATCTATGTGTGGAGGAACTCGACTAGAATATTTCTGAAGCCATTGTTGACTATAATATCTAAAAAAGAAATAAAAAAAATTAAACAATTGTCAAATTATATCAAGAGAAGTTTTAATTTTAAACTGATTCAAAGCATACGCCAAACAATGTAGTGGAGTTAAATTTTTTGTCCAATGATCCACAAGAATACGATGCACCACATCATAAAAAGAGGATATTTCATCCATCATCATCCCCTCTTTATAGTATATAGCTTTCTTCACTTTCATAATCATCACATCGCACATATCATATATCAAGTGAAGACAAGCTTTATCAATGTCACAAGCTTTGATCATATCATGAATAGGAGCAATGAAGGCAAGTATGTAATCAATTAAATTGCAAAAACAATCATCCAATAATTTTTCCTTCACAAGTCTGGCCCTCCCAAGATTATCATCTCTATAAATACTCCATTTTTCACTTATCACCCCATTTTGGTGACCACTCTTTATTAACTTGAACATCTTCAGCATCACAATCATTGAAGCAAAATGGGTATAAGCAATAGAAAGCAACTTCAAACTCAAAAACTCATTAAAGATGGCCAATCTTATAGAATGATTCATAATGAAATGCTTTATTGCAGCAACATCACCTATAATATCAGAAATCTAACTGCATTCCTCATATGTTATTTGATTGTTCTCCACATTCTTTGCATCACAAATATTTTTCACAGCCAAATTCAATGTGTGAACAACACATGGTGTCCAAGTAATAAATGCAAATTCCTACTCAATCAGTTGCCCTGCTCCCTTACAATTTGCAACATTATCTATGATTACTTGAACCATATTCGCCTCTCTTACTTCTTAAATAACTTACTTTAGAAACCTGAAAATGAAAATTTTATCATTAGTCTCCTTCGAGCAAACAAACACACTTAAATAGAATACAAAAGTTCAAATAAACAACTCAAAAATAAATTTTATCTTTAATCTCCCATGAGAAATCAACTGATTTTAAAAATATTGCTTTACCATTAGATACTGCCATGAAATTAATGAATGGCCTCATTTGTGAATCACTCCACCCATCACTTTCAATACTCACCCCCTTATGAGTCCAAGCCTCTCGAATAAGTTCACACAACTTATCAATATTTTCTTTCTCTTTTTGCAACAGAGTGGTTTGCAGCGCATTATATCCTAGTGGCAAATAACCTCCAATATTATGATTTGTTGCATAAGTATACGAAGCTTGGAAGTAAAGGTTCTTTGCCAAATTGAATGTCAATCCTGTTGAATAAAATATTCTAGCAATCATGTAATTTAATTCTCCTCGCTCCCCATCATTGAATGCCATATCAAGAGAACCTGTAGTTTTTTTTTTGGGCCAGTGGAAGAGCTATAAAGAGATAAAGGTACATTTTTGGGTGCATTAGATTGCTTTCTCTGGTCAGCTTCTTGTTCTAATTTCCCCATCTCTATCAGATCTCTATTTTGCACCATTAAGTGTTTCCCAATTCCTTTGCCTGATATTTTCAACAAATGATCTTTTACTCTAGTATGCAAACTTTTATAATCTTTTTTATGAAAGTTGCACATCCAAGATAAATTCACTCATGCTTCCACTCTAGCATCTATTTTGGTAACATATTTCCATAGGGGTTTATCCAGTAATTCATTGGCATCAGAAGCACTAGTAGTAGCGGTGGCACTATCACTGGCACTGGCAGAGGCAGAAATTGAATGATCCATATTGTAAATCTATAAATGTTTTAAACAAAAAATATAATTAATAAGATTGATTTAGTGTAAAAAAATTTAAAAAGGAGCAAAATATATAAGCACTAACCTCTGATTATATACATCTTGCACTCTAAACCATATTACTGTCAACCACAACATTTGAGAAATCAATGAGATAATTTTACACTATATAATTACATGAGATAATTTTACACTACATAATCACATTTTAAACCATATTTTTTTTCATAGAGGTGTTTGAACTTCACATGGAAGAACTGCGGGCAAAGCAAGAAGAAATAGCTAAGCCTGATAAAGACATAAAACTTTTGGAAGCTATTATTTAAACACTTGGAGGAAAAGTATGACTTTCTACATCTATGTAAAAGCCCTTGTTCTAGGTGTGGTCAATACCCTACCCCCTTTCATTACCATGTAAATTGAATCATTTAAGTTAAGATTGTTATCCTAAGACTGTAATAAATGTTATTGTTTCTATATGAATATTCTCTTTATGTGATTTATTCCTCTGGTTAAGCTATTGACTTCATGTGTGCCAAATGAATATAATAAAGAAAATAGCCGAAGGTAGATTGCAATTTGGGGGTGTTGGGCTTTTTATTATAAAACTCGAGGAGCCTCTCATTGCCACTATAAAATTATCTCCCAACAATAACCACAAAAATAAAGATAACAATGAGACTTTACCAAGAAGACCTCTCCAAGCAGAGCAAACAAAAGAATTAAACCATAATATATATAAAGTTTTTGTATCATAAGGTTCAAAATTCCGCTACAACATTAGCCTAATCAGCATGTAAGTCAAAGTGAATTGACATAATTTCATTAATTAGAAAGTGTGGTCCAGATTATAATCTTCCCCCGAAATTACCATTGAAATTAAAGTTCAATAATCCAACCATCAGAAAAGAGCTGGAATCATTTTGTTCCTTTTTGGAAGGCATATATAAAAATCACAACGTAAACAACATTATCCATTTCTATTCAGTGTCATCATTTACACAAATCCACAATAAAGAGTAATGACCCCAACTCACTCGCAGCAGAACAATTGCCATCATCATATTTACAGTAAACATAAACTCCAGGTCCCCAAATTCTAAAACATAAAATTGAGCAAACTACGAAACCACGCAGGAAATCGACCAAACTATGAAACCACGCTAAGATTAGTGAGCATAATAAGAGAATGAAATTTCATTGGGATGCAAAATGCGTTCAATCTCAAAGGAGAGAAAAGCATCAATACAAGGAAGAAATAGTTGAAATCAAGAACAAGAGAGACTTACCGGGTTTTCGATTCTGACTAGAGACGTAGACGACGAGTCGAGGAAGAAAAGACAACAAGCAGAGACGAGGCGATGGCGAAGAAGAAAAGGAGGAGATAACAACATGAAGACAGAACAACGAGTTAGGGTTATGAACTTTTTAATTTTTATTAAATGTTTTTTAATTTTTTAAAAATTATTATTTTATTATTATTTTTACAAAAATGCCAAAACGTGTCCAAGTACGTTGACCGCGTGACAGACTCAGTCAAAATCGCGTGTCCCCATAGTCAACGTGTCCCAAAAAGTTGACCGCGTGTCGGAACGTGTCGATTTCTGACACAAATATTTTTCACAAAATGTTGTGTTCGTGCTTCAAAGACTATCATACATCGCATCATCTAACTATTACTCCAAATGTAGCATGGTTGAACTCACAAGGGGATTAACCCCAAAGACCAGAAGTTTACCAATATAATAACCTTAATTACATGACTTTTAAATTAGAGAGATATGATGAGAACCTTATGGTCATAAATGGAATGGGAATTAAATCCTAAGAATTTTGATATCCATATTGAGGGTATTTTATACATGTGAATTTTCATCTGTTATTTTTGACTGCTGACGCAGTAACAGTCTGGAGAATAGCTCCAAGTTAGCAAATTATAGTTAGAGAGCTATTTTGATGATATGATTATCATAGATGACGTTAGTATATGAATTGATGAAGTTTGATACTCATATTGTGATATTTTGGAAAAGTCACTTCTGTCGGGTATTTTGTACTGCTGTAGAAGCAGCCGGTAGAATCCCAAAACGGGAAAAAGATGAGAACATGGAAAGAAAGACCAATATATGCCTAACAAGTCATAATTAGATCAATAATTTTAAAGTTAAGAAGATTATGAAATCCGGATACAGTTAAGAACATCGGTAAAGACTACAGTGCAATTAAACAACTGTTACTGGATCTATGATCTACTAATCAAATTTTTAAGTTATGAACATGATAATTAGACGAAATTAATGTTAATTACTTAAAGTTAGAGTCTTGGGTGTTTTCGGGTAAAAAATTTGATAACAGTTCAGATAAAAATTACACCGGATTACAATAGAGGAGAAAGTGCCACTAAAGTGACATAGCAACCCTAATTAGGGCACCTTCCCCTCCTTTAGCATTCAGAACTCTGCCGCCCCACCTCCCTCCTCTCTCTAAAATTCAAAGTTTGAACTTGCTCTCACTTCTCTCTAAAATTTCTCCTCCTAAGCCTCACTAAATCAACAAACTTCACAAAACTTGTTCCCCTCACTCTCCTCTTCACAACCATACAATTTTTATAGTGTGAAGCAAAATTTTTGTGTTCCTCTTCCACATGTACAACCGCGATTTTGAAGGTTCATGGAGCCATGAAGTTGTGTTCTTGAGTTCTCTTGAAGAACACCACTTGTGTGCTTGGTTCTCTTGAGTTTTAGTGTAAGTTTCCTAAAATTTTCTTGAAAAACCTCATCTTCTTTTCTTGTGTCTTGAGCTCTAACTCTTGAGCATATTTTTGAAGGTGTGTTCTTGTTTAAAGGAGCATTCTTGTTGGAGAAAGTGAAGCTTGGAGCTAAAAGGTGTGAGCTTGAAGAAGTAAGCATCACTTTGGGAAAAGATGACCCAAAAATCCTTCTCTCCTCACTTTAATTCTCGGTTTTGCTTTGTAGGTGGGGAAAATATTGTTAAATTTTTTAAAGAAAGGGTTCTTGATGGTTGTTCTTGAGGGTTTTTGAGTTATGAACCAAGAAAGGTTGGTTTGATGTGTAAAGGTGCAACCTTGGGATCCTTGTGTGGATTTCATGTAAAAAGATGAACATGAACCATAAAAGGACACATGAAAATTTCGATTTCCATGGAAGACTAGGGTTTGATGACAAAAAAATGTTAAGAAGTTGTTAAGTGTGGAAAAATCCCAAGAGGAACTAAGAAAGATTAACTAAGTGGATGATCTCTAAGTGAAACCTACTAATCTTGATTAAGGATGGCTAAAAAACCTAATAACCCTAACTAATCAAATATTCCCTCATGAATATAAGGTGGATTAGTTGTGTTGAAAATAAGGAAATTATGGATAAGTGGATTAATTAAGTGTAGGGACTAATTAACTAAAGAAATGGTAAAGAAACAAGCTTAAAGACCTTAAACTACACCCCTAAACATTTCGGCCATGTGTAAGTAAATTAGGGTCACTATGTTAAAATTAACACTAAGACCTAATTAGGACATTAATCTAGTGGTTAAGTGAGGTGGACTATGCATAATACACTAATTAAATATTAAACCCTAAAATTTGACCTAATTAGGGTTTAGGAGAACTAATCATGCAAATAGTGAACTTGAGGTACCAAGACATAAAATGACTAAGTGGGACTTCATAATGAACCTAATTAAGGATAAACCCTAAAATTAAAGTAACCTAGGTTTTCTAACTAAACCTAATTAGGGTTTGTTAATTAAACCTAATTAAGGAACTAAATGGTAACTTATGCTTAAGATGGACTTATGGACACATGACCATGTGAATTAATGAAAGAAAATCCTAGGTTAGGGTATGTGTATGGTTCGGCCATATAGGGTATAATTAGGGTTTAGGGTTGAAAAATTTAAAGAATGACGGATTAAGGTTTGATTGTGTGTCTAAGGCTTTAATCAACTTGTAACTTGGAGTAACAAGCAATAAGTCTTAGAATATCAATGTGTTAATATGCCTAAGTTAATAAGTAAATTACCTAGAGGAGGTATACTTAGCATAATTATGGAATATGTAAATCGGGGAGCTTAACTTAGAAATAATTAAGGATGAACTAAGCATCCAAGGAACCAAGAGTGAGTTAGCCTTTAAATTGAACACCATGGGACCATGTTAATGCCCCGGTTTTGGTACTCTTAATAGGGCAAGTAAGTGATGAAAATTGTGTTGGTTCATAGATTAAACTCAAGAGTAATTAGTGAAGTGATTAGTTAAGGAACTAGTCTTGAATTAAGCTTAAAAATGGAAATCCAACCTAGGCTATACCTATGCAAGCATTTCGGCCTTGTCACATATTTAGGGCTTGGATATGTAAAAAATAATCTAAGTTACCTAAGTGAGCATAGAATGTGATTCTAAGTTATGTAAGTGATTGAAGATTGATGTTGCTTCTAATGCAAGTTAACTCTTCATAATACACTAAAATACGTAATTATGTAATAATTGGTCTAGACTTATAATGGTCATATTATTGGCATGTAAGAATGAAATGTAGAATCATTAAGTGATTGAGTATTAATGATGTAAAGGATTCCTGCTCTAGGTTTAAATAGAGGACTTGGCACTTGAGGATTTATTGGAGCATAAGTGTTTTACTGTTGGAGTTGGCTTATGATAAGCTCAGTGAGGTAAGCTCCTAGTTCTGGTTGCTCCTCTCTTGTGGCCCCACCATGATGGTGGGCATTATGGTTGTATTGTATGAAAGTATGCGGTATTATGTATATATGCATTCATTCACATTCATATAGATGTTATATGATTCTTGATGTTATGATGATGCACTGATGATATATGTTATGAGAATCCTGGCTAGTGATCATGGTATGTAGGCTGCCTATGACTTGACTCTGGGAGCTATTTCATACTGAGGTTATGCTGATTGTTTATGGCTTGACCCTGGAGTCACACATGTGTAACCGTCTATGGCTTTGACCCTGAGGTTACACAAGGATGATATGATGATGCTATGTTTATGTTGTATGCATGTATTATATGCTTTATATCTGACTTGTCATGCAGGAAGTGGGCTCAGGGGATTAGAGGATCCTCTATGAACCTTGAGCTTACTGAGATGTTGTTATCTCACCCCTTTTTGGGGACATCATTTCAGGTACCCACGGTAGCTGTGAGTATTCTAAGGGCCCAACTACGGATTAGTGGACTGATACTGTTGTTCGTTTTACGCTTTTATTGATTATGTGGCATGTGTAGTTTGTTGGCATGCCTAGTTAGTTTATTTTGAGACTCTATTGAAGTATGTAATAATGCTTGGGAATATTATTATTTGAGCCTTTGGATTATGGATGTATGTATATGAGTTATGTTATATGCATGTGATGAGTGCATAAAGACATGATGTATGGATTTGTTAATTTGGGCACAGAGCCATTATGTATGTGCTGACCCATTAAGGGGATTGCAGTCCGTATGGAACTTGCAAGTTGTCTGTTATTTAACTGTGTTTATCATGTGTGATTGTGTGTGAGATTCTTATCTCCCAGTTATTCGTTAAACAGCCATTATGTTGTCCGTAAGACTCCGTCAAGAATGACACTTGAGGTCATATCCGGATGGTCAATGGCCACTAGTGATGGTCAATGGTTTTAATTAGTAGACTTAGATGTTAATGTTACGCTAATGCAATATATCAGGTTGGAAAAAGTTTACTCGTATTTTTATAAGATGCTTTATTATTATTTTTTTAAAATAAAGTCTTCCGCTGTGTATGTTAAATATCATGTATGTTAACAACCGGAGTACTACGGGGTGTTACATTTTTCTAAAGTAGGTTTCCTCCTTGCCTAGCTTTCTTATCCAACAAGTAAGTCAACAAACCACACTTTTACACAAAGTTACCTACACAAGGTCATGCACAATATAAATATCATGCATTCCACAATAACCATCATCGTAATGGCTATACAATACACACTAGAACCTAAGCTTAAATCTCACCTTATTCTTGATTAACAAGAAACAAAGTCTATAACCAATAATTAGACCAGAGCTTGTCCTTCCATCAAGCAATCAACTTGCTTCAAGCTACACAATCATACAACCAATGATTCAACATCAAATGACTATTCCAAGTCTTATAAATACATGAAAATCAACCCTTTTTCTATACTCATTTTCGGTCAAAATTTAATATGACCAAAATGATTGTTAAAACCACTTTTCACCAATCATTTCTCCTCCTAAGCATACTTTCCCACAAAGGCTGAGTCCAAATCAAACTTTAACACCAATATCTCACATATAATTATTTTTGAAAACCTCAATATTTGATCTCCACAAAACTTAAGAGAAAAGAAAGTTTCTTACCACAAATAAACTCTCAATGATCCTAGGAGCAAGCTTCAAGCTCCAAAGCAAGCCAAACATCACTCTTTTCCTCAAAACCACCTCTAGGTCGCCCTTTCAAGGAGCAAAATCTCTTCACTCAATAGTTTTCAACTAGGTTTCTTTCGTGGGACTTGTTAAGGGTGATGAGAGGAACAAATTTCATGAACAAACCTAAGGCTATAGATGAGTAGAACTCAAAATAGAAATTTAAGGTCCTAAACCATGGAGGTACCGGGTTTGGCTTGGAGTTTAACGAAGGAGAAGAAGATTTGAAGCCTAATGAAGTGTCTTGATATGTTTTAAGCTTGCTTTGACTTTAGTCAATGTTTTACACATGTTTAATTATTATTTTACCCCTCACTTTAAACCTTCAACTAATTCAAGTTGTGATAATCTAATCATGATTCTAATATTCACCAATGTCCATCATTAAACTCTCACTAGTCTGTTTCCAAGTTTTTAGGTAATTTTGCACAATTGCAATTTTATCCTTAAACTTTCACTATTCACAGTTTTTCCCCAAAAAGTATCTAAAATCTCAAAATCATGTTTTTAATCCAATTACACAAATTTTATCACAAAATAATAGCTAATTATTCATTTCACATGTTAGGGTTATTGTAGATATTTTATCCAATGGTCTTTTTTGCATTGACTTGTGTAAGAACCTGCATCGCTAAATTAGGAATTTAATAAGTTAAATACGTTTTTAATAAATAATTCCATAATTGAATTTGGATAAATATAGAAAGATTATAATAATTATATTCAGTCAATCTTCAGAAGGAAAGTGCAAACACCGGGTATTTCACATTATAAATGGATACTAGTGAAGTAACTCAAAAAATAGAAATAAAAATATAAATACTCCTAGAAAATATCTAGGTTAAGAATATCAATTTTACGGTAAAAATAATAAACAGTGATGTCAGAACTAATACCGGCTATTTTGCTGTATAAAATGCGTACCGGTGCAGTGTCTTGAAAAATTTATGTAAAAATATGATAATTTCTAGAAAAATATCTAGGTCAATATTAGTGTTATAATAATATCTCACTCTTTGTAGCTGTAACTTAGCTTTCATGTATCAGCTGTAGCTGATTATACTTCCTATATTAGCTGTGTATTAGCTGTCATAGTTGTTGGGGTTGTTACTGTTTGTTAGATCTGTTTACACAGTTAGTTAGATGTGCTGACTCACCCTTGGGTTAGCATTGGGCTCTATATATAGAGTCCTAGTTATATCTTGTACGATGGATTCATTTTACTGATTAAATACAAAATGTACTTTCAGCTCATTCTCTCTCATTTCTCTCTCTCACTGTTCTTCAGTTTCTTTCGTTCTCCTTCAGTACAGAAACTCTAATATGGTATCAAGAGCCTTCAAACATGTCTTCCGCATCCAACTCTGACAAATGCAACTCCAATAAACAGATCTGGAGAATCCGCTTCTAGATCTACGATGGAACTCAAAAATCCGTCTACACTTTTTAACTTTCAAGTCTCTGCAAGATTATCCGAAGATAACTACCTTTTTTGGAATCAGATCATAGATCCAATCATCACCTCTCACCAACTGCAACGATTTCTGGTGAATCCAAAGATACCTTTGAAGTTCAACTCAGATGAAGATCGAGAGAATAACAATTTCAGTTCAGCCTATACTGACTGGTTGATGCAAGATCAAATGCTCTTGACCTGGTTGCTATCTACCATCTCTGAACCAGTGGTAAATGATATTCTTCCAGTTAAACATTCCTCTGAGGCATGGAACAACATACACAAGCTATTCCATGGTGTAATGAAGTCACGAGCCAGACAACTCAGATCTGAGCTAAAGACGATGAAGAAAGGTGCAAAAACAGCGAAGGAATATATTGCAAGAATCAAAACAATCTGTGATTCACTCAAATCAATTGGAAGTCCAGTTTCTGTTGAACAGCATACTGAAACCATACTCGAAGGACTGTCCTCAGACTACAACTCCTTCGTGATGATGATACATGGTAGAGAAAATGCTTACTCCGTTGCAGATCTAGGAGTAGAGCTAATGGCTTATGAACAACTTCTTATCAAGCAGAATGAGCAGCTACTCGCAGAAGGAGCCTCAATAAACTTAACCCAGCGTGTTCAGACACCTCAGAAGACTGGATCTGATGAAGAAGATGACATTGTTCACGAGTTCAGAAAATAGAGCAGAACAGAGGAACAACATTTCAAACAGTTTAACACCTCAAATGGCCAAAACAGGGGGAAGAGGGAGATCTAACATGAGGTTTAACAGAGGTAGAGGTAGAGGAAATAGATCTAATGTACATTGCCAACTTTGCTATTTGTATGGGCACGATGTGAAGGACTGTTGGCATAGGTTCGAAGAAAACTTTACTCCAAATCTACCTCCACCACAAAATACTTCTTATCCTCAATTCTTTCTTCAGCAACAGTCTCATCCTGTCAGATCCTTTCAGTACAACAGACCTCAGAACCAAGGACAAGCCTATATGACAATGCAACCTTCTCTGCCATCTGCATCAAATGCAGCTTCACTTCTTGAGTGGGTTCCGGATTCTGGTGCATCAAGTCATGTTACTGCATCACCTCAGAATATTGTACAAGGTCAACACCTCAGTGGTTCAGATCAAATACTGATTGGGAATGGTCAAGGTTTGCCTGTAACAGCCATTGGATCTTCATCTTTCATATCTCCTCTTCATTCAAACACACACCTACACCTTAGAAATTTACTTTTGGTTCCTTCGATTACCAAAAATCTTATCAGTGTTAGCAAATTTGCCAAGGATAACTCTGTCTTCTTTGAATTCCATTCTGATGTCTGTTTTGTAAAATGCCAGGATTCCCGTAAGATCTTGCTTCAAGGTGCTGTTGGCACTGATGGTCTATATCACTTCCCAGATCTGAAGCTCTACAAAAATCCAACCTCTCAGATAAATACCAGCTGTTCCAGTACATATCTTTCAAGCAACTCTGTCAATCTTGTTGAAAATTCCAATACTGCCTTAGATACTAGGAATAAAATGTGTATTTCTTCTAATTCCTTGTACTCTCTGTGGCACTGTCGTTTGGGGCATCCACACCTAGATGCTCTTAAAAGTGTTCTGAAATCTTGTAATATACATGTTAGTAATAAAATGACAGAGTTTTGTTCTTCTTGTTCTTGTGCAAAATCACATAGACAACACTCTTCAGCCTCTACTACAGAATATAATGAACCCTTCAGCCTTGTGTACAGTGACTTATGGGGACCCTCACCACTAAAATCAACTCTTGGTAACACATACTACATTTCATTTGTTGATGCTCACACTAGATATACATGGCTTTATCCTATCAAACAGAAATCTGATGCCATTGGTATTTTCAAACATTTTCATGCAATGATAACTAATCAATTTCAACTACCCCTGAAAGCACTTCAAACTGACTGGGGTGGTGAGTTTCGTGTCTTTTCCTCATACCTCAAATCACATGGCATAGCTCATAGAGTCACCTGTCCCCACACATCTCACCAAAATGGAGTGGTTGAAAGGAAACACCGTCATGTAGTGGAAACTGGCTTAGTTCTCCTGTCACAGTCATCACTCCCAATGCAATATTGGGATTATGCCTTTACCACTGCCAGTTACCTCATTAATAGACTCCCATCAGCTGCTATACACTTTGAGAATCCTTACTTTAAGCTCTACAAGCAGCCTCCTGACTATAACTTCCTAAGAACCTTTGGTTGTGCATGTTTTCCTTTCCTCAGACCGTATAACAAACATAAGTTAGAGTTTAGATCAAGAGAATGTATTTTTCTGAGCTATTCACCAAATCATAGGGGATACACTTGCTTGAGTCCTGACAATAAAATCTTCATTTCAAAAGATGTGTCATTCAATGAATATAGATTCCCTTACAAAGAGTGGTTCCCCAATAAGTCTTCTTCCACCCCACAGGTATCTCCTTCTTCATTTGTTCCCTTACCTACCTTTTCTCCCATAATTTCCGGGACTGATGTCTTACCTACTGAAATCATCTACCCCTCGAACTCTACAAGTGCATCCCATACTGCTATCACACCTCATATGTCACCTATTGTCTCTCACACTGATTTGTCTATCTCTCACAGCAATTACTTGTCACCTACACCAATATCTACTTCACCCTCTAGTCACAGTACCAGTCCTGAATCTTCCCACTCAGAATATGCTCCTTCCAATTCCTTAAGCTCATCCTCCCCTTCCCACTCCATTACCACAAGATCCAAATCTGTGGCTAGGAACCTTGTTCTATTAACATATTATGAACTTGCATCAGTTAAACAGGCACTGAAAAGTCCTCACTGGTTCAAGGCAATGGAGTTGGAGTATGAAGCCTTACAGAGGAACAACACTTGGTCACTTGTCCCTTTACCTCATGGTAGACGCGCTATAGGGTGCAAATGGGTGTTCAAAGTTAAGGAGAATATTGATGGAAGTGTCAACAAATACAAAGCTCGGTTAGTGGCTAAAGGCTTTCACCAAAGACCTGGTTTTGACTATAATGAAACCTTCTCTCCTGTTGTTAAACCTGCCACAATCCGAGCTGTATTTGCCATTGCTCTCACATATAGCTGGTCCTTAAGGCAACTTGATGTTAATAATGCCTTTTTAAATGGGGTCCTAGAGGAAGAGGTCTTTATGGAACAGCCCTCTAGTTTTGTATCTCAAGACAAATCCTTAGTTTGCAAACTCCACAAGTCTCTCTATAGTCTCAAACAAGCACCAAGAGCTTGGTTTGACAAACTAAAGAGCTCTGTTCTGTCCTTTGGGTTTCATGCAAGCAGATGTGACCCTTCTTTGTTCATTTACAAAGCTGGAAACTTGAGAGTCTACATGCTTGTATATGTAGATGATATCATTGTGACAGGAAATAGTGTTCAATTTATTCAGCAATTTATCTCTCACCTTAACACTTCCTTTCCTTTGAAGGATCTTGGCAGTCTTGATTACTTCCTTGGAATTCAGATTAAATGCCTTTCTACAGGTTCCTTGTCTCTCTCTCAATCAAAGTATATAAAGGATCTTCTTACTAGAGTGAACATGCTTGAAGCCAAGCCTATCTCCACTCCTATGTCTTCTAGTTGCAAGTTATCAAAGTTTGGCTCTCATGCTTTTGAAGACCCTCATCTGTATCGGTCAGTTGTAGGTGCACTGCAGTATGCAACTATCACTAGGCCAGAAATTTCCTTTTCTGTGAATAAGGTCTGCCAATTCATGAGTCAGCCTTTGGTGGACCATTGGAAAGCAGTCAAACGGATTTTACGATACCTTCAAGGCACTATTTCCTTTGGACTTCATTTTCAACCTGTAAAATCAACCACAGGCTCCTTTCCTCTTACTGCCTTTTGTGATGCCGATTGGGGAAGTGATCCTGATGATATAAGATCAACCTCCGGTGCATGCATTTTCCTTGGCCCGAATTTAATCTCTTGGTGGTCCAAAAAACAACCTCTTGTAGCCAGATCTACGGCTGAAGCTGAATATCGGAGTATGGCTTTGGTTTGTACAGAAATTTTATGGATTAAATCCTTATTTCAGGAGCTGGAACTCTCTCTGTCAGTTCCTCAAATTTTGTGTGACAATCTTAGTGTTGTAGCTATTGCTCACAATCCCATCTTGCATGCTCGCACAAAGCATCTTGAGTTGGACTTGCACTTTCTTCGTGAAAAGGTGGTTGCTAAGGACATTCTGGTTTCTCACATCCCAGCTACAACTCAGCTAGCTGATACATTTACAAAACCCCTGCCTCTTGCCTCCTTTGCTGCATTCCGTGACAAGCTCAGAGTTTTGGACACTCTCTTACCTTCTCAACACTGCTGAGCTTGAGGGGGAGTATTAGTGTTATAATAATATCTCACTCTTTGTAGCAGTAAATTAGCTTTCATGTATCAGCTGTAGCTGATTATACTTCCTATATTAGTTGTGTATTAGCTGTCATAGTTGTTGGGGTTGTTACTGTTTGTTAGATCTGTTTACACAGTTAGTTAGATGTGCTGACTCACCCTTGGGTTAGCATTGGGCTCTATATATAGAGTCCTAGTTATAACTTGTACGATGGATTCATTTTACTGATTAAATACAAAATGTACTTTCAGCTCATTCTCTCTCATTTCTCTCTCTCACTGTTCTTCAGTTTCTTTCGTTCTCCTTCAATACAGAAACTCTAATAGTCAAGGATCTAAACTTCTAGAGTTAAATGAAAAGTGAAACTAATTAAACTAATATTGTTAGTTTAAGTGTGTGCACCTATATATAGTTAATGGCACAAAACCCAAGAAGGATTTTAACACATGTGAGCTACCTCCCTTTAGTGTGCATGGCTGATGAGTGTCTCTTCTTAGTGTCTCTATGAAAGCTTGCCATTTTCTCATTAAACCTCATCAAGCTTTCATCTTTTTCCATTCCTACACAATGGAAACATCCCCAACCCTTTGAAGTTTAAGTTTTATTGAAGAAAACACTGCATTGGGGGAGGTTTTGCTTTTGTTTTGGCATTGGGTAGAGAGCCACCATCTTTCTTCGTGGTTGAGAGCCATTTTCCACACTTGGGAGCTTCAAGGAACCAAACTTGAAGAGAAAGAACTAGCTTTTCCTTGTGATTTTCATGCACCATTTGGGCAGTGGCTTGAAACATCTTCAAAGCCCTCAAAGTTCCCTCATTTTTTTTGTTTTCACAAGCCCTAAGGTAACCTTTCCCCATTTCCTTTATAAATTCATGAACACAGCTTGTTTTGAGTCTTTAAAAAAGGGAAACTTTGATGATTCAAGTAAAAGGTTATTAGTTTAAGTGTAATATAGTAGTTTGAACTTTTGTTTGTGGATAAATTGTTGCGATTTCGGCACGTATATCGATCGTTCCAAGTAATAAAAGTGTGAGTAGAGTATCGTTCCCACGAAGATTAATGCACCAAGTACTATTCTCACTAGTCCCTTTAATTTGGACAATCCAATTTGATTTAGAGAATAAATTTTGAATTAAAAGAAAAATAATTGAAAGTAAATTAAAAATCAATCAAGAACATTCAAGAAAATCAAGAACACAAGAAAAAGTGATGAATAAAGATTCTAAAAGAAAATCGTAGCCAGGATACACTTCACCTTTGATCCTCCTTTAGAAATCTGAATTAATTCTTATAATTAATTAACTCATTAGTTCAGACAATTCATCTTTATCAAATCAATTAGTTAAACCCTAATGTCTTAGTATATTTAACCCCTGCGTTACACGGACACGCCAAAGTTTTTCAAATTTACGTGTCGGACACGTGTCCGACATGGACACGCTCGGACACGCGTCCGACATGCGGTCAACATTTAGGGACACATGGTCAACTCTCCGACACGTTCCGACACGCGGTCAACATTTGGGGACACGCTCGGACACGTTTTTATTTTTTATTTTTTTATTTTTTTTAAATCTTAATTTTATTTTGTTAACTAAATATAAAAGAAATAATTTATAAATTAATTTTTTTCTGTTATAAAATTTGACATTAAAAATTAACAAACTACGAAAAATTATTTATATTTATATTTATGTTATGAAATTTAAATATTTAATTGATTATATGTCTTATTATGGACTCTTATATGTATTAAATATAAATCATATTATGTATATTAAAATTTTTATTTAATATCAAAACGTGTCCCAACGTGTCCAAATATGACATTTTTTAAAATTAACGTGTCGGCGTGTCGTGTCGTGTCGTGTCCCGTGTCCCGTGTCTGTGTCCGTGTCCGTGCATCATAGTTTAACCCTTTAACCCATTAGAATCATAGTATCCTAGTAATCCCTCTTGGATTAAGTATTAAGTGGATGAATTAAAAAGTCTGCAATTCTTACAAGCCTATGTCCAGATCATGCACAAATTATTATTTTACCTCAGTTTGAATTAAAACCCCAATATGCCTATTGTAAGCTCTAACCCTCAAAGTCTATAATAGAGTGATCAGTTCTAATAAGGATATGAAAAAATTCATTCAAGGTAAAATAAAACTAATTGAATTAAAATAATTATAAAAATAATTCAGAAATCATAAAGGGTTCACATTGGATCCATGACCCTAACTACAAAAGAAAATTAGCCAGACATAACTGGCTTAAACAAAATAAAGAAAGAAAAAGAAATCATAAAGAAGAAGAAGAAAAAGAAGAAGAAGAAGAATCAATGTTGCTCAGTCTCCTTCAAGCTCCTCTCTCTGAAATCTCCAACTCTGGTATCCGGTGTTCTCCTTCTCTCCCTCAATGTTCTTGCCTCTGTCCAATTCCTTGTGTTTTCAAGAGTTGCCATCTTTCCCTTTTTATTTAATGGAAAACTTTCCTTAAAAATATTCAAACGAAGATTTGATAAGATCTTGAATGATTCAGAAATCCAAACCAACTCTACTTGATCTCTCCAATTTATCTCTTTATTGAGCTGGAATTTACTGCAAAATATAAGAAATCTTATGAGAATATTATTGAAAATAAAATAACAATTTAATTATAATTCTCATAACTTCTAACTACTTTTAAATCAATATCATGCTCATATTGACCCTTAATACATAGTAAATTGGAGACTGAAGGTGAAAACCTTGGGAGACTATTGGAGCTCGAATTATGTAGGAAAATTTGCATTTTCGCGTTTCTGCATAGGTGGTAGGGTAATCGATTACCCCATGTATGGTAATCGATTACCTAGTGTAATTGTGATAGCAACACACTAGTTTGGTAAAATTGCGATATCTCGGGCTGCAGAGCTTTGAATTGAGTGAGGTTTAAACCTAATAAAGCTAACATAAAAAGATACAACCCCGTAAAATTTAATATCCATTGAATAAGTGGATTGATCGCAGTTTGAATTTGAAGCTGCTACCTTGCTATGTAAGTTCAGTTTGCAGCAGTAACTTTGCAAAAAATATAATCGGAGTTATACAACTCTAATTGAGACATAAAATATGTCGTTGGAAAGATTAGGATGTCTAATTTAATATAGTAAAATATTAGAACTTTTGGTAAAGAGATGCAATTACAGTTTTAAAAATGGTGAACACAGTTTAGTGCTTGAGGCTTTGGAAAGAGCCTGCAGTAAGCGAAATGAAAAAAAAATTATGTTCCTTTTAATCTAAACAGCTAGGATATGTTTATTGATAGTATGAATGTTATGAAAACAAATCTGTAACCTTACTGGACACTATTATCACTTGTGACTCTTTGGATACCGAGTCGTTGAGGGATGGTTTAGCTTGACAGGTAAGCTTTTGGTTCTCGGATTTATCCACTGTTTGTTCCACCAACCTCCATGGGAGGATGGTTTATGTGCATGGTATGCTTTTATGAAAATGATATATGCATTGTTCTATGCTTGAGATATGTGGATATGCTTGTTGATGTAATTTATGGATGCGATATTGATTACTTGCACGATCATGCTTCGACCCTGGTGTGTAAGGCATAAGGCTACGCCCATTATGTTTAGATAGGTCCCAGACGTGCATAAACCCTATCCTGTTCTCTGGTCAGTTGATAATACAAAGAAAGAGGAACAGTTTGACTTATTTGTACACTTGCTCCACTAACCTCTTCTTTGACTCATTTGCAGGAAATGTTGAAAAGAAGCTTCTAAAAGCAGAAAGGAGTACAAAAATCAAGCAAGAAGAAACGTATACATCAAAGAACGAAGAATGCTCATTGGTTTAGAGAAAAAGCAAGCATGGGAATCTCAGAATAAAAAAGGCAATTATCAACCCTAACCCATCCCATCAACCAACTTACTTTACTTGTCAGAGCACTAAGTTCACCGCCTCTCCATACAATCAAGGAACAGCTAAAGAAGAATCACAAGATTGCCATCCATTCTTTCACTCTATAAATAGAAGAATTCAACATGAAGAAAGCATCGAATTCCTTAAGAAGAGATCGTCTAGTGTAGTTTAAGTTTCTATATTTTGCTTGTATAGTTTTAGCAATAGTTAAGTGACAACAACTCTTTCCCCCATTCCCTCTCACCATTTGAGACTCCTCACGAGCATTCTCCATACTTCTCCATCTTATCTCTTTGTAATATAAAATTGTTTCCTGTTAATATATGTTTGTTATTTCTCTTTTCTTCCATTCCTTATCTTCAAACTGAATCTCATGGGATTTCAGATTGAAATAATTATGTTTATATTTTCAGCCATGGGCTAAGGTAGTTTGGAATGAAAAAACTGTGAAATTCTTAAAGAACTATGCTCAAAACTTTGCACTGAAGCTTTTGTATTTCTGTGATTTAAGTAATTTTAACTTTTTGGGTGTTAATGGAGATTGAACTCAAATTGAGGATGGAACTTCCTTAAGGAAGGGATTTCAGACAGCTTGATCATAGGAGGAAGGTAGGATTGCGAAAACAATTCTACTGGTTGCCTTAAGAATAAGGGACCACCTCGTTCTCTGAAAGTTTTGAACTTAGTAACTATTGGAGTCAAGGGAGCCATAGGAATATGGAAACTTGTGAGCCATTTAGTCTATGGGCTGAGGAATCAAAGTTAGCAGTGACGAGACCTGAACAAATTCAGAAGCGTTAAGTCTTGAGTTGAGAGCATAACTATTTATGAATGTAACAGTGGATCCGTTCCTTATGTCAAAAAATGTTCTTGTTAATCATCCATCTTGTTGTCTCTTAAATATTGTTGTCTTTAAGTTTTCAACATTTAATATCTTGTGACATTATAACTAAATCTCCAATGATTTTGTCGTTCCTCCTGAAATCAGGAAGAATTTAATACATAACGACGCGAGGAGTTATTTAGAGTCAATCTGAACATACCACCTTGAGGGAACGTCCCAAAGGTATTAGGGAATGAAAGACCAAACAGTTCAATACTGTCTTTTCTTATATTTTATATTCTTTTCAAAATAGTTCAAGGTATTATTTAGAGTTATTATCCTCGTGGGAACGATAAATTGGACTCTAATAATCCCACTTATTACTTGATGCGTGCACTTGCGCGACTGGGTTAATATCTAGAGAACGAATGCGTTTTCTCTTGATGAACTAAGTAAAGAGAACGTCCTTAAGAGCATTAGCACCCAACAAGAACTCCTTGTCTTACTGAGATTTTTGTTAGAGATCTCACCCCGTGTGGGGTACATTTTCAGGTACATGTGTTCCTGAGACTGAGACCTTTGGTGGCAGGAAGCCGGAGTTGAGCTGATATTATGTATGCTACTTTGTTACTGTATTTAGATATGATTTTACCTTGTTATTTATAAATAGCTATTATATCTGAGACAGGATATGACTATGTTGCTTTATTTGGTGAACATGAGGGTTGTCCATGCCACATTTGAATAATTTGTGTTTATTACATACTTGAGTTGTATAAGTTGTATCAAGATATTGTCTGGTCTACCTGCTGTAGTTCCATGACTTGATACCATATTTATGAAATGATTATTTATTTATTGCAATTTACATACAGACTATTTTTGAAAAAGATTAAGAAAAAAGTAATCTCACTTGGTTAAGCTGATGTGATTTCATAGTTTAAAATTTTAGCTTCTGCATTTATTGAGTTGCGCTTATACCATTTTGTATGTTAATATACCGGGTGCACATAGGGTGTTACAATTTGCGAGATAATGCCATACATAATGCGATGCATATTTATGATGACACATCATTAAACAATGTGTTCTAAATAAGGATTCATATATGTTGTGGCACTGAGATTAGGACACATCTCCATTTAGAGAATTAAAAGACTAGTGGACGATGAAGTACTTAATGCTCTAGATCTTACTAATTTTGAGACTTGTGTGGACTTCATAAAGGGAAAACAGACCAATAAGTCAAAGAAACGTGTCAAGAGGAGTACTGAACTATTAGAGATTATACATACATATATTTGTTGTCATGATATGGACGCATATGGTTTGAAACACTTCATACCCTTTATGGATGATTACTCATGATATATGTATCTTTACATGCTTCAAAATAAGTATAGAGTGTTAGATGCCTTTAAGATATTTAGATCTGAGGTAGAGAAACAATGAGACAAATAAATTAAGATTATGAGATCATATGCGGTAAGTAAATTATCAAGCCGTTCAATTTGAGATTAATCTCATACTTGTGCGAGTCCCCTTTCCTACTTGGGTTATGGAGATATTGGGAGACTTGACTCGTCCCAAAGGGATAATTAAGCTCATGAAATCCAAATAAAGAAAGAGAGATATTATATTTACAATATATTTTTGTTTATAACCTCTTACAATCTTTTTTTATCCTTGGATCAAAATCAAATCAACGATTACAAAATAACATAAAGTAAAAATTGTTAATTTAATTTTGATCGAAGGATAAGAAAGTGAATGTAAACAAAAATAAGTTATAAGTACAATCTATCTCATAAAAAAATTTATTTAATAAAAAATTATTTAATAATAGTTTAATATTTTCATGTTGTAGAAGATAAAATTACATTCTGCATGCATTAAAAAATGTGAAGCCCATATGAAGAGAAAAGAGAAAAAAAATCACATATACCTCGTATACTAGAAAAAAATTGAATCCTTTAATAATAGAAAAATATTACTCTCCTTTCACATAAGATATCTTCTCATATGTTCTCTCACTTCGATTTTTGTACCCCACTTTTTTTTTCTTCTTATTTTTTGTAATGGTGAGATTCACCTATTTTCTCTTTACAACATAAGACTATATTATGTGAAAGAAAACTAATAAAACCCTTAGGGGGTGTTTGTTTCAAGTTTTTGAAGAGGATTACCGGTAATCCTTCTTTGGTAAATGTAATTACCACGTTTGGTAGAAGGAATAGATTACGATTCCCGGATATCCAAGGATTACCGGTAATTTGATTTATAAAGAAAAGTCACTATTCAGATTACCAAGAATAATATGGTAATTCGGAATACCAATCAGAATACCAAGTAAAGGAAAAGCACAACAATAAATTTTGAGACAAAAATACCCCAATACACATAAAAATCTAGACCCAATCTATCAATTACAAAAGTAAAAATAGTTTGGGGTTATTTTTGTAAAATAACCTCATATTCCAATTCATATTTCGTTCTAAACCAAATATGGAATCAGTAATTTTTACCCAATATTCCCAGTAATATTTTAGCAAACCAAACACCTCTTTCGTAAGATTCCAAGTAAACTCAATTTCTACTGTATTCCCATTAATAATGATTCTCGGTCACCAAAAAATTTCTTTTGTACTAAACACACCCTTAATAATATACAACAAATAGTTCTTGCTTACGTCGTCGATGGAAACTCTTATCGTGTAAAAGACTTAAAACTTGTTGACTACTCAAGTAGTCAAGTGATTCGATTTTTCCACGTAAATAAGAAAATACAGAACCAATAAAGAACTCCCACGTAGCAGAAGTGGCGTTGCAATTTGCAAGTGCTAATGGTAGACTTGTGTTTTGAAGTCCTCCAGTGGGGCAGTCTACAACCCTCGCCCTCTCCACGTCGAAGGTAACACAACAAACCAATAAAACGAAGCCACGTTTCACAAACTAGATCTCAAGCCGTTGGATCATCCACGGTGGCAAAACGGAGTTAATCACAACCCCACGCGTCCTCCAAGCAAGGGAAGTCCCCGTAACAATCACGGTCACGACGAATCACTGATATATAAATCGAAGAACCGCTGTTGCCTATCTAACCAAGTTAAACGGGTAACAACATATCAGTAGTGGAAGCTACTAGAAAATCCACACACTGCGATGAGGAAGTGGACTGTACCTTCCGTTCTCCTTCTACTCACTCTTCTCTTTCTCTTCGCGGATCAAGGTATGCGATTTCACTATTTTCTCTTTCTATCTCTACGAGTTACTTCTTTTGGAGCTAGCAAGCTATAGTTAAAGCTCATATACAATTGGTTTGGTAGGTCGAAAATTTCAGGCGAATGCGGAGGGTGATTCCGAAGAGCTTGTAGATCCACCTAAGGTGGAGGACAGGATTGGTGCTGTTCCTAATGGTCTTTCCACCGATTCAGATGTGGTCAAGAGGTATCTTTGTAACTATGCATTATTTGATCTCTTTCCTTTGATTTGGTATCTAAACTTGTGTTTATGTGACAATTGAAGAGAGGCGGAGTCGATCTCGAAGAGATCGCTTCGGAGCAACGCGGAGAAGTTTGAGTTTCAAGCGGAAGTGTCACGGCTTATGGATATTATCATCAATTCTCTCTACAGTAACAAAGATATCTTCCTCAGGGAGTTAATCTCTAATGCTTCTGACGTAAGCTTTTTTTTTTCTTATGTGCTTTTTTTTCATTTGGAAAACCCTAGCATTTAAAGTTTAATGACAAGTGACTCCCATATTCTAGGCATTGGACAAGATTAGGTTCCTCTCCCTCACGGATAAGGAGATTTTGGGTGAAGGTGATAACGCCAAGCTTGAAATTCAGGTCGGTACTGCTAAGCATCTATTTTAATTATTCTATGGATTTTTTATTTATTTATTTATTTTTTGCTATAATTTTCGTGATGATAGTCTAAGCAATGCTGGTATTTTTATTGTTGTATTCGTGGGTTGTTTTACCTAAACTATGTTACTACTGCAGATTAAGTTAGACAAGGAAAAGAAAATTCTCTCAATTCGAGACAGAGGTATTGGTATGACAAAAGAGGATTTAATAAAGAATTTGGGGACCATAGCAAAATCAGGAACTTCAGGTATATATTTTGTGGTCTTTGCTGAATTAATTTCCACTTGTAATAAGGTGTGACAGATGTTAATTGGAGCTGAGTATAAATTTCAGCGTTCGTTGAGAAAATGCAGACAAGTGGCGATCTCAATCTGATTGGGCAGTTTGGAGTTGGTTTCTACTCTGTGTATCTTGTGGCTGACTATGTTGAAGTCATTAGCAAGCATAGTGATGATAAGCAGTAAGTTTTTTAGAATTGATATTGCTTTTCTGATCAGTATTTTGTCCCAGATGTTTTCTAGCCATCTATCCTAGCATACTGATTTGAAAATCATTTGGCTTTCAGGCATGTTTGGGAATCAAAAGCTGATGGAGCATTTGCTGTTTCGGAAGATACATGGAATGAACCACTAGGACGTGGAACTGAGATTAGATTACACCTCAAAGATGAGGCTGGGGAGTACTTGGAGGAGTCTAAGCTGAAAGTATGCAGCAAGCTATTACCTTAATTATTATAAGTTATTTGAGTTTAAAAATTCACGTCTTTTGTTTATTGCACATAAGTTTACACCGAGGGGTCTTTTACTTCAATCTAGATGGCAACAATATGTACTATGCATCTACAGCAGGTGATACTACTCATGTGCTTTGCACATGCTTCATAGTGTAGGTGTTCTCCATGGGCGAAATTTGTTTTATTTTATAGGTTTTTGTAACTTCATGTCGTTCTTCTGACCCGTGTTTCTTAAGTGATTGCACATGCTATTGATTTTCACTTAGAAAATATACAATATTAAGTAGGGGGTTGGGTTTCTATGGAGTGTTGCACCTGTAAGAAGGTTGAATTCTCATTGGTTAAATTAATTATTTCACAGCTCAAGGTAAATGTTTATATTGGTTTATGATTTGCTAGCACAACTCTAAATATGCTTCTGATGGTTTTGAAAAACGAAAAAGAAAAAGCTCGACTTCTTCTATTCTTTAACCTATTCTGTATCATCCGAAGTTTCAAAAGGTTGCTCGTCAAGTTGTTATGCTTTATCTATTATTGGTTATCTCTGTTGGTACTTTTCTTTTATATATTCAATTTTTTGTCTCCTTATTTTCCAATTATTGATTATGACCTTCTTCCAAGGGTGATTCCTGTGGTGTTTCATTTAGTTAGTTGTTAAATCTGATTTAATAACTATTCTTTTTCCCAGGAATTGGTCAAGAGATACTCTGAATTTATTAACTTCCCAATTTATCTTTGGGCAAGCAAAGAGGTTGATGTGGAGGTTCCTGCTGAAGAAGATGAGTCTGGTGATGAAGAGGATTCAAGTATGTATAATATAAGAACCCAGTTGGGTGATCTTTCCATTTATATCCTGTGTTTCAAGAATACTGTTTTGGTGTTTGTCCATCTTGCATAGCACCATATTATGTTGTCTTTCTTACCATATTTTACTCCTGAAACAGCTGAAAGCAGCTCCTCTAAGGAAGACAGTGAAGATGATGATGCTGATAAAAGTGAAGATGAAGAAAAAAAGCCAAAGACAAAGACGGTGAAGGAAACAACTTATGAATGGGAACTTTTAAATGATGTGAAAGCTATATGGCTGAGGAATCCAAAGGAGGTTACAGATGAAGAGTACACCAAATTCTACCACTCTCTTGCCAAGGTAATAACGGCCATCTTCATTATTTATGTCTGATACTTCAAGAAAATTGTAGTCTAATTCACTCCACTCTGAAGTTTGGTAATATTCATAGAGTTCTGCCTTGATGTTTTGTGCAGGATTTTAGTGATGAAAATCCTTTAGCATGGAGTCACTTTACTGCTGAAGGTGATGTTGAGTTCAAGGCAGTCCTGTTTGTGCCACCTAAGGCTCCTCATGATTTATATGAGAGTTACTATAATGCAAACAAATCCAACCTGAAGTTGTATGTTAGACGAGTGTTCATTTCAGATGAATTTGATGAACTGTTGCCCAAGTATTTGAACTTTTTGATGGTAACGACAGCTTTTTTATTGCCGATGAGTTTATTTTATGAGGGTCAGAATAATTTTCCTTAATAAATGTTCTTTTTGATGGGAACAGGGCCTTGTTGATTCTGATACATTGCCACTTAATGTATCACGAGAAATGCTTCAACAACACAGTAGTCTAAAGACAATCAAGAAGAAACTTATTAGGAAAGCCCTTGACATGATCCGCAGGATTGCTGAAGAGGATCCTGATGAGTCCACTGACAAAGAAAAGAAAGGTATGGTGAATTAACTATCGGTTCCGTTTGCCATCCCTGTTCTTTTATGGCTTGCTTAGGTTGACCAAAACACTCGTACATCATTCCTAAAATATTAGGCTTGCTGTGAGTCATACAAAAGTATTGTTTTGTTTTTGGGTGAGTTGCCTCTGTCTCCTCTTTTCAAATGTAAGCCAGAGGTTTCCTGAATTCTGTTCATTGACTTGGCACTTCCGCCATTGTTAAATCTTGATGCAGAAGAGACGTCCTCCGATAATGATGAGAAGAGAGGTCAATATGCTAAGTTCTGGAATGAGTTTGGGAAGTCCATTAAACTTGGTATCATTGAGGATGCCACCAACAGAAATCGTTTGGCAAAACTGCTCAGATTTGAGAGGTGATTTACTTCTTTCTTTGAAATCAAAATCTTGTGATAATGCTATTTGCTTACTTTCATTAGTCAACAATCTAGCTGATACTTGGAACTCTTGCAGCACCAAGTCTGAGGGTAAATTGACTTCTCTCGATCAGTACATATCTAGAATGAAAGCTGGACAGAAGGATATCTTCTACATAACTGGAACTAGCAAAGAACAACTGGAAAAATCTCCATTCCTTGAGAGGCTTAAGAAGAAAAACTTTGAGGTGCAATTAAAATCCATTTGATCTTTTATGCAAAGTTTGTTGGTTCCAGCAATTGTATTTGTTTGTTACTAGAGTCTTCATATTCAGAAAGCTTTTGTCTTTCTATTCTGCACAGGAGGAATGAGGATATGATGTCTTCTAAGTGTATTTTATTTCAATTGGTTACAGGTTATTTTCTTCACAGATCCAGTTGATGAATACTTGATGCAATACCTGATGGATTATGAAGATAAAAAGTTCCAAAATGTGTCCAAGGAGGGTCTGAAACTTGGGAAGGACTCTAAAGACAAGGAACTGAAGGAATCCTTCAAGGATCTTACTAAGTGGTGGAAAAATGCCCTTTCCAGTGAGAATGTTGATGATGTGAAGATATCCAACCGATTGGATAACACTCCTTGTGTAGTGGTGACATCGAAATATGGTTGGAGTGCTAACATGGAGAGAATCATGCAGTCTCAGACTTTGTCAGATGCTAGCAAGCAAGCCTACATGCGTGGCAAGAGGGTTCTTGAGATCAATCCTAGACACCCTATAATCAAGGTGCTCCGGGAGAGTGTGGTAAACAACCCTGAGGTACATTCCAGATTTGAATTTTTCCTCTTAGTTAATTTTCTGTACGCTTCTCTTTCCATGACCCAATTAGGGTTTTTTTTGTTAACACCATTGGGCTTACTTTTCAGGATGAGAGTGTGAAGCAAACAGCACAGCTGATGTACCAGACTGCACTCTACGAAAGTGGCTTCCTGCTTAATGATCCTAAGGATTTTGCTTCCCGTATTTATGAATCAGTGAAGTCTAGCTTAGACATAAGTCCTGAAGCAACAGTTGAAGAGGAAGATGACATCGAAGTTGAGGCTGAAACTGATGCAAAAGAAGATGCTAAGCCTGAAGCCGATGCGGTCAATGATGATACTGATGAGAAGGACGAGTTGTAGATTTGCAAGGTGGACATCCACTTCTTACTGACGCTGCTTTTGGTTGCCTTTGTTTCTTGGTTTTTAGCTTTGAGTTTGACCGTAAAAGTTCTCTAGCATGAGTTTTGATTCCACAAGCTGTTCAAGCAAACACATTAGTGTTAAATTGCTGTAGTCATACTATCTAATGGAATTTTGGCTTACCATAAGGTGACGTATTCGATATATATTTATATAATTTAAATCCTCTATTTAGGTTTTGTAGGACAGACAATAATAAGAAATTTTGTAGAACGGAAATGTCGAATTTTTTTTTGAAAGAATTTTTAAATGGCTTGAAGAAAATATCTTATAATCATTCATTATATATAGGATTTACAATCTTTAATAAAAGGAAAAGAATAGAATCTAACTAAATAATTGTAGATATATAATATTTAAAACTATAGGACTTATTTTCTAAAATAAAAGATATTATTAAAATATTTTTCAATATTTGCCCTCCAGTTGAAGCATATAAATTATATGTTCCAAGTTTGTCATCAATGAAATTTGGAAATAACCTTCTCCATGATAAAGTGATAGTTAATCTCTGTATGTTCGATATAATGTGTAAAGGAACTTGATTATTATAATATAGTTTCATAAGATCAATGTTTTCAAAAGGGGAATTGTTTTTATTATGTTACATAACTTAAAATCATCTTTCTACACACACAAATTTTATATGAGACTCACTTTAAATTTTTTCTATTTTTCCTATTCTCTTTCCTCTCTCCTCCTTTCCTGAGAGTAGAAAATTTGCTTTTAGGTTATGTTACATAACAAAAGCAATTCCCTTTCAAAATTCAAGTGTACTCGACTTCTGCATTGCATCAACCCACCACATTTTGCTTCTCGATTTTTCATGAGATAAGATTACCTTTAATAAAAACACAATATATTGAAGCAGATTTTTTATCAATAGGAGAACCAGCCCATTTAACATCAGAGTATCCCACTACTTGAGTATTACCCTTGTCTTTGTATTAATCCTTCACTTGCAACATTTTTATTATATCATAAGATTCGTACCATAACATTCCAATGATCAAAACACGGAGATTGCATGAATTGACTTACTACACTAACTGCAAAAGAGATGTTTGGTCTAGTTAGTGGAAGGTAGTTGAGCTTACCAACCAATCTCCGATACTTGGTGGGATCTGAATGACTTTCCTTCATCTGGTAATAGTTTACTGTTTTGATCCATGGAAGTGTCTATAGGTTTGCAGTCTGTCATATCAGTTTCTTCCAATATATCCAAAGCATATTTTCTTTGTGAAACTACAACACCATTCTTTGATGGAGCTACTTCAAGACCAAGGAAGTATTTGAGCTTTCGCAAGTCTTTGGTATGAAAATGTCTAAATAGATGCTCTTTCAACTGAGTCTTTGGACTTAATGATCGACTTCACTCCGTGTTAGCCTAAACTCCTGCATGAACTTACCAAACCAAGCTCGGGGAGACTATTTCAACCCATAAAGAGATCATTTCAACTTATAAACAAATCCAAACTACTCCTGAGCAACAAACCAGGTGGTTGCTCCATATAAATCTCTTTTTCAAGGTCAACATGAAGGAAGACATTCTTAATATCAAGTTGATACAGTGGCCAATGCCAATGGCTGCCATGGCAAGAAAGAGAAGGAAAAAAACCATTTTGGCTATTGGAGAGAAGTCTGAGTGTAACCTTTTGCAACAAGTCAAGCTTTGAGGCGATCTATATGACCATTAGGAAATCTTGAGAGTATAAACTCAACAACACCTAACAACTTCCTTTCCTTGGGGAGAGAAACCAACTCCCATGTACCATTATGCTCAAGGGCATTTATCTCATAAATCAAGGCTTGCTGCTAACCAGAATGTGAAAAGGCCTCACCTACAGTGTTAGGAAGTTGAACAAAGGACAAGGAAGAAACAAAAGCATAATATGATGGAGATAAACAATGAAAATTTAAGAAGTTATAAATAGGATAAGGGTTGCGAGTGGATCGAGTACTTTTTCAAATGGCAATAAGAAGATTATAAACAGA
The DNA here is from genome assembly GCF_033153095.1 of Gastrolobium bilobum. NCBI lineage: Eukaryota > Viridiplantae > Streptophyta > Magnoliopsida > Fabales > Fabaceae > Gastrolobium > Gastrolobium bilobum. The sequence goes on along the minus strand of NW_026897478.1, from coordinate 110,917 downwards.
TTCACTAAGGTCACATGGATCCGTAGTAGGTGAAACATTTAGAGTAGGACATGTTTCATGAGAGTTCATGGTTGCCTCCTCTGTTATAGGATTAAGAGGTCGCAGAGGTTGGATTTGGACTTGCTTGGGTTGATTAGGTGTAGATTCTGAGGGTTGGACTTGCAAGGGAGGCAAAAGGGAACCAAAATATGGAACATGTAAAACTTCAGAAATTATGTTTAAGCTAGCTAGTAGGAGAAGTGAAATAGGGTGTGTCTTCAAAAAAGGTGGCATCGGCAGAGGTATACCATCGACGAATGATAAGAGAACAACAACAATATCGTTTTTGTAATATGGGATAACCAAGGAAAATATATTTAATAGCACGGGGAGATAACTTGCCTCGACATAGGGAAAAATCATGGACAAAATAAGTACATTCAAACACTCGAGGATGAATAAGGTATAAGGGACATTTGGGAACTAACAACCAAAGAGGAACTTGATTATTGAGTGCAGATGAAGGAATACGAATAATCAAATAGCAATCAGTCATTACCGCATCACCCTAAAAGTACAAAAGCATTTTAGCTTGTGATAATAATGTACGAGCAATTTTAATAGGATGGCAATTTTTTCTTTTAGCCACTATATTTTGTTGGGGTGTATGTGCACATGATGATTGATGTAAAATATCATAAGAAGATGTAAATGATGAGAATTCAACGGAAAAATATTCTTTGGCATTATCACTAAGTAAAATTTTAACGGACTTGCCAAATTAATTTTAAATTTTAGTATAAGAGGATTGGAATATAGATAACACCTCAGACCTTTCTTTCATTAAGAACGACCAGGTACATCAAGAAAAGTCATCAATACAAGTAACAAAATATTTAAAATCAGAGATTTAGGAACACGACTTGGACCCATACATCAAAATGAATGATAGTAAAAATAGACTTTGTTTGACTCTTGACTTGTAAAGAAAGCCTGAACATGCTTCCCAAGTTGACACGACTCAAAATTGAGAGACTTCAAACTTGCAAGACATGAAACTATTTGTTGAAGTTTTCATAAACTATGATGTCGAGATGCTGATGCAGAAGACTAGGAGATTCAGTAGTAGCACACACACAACATGAGGGTTTGACTTGAGATGATAAAGTCAAAGTGATTCATGTCCTGCTCCAATTGTCTGTCCTATACCACGGTCCTGTATAATAAAAGAATAAAATTAAAAGTTACTGAACAATTAAGAGATTTGGTAAGCTGCCTCAAGGAAATCAAATTAAAGGGACATTCAAGTATAAATAAGACTGACTTTAACAATATAGATGAAGTGAGTGAAACATGACCAATGCCTTGAGTAGGAACTTTAGAACCATCGGTGAAAGTGATAAAACGAGGAACATTAGGTGGAGAGAGAGAAGAGAAAAGTGACCAATTACCAGCTAAATGGTTGGAGGCCTCTAAATCAAGGATTTAGGAACTTGATTATTACTTGTATGAGAAATACACATTGTAGGATTACCCGTATGAGCGATAGTGGTACTAGAAGACTGATTTTGCTTTATTTCCTTCAACTGGAGGTACTCTTACTCTTACTCTAAAAGAGTAATAGATGGTTTACTGGATGGAGAATCAGATCTCTTTTCTTCTTGTGTTGGGTAAGACTGATTGACATTAATAGTTTTATCAGAAAAACTATGAATATAGTAACAAGTCTCTTCAGTGTGGGCTTGTATTTTACAACACGTACAATAAAGATTGCTTCCACGACCTCCTCGAGATTGATTAAGATATTAGGTTCCACAGATTGGCATAACAAAGCATATAATTGATAATCAAACATATCCATTACTATCTGTTGTGGGCATATTGGAAGCTGACTTTTCAAGATGGTCAAATAGACCTTGACCAAGAAACCATATTTCAACGGAGGATGACTATAATAACCCAAACCTGTATAATGAGTAATTAGGAATTTTTCATAACTTACTAGATAATAATTAGATTAGAAATCTAATTATAAGAGTTAAATTAGATATATAATCTAATTTTTCAGTGTAAGTAACTTTCAGATAAAGTGAAATTACATAAAGCAATCAGATAATGAGAATAAGTCATTTTTTAGATAAAAGTGCAGTTACAACAAGTTTTATTGGTAAAATTGCAAACAGGAAATTTTACCTGAAACTTGTAAATAAATTAGTAAGAGGCTAATTTATTGAGATTTATGAGATTAAGTCAAAATATCAAGTTATTGGCTAGATGAAATAAGAAAAAAAGGTAACATACAAAGTTATTATGTTTAGACTATTAACCGAGTCAATTGGTGACTTGAGTGAGTTAATATCTCCAAAGACAACACACTTTCACTCTTCCTCACCCCATCGTAGGGCATTGTCAAAATAGAGGATAAGCCATTGTTTAACTCGAGAAAAACCTAAAAGGGGTGTTTGTCCATGAAATCAAGCGGTGTAAAAACTAAAGTTGCCTAGAATCTCACCCTTGACAAAACCCATCACTCACTTCTCACCTTGGAGCCTTGATCGAAAGATCCTTCCATCCAAAGTGTAGAGGAATTTTTAGATTTCTTGGTATTTGAGGAGTTTTGAGTGGTTTGGAACTTGAAGAATCACTCCAAAAGTATTCTAAGGTGTATTGTGGTAAATTTTCACTATCAAACACATGTTTTCATGGATTGTAGAAATTTCTAGGATGTCATGAATAGTAACTGATGTGTCTCCAATTTATTATGTATTAAGGTTTAATATGAGCATGAAATTGATTTAAAATAATTAAAAGATATGAGAATTATAATTAAAGTGTTATTTTATTCTCAGTAATATTCTCATAAAAATTCTTATATTTTGCAGTAATTTTCAGCTTAATAAAGAGATAAATTGGAGAGCTCAAGTGGATTGGCTTTGGATTTCTGAACCATTGAAGATTTGAAAGATTGGATTAAAGATATGATTGGAGATTCTAGTGAAGATTCCATTGAAGATATTATGAAAAATTAAAAGATATGGTTTCATCACTATAAAAAGAAAACTCTTGGAAACACAAAGGCAATTCGATAGAGACAAGTACATTCAGAGGAAAGAAGAGAGCACCGGATACCAGAGTTAGAGATTTCAGAGAGAAAGGACTTGAAGGAGATTGAGCAACATTGATTCCTCTTCTTCTTCTTCTTTTTATTTCTTTGTTTTGTTTAAGTCAGCTATCTCTGGCTAGTTTGTTTTTGTAGTTAGGGTCATGGATCTGATGTGAACCTTTTGATATTTAAATTGTTTTTATAATTCTTTTATTTCAATTAGTTTTATTTTACCTTGAATGAAATTTCTATATCCTTATTAGAATTGATAACTCTTATATGGCTTTGATGGTTAGAACTCATAATAGACATATTGGGGTTTTAATTCAGACTAGGGTAAAATAACAATTTGTGCATGATCTAGGCATAGGCTTGTATAAATTGCAGACTTCTTAATTCATTGAACTTAATGCTTAATTCAAGAGGGATTACTAAGAAATTATAATTCTAATTGGGTTAAAGGGTTAAATACACTAAGACATTATGGCTTAACTAATTAATTTAAAGAAGCTGAATTGTCTGAACAATTGAAATAATTGATTATAAGAATTAATTTAGATTAATAAGGGGGATCAAAGGTGAAGTGTACCTTGGCTACAGTTATTTATTATAGTTCCTTAATCGTTCTTTAAACGTTCTTGCATGTTCTTTAATTGTTCTTGCAATTTACTTTTCGTTTTATTTTAATTCAACAATTATTCTCTACATCAAATTAATTTGTCCAAATTAAAGGGAGTAGTGAGAATAGTACTTGCTGCATTAATCCTCGTGGGACGATACTCTACTCATACTTTATTACTTGAAATGATCAGTATACTTGCCGTAATCACAACAGTAACCACAAAATTTTGTTGGTTTGATGTGTTGGGAGTTGATTTGATCATGTATTCCTTTGCAAAGTATGCTTAGGACTAGTTGATGACAAAGGAAAACCAAAGAAATAATCATTTAGACCACTTTGAAAAATTGTCATGAAAATGAGTTGCATTTCATGAAGTTTGTGGTTTAAAAATAGTGTTTGATGATGGTTTATACTATTGTTGGTTGTGCACTGTTGAGCCACTTGATATGTTGGTTGAAGAACAATCGTGGAAGCCAACAACTGTTCAGGACTAAAGTTTTTGATTCCTATCAAAGAGAATAAGTAATGGGAATTAGATATAAGATAAGTTTCTAGCCATTAGACTTTATATTTGTGTGATATATGTGTTAGTGATCACCTTTACACATTTGCACTACATTGTTCTTATGTTGAAGTGGTGGTTGTTCGCAATAAGAGAGAAAGAACAACTTTCAGAAAGTCTATAATAGGTAAACTTTCGAACCTTAGGCATTATTCCCTTGTGTGTTCCACCATGCTCCCTTGGGGAGGAATGGTTTATATTGTACATTTAGTGTTAAAATTGTATGATTCATGATGAGAAAGAATAGAAAGTAGAAAGAATAGAATAGAAAGTAGTAGAGCACTTCCTTGGGTATTTATCATTTGGAACAACCCTTGGAAGTATACCTTTCTTGGGTATTATCCTGTGGGACAACACTTGGTAAGGTATTATGCATCTTCTTCGGAAATGCAATGGTTGGTCATACCAGAAAAATAATTGAACGGGACTACCAATGGAAAGCCTTCGAGACTCCTTGGGGTAAAAACACCTAAGAGCCACAAAGCAGAGTGGACATCTCTTGGAAGTTCCACAGAATAATATAGAATGTATGTTATAAGTAGATACTGAATGGAATAAAATGGGACTTCCCTTGGTAAGCCTTCGGGACGTCTTGGGGTATAAACACCTAAGAGCTATAAAGCAAAGTGGACATCTCTTGGAAGTTCCTTTACAGAATATTATTATGTATGCATGTTTGTTTTAATACTTTTGATGCACTGATAATGAACTATAGGTTGGAGTGGTCCTCCAAGGACCCTTAGTTTACTGAGATTTATATTTTACCCTGTGTTGGGGATATCATTTTAGGTACTAGCAATGATGGTATAGGAGCATCACGTGGCAAGATGCCAGATGTAGCATGAGTGCGTAACATGTAGCTTGATTAATGTTTTGATATATATATATGTGTGTGTGTGTGTGTGTGTGTGTGTGTGTGTGTGTGTGTGTGTGTGTGTGTGTGTGTGTGTGTGTGTGTGTGTGTGTGTGTGTGTGATCAACATTTGAGGAAACTATGTCATGATGAGATGATAGATAGTTACACATTTTGTATAAGCCTTTTTATTACATTTGATAGATATCATGTATATGGCTTATATAGATGTTTATGCTAATGATGTGTAAACATTTGAGATGATATAAATGTGTAAAGAGATTATGTAATAGACCATGATGATGTAAAGAGATATTTGTGTATGAACATGAATATTAGTACTTGCTTATGATGCAAGTTATGCATGAAAGCTTATGTCAATGAGGCTAGATAATTTGATGAGTTTGAGATGTAATTCATTTTGAGATAAAGATGTAAATGATGAGAATGTATGTTATGTATTATTGATGTAAGATTCAGACATCTTTTGAGATATATGTCAATAGAATAAAGATCTAAAACTGGGATATCAACCATGACAATATTCCTTTGAAATATGAGGCCAAGAGGTTGGCAAAATATGAGAGATTGGGAAGTTAAGGATTTAGCTTGTGATGAAAGTAATGAGTTAAAAAATGGCTTGATGCCCAAGTCATGTATATGATGAGAAAGAATTGAAGATGTGTAGTACCTGTATGTGTTGGTCCTAGAAGTGCAAAATATATCAATTAGGTATCATTGGTAGGATGGAAATGTCCTTAGATAACTTACAACCCAAAAATGACCATTTTTTGTCCGGGGGAGCGCGCTAAAGCTCCCAGAAAGCTTAAAAGCATGCTAATTGGCCAAGAAATGCCAATTCCCTCAGTGTTTGCGTGCTAAAGCGCGCTACATTTTAGAAAATAGGCACAAAGAGCGCGCTGCCCATAATCAACAGGAACATGCCATAATAAAAATGAGTATAACTTGAGCTACAGAGCTCCAAATTGAGTGAGGTTTGAACCCATGTGAAGCTAGAACATAGAGCTATAACCCTAAGAAATATTAGAGCCAATTCTTAAGGTAATTGGTCCCAGATACAGTTGGAAGTTGGGGTATCATTTCCGGATGTTCGTTTTAAATTAGTTACCCTACGAGTTAATAACTCCTTCGTTCCTTAACCAAACAGGGCATATTATATATCAAATTAAAGCTCCACAATTATAGTTTTTTGAATTCAAATTCAAAATATTTCGAATGGTAAAACATTCCCCGTTTTGATTTGATGTTTCTGCGCTTTTTCTGGAAATTCAGTTGAAGTAGTTGGCTCACGACAGACGTATCTTGAGTTACATAAATCCAATCGAAGCCTATAATATGCTGTTGGAAAGCTCAAGATGTCTAGTTTAATATACTAAAAGATTATAATTAATGGTTATGTGGATTATTCCCAGTTTTAAAAAATGTGAAGGCTCTTTAGTGTTGAACATGAATAAAATAATATTTAAGCCTTGTTGGTTTAGGGGGACCACTTGGAATTTATAAGAAGAAACATATGGCATATCTGGTTAAAGTTTAAGTATTTCGCATATCGTTTAAGTTATGATTGTAGTTGTTGAATTGTTTTAATTACGGAAAAAGTTATAATCAGAAAAACAATTATTAGCAAAAAAGAAAAAACTTATCTGTATTTTAATTCAATTGTTGTGATTGTAACTATGTTTAATTCCATACGTAATAATAAAAAACTAGTGTATAACGAGGTGTTACAATGACTAAGCCAGATAATTCTTACCATTCAACTTCTTAGATGTGATTGTGAGAGAACCTGAGAAGGCATACGAAACAGGAATATTACCAGTTGGGATGGTGACTCTAAATGACCGAGGAGTCATGGAATTAGGATAATCATCACTTGTACTTAAGGCCATAGGGGATGCTTTGGAGCATGACTTAGGGTTTTCAATGTATGGAACATAACCAGCTCTTGATACCATGTCGAAAGAGAATTTCTAAATGGTTTGAAGAAAATAACTCAGCCCCATTCATTATATATAAGATTTACAATCTATAATAAAATAAAATCGAACCAAATGTAGCTAAATAATTGTAGATACACAATCCCTAAAACTATTAGATCTATTTTCTAAAATAGAAGGTACTATTAAGATAATATTCAACAGTTTCCAATCTTGTTTTTATGTCTACTTACAAGTCTTAATAGAATTTAAATTGGCCAATCCTTAAGTAGTTTCCATTTAGTAATTTTTTTTAAAAATTGTCAATTAAATAATAAATTATAGAATTAATATTATTTTTAAATATTTTACGCAACTCATGCAGTTAGTTGTATTCAAATTTATATGCAAGGTTGAGTATCAATTTGGATGTAATTCATCAGAGCTTGACACGTGACATAAATGGTTGTTTGCGTAATATAAGGGTGCCCTTAATATCACGTGGCAAGCTCTAATACCTAACAAACTTTGATGCTTAACTAATTACACATCAATTTGAGCGCAATTGAAATATTAGTTATGTAAAGTGTTTGAAAATAAAATTAATTCTGTAATTTATTTTTTAAATTGTAATTTTTAAATCTTTTAGCTCTTCCCCTTTCATTACTTGTAGAAAAATTTCAAAGTAGTAGCATTTGCATCTTAAGATAAACACACGTTGAATTGAATTGGCATATTTTTTTACGACGTTCCACAAAAGGTTTCCCTGATTTCTTCGAGAAAGAGCTATATTCTAATGTTGACACTTGTTAGCAGTTCACGTTTTCAAGTTGAAACTAAAGGCAAAAGTCATTCTCAAGGCATGTGAGTTCTTATTGGAAGATGGGCAGTTATGGGGTTGGAAAGGGAGATAATGGGTAAGAAATAAATCTCCTTACTAAAATATGGAGTAGTTCTACGCATATGGAAAAATTTGTGAAATTATTTGAGAAGGATTCAAAAAAGGCTATTGATTAAGAAAATGTAATGAATATTACTCATCATTCTATGATCGGCAACTAACTTAGTGAAAAAGATGAAATACTTCACATTATTGTTAGGAACTTTGGATCCTTTGGGGGATTACACTTAGCAATTGTTAACTTCATTAACAACCATTAGACCTCTATGGTTTGTACCGGGGTGGAGGTAACATAAAGGTGAAGAAAAGCTAGTCTTTCACCCTCTCCTCTCCTAAAAAAAATAAAAAATTGGAACTGCTCCATCCTCCATTCAAAAAAAAAAAAACCTTTTAACTTTACCTACCTATTCATGTGCGTTTCTTATATTTGGGCCGCTTAAAAGAACTCGTTATCTTGCCTTGGTTTTGAACATATTATGCACAGTGGCGGAGCCAGGATTGGAGGGGAGGGGGCGGAAATTAATTTTTTGTATTGCATAATATCAGTATTTTCTTTACCTTTTGACCTCATACCTTATGGAACTCATTTAGGTAATTTCTTACCAAAATATTAACATTTAACAACATTTCAAAGACTAAAAAATGTACTGTTGACCGGGTCCAACAAACATAAAAAATAGTTTAAAGCAATAATTAAAAAAAAAGGTGCCTTAACCAAAACAATGCTTTTAACTACAATTTTTTTAAAAATAAAAAATAAAAAACTGTAACCAAATTGCCCCAAAAAATGAATCTTTTTAGTTAGAGCAAACTAATTTTCTCTATATGAAATCAGTACACAACGAGAAACACAACCATACAAATGAAAAGAGAGTAAAATGGTTGCAAAAAGGTCAAAGCTTTCATTAACCAAAACATAGCATATGAAAATAAAAAATAAAATGCAGAAAAGATTATACATAACACACACATTAGGTGAAGTGAATATAGATTTCAACTTGGATCTCAAAGCAGAATACCCAGAATAAGCACATTTAACCGTAATAATAGTACCACATTTAGCCTTTAATTGCATTATTTTTTTTTTCAATTTTTTTGGGGAAGGGGGGGGGTGGCCGCCCACTCTAGTCTCCCCTGTCTCCGCCCCTGATTATGTAGGTCTTATACAAACACGCATGAATGGTAAGGTAACATTCCTCGAGGAGCATGTCAGAATTTTATCTGAAATTTAATGTTTTGTTTTCCTTTCTCTTGCATTTATTTAAGGGTTTAACTTTAAATTTGTTTGCCACTCTCACAAAAAAGGAATGAGTCCCCTACAATATGGTTTGTGTCAAAAAAATTTACCTATGTACTTTGAAAAGTGCAAAGTGTGTGGCAGATAAAAACTTATGCAATAACTGCAGAAATTTTTTTTTCTTTATTTAATAATTGCATTCAAATAGAGTTATTTTAAAGAGGAAATCGAATGAAATATTGCATGACAAATTCACAACTTCTGGCTGACACAAATAAAGTGGACCCTACATATTTTTCTTTTTTAATCTAAGTGGACCGCACATGTTTTTCTCTTAGGGCATGCTTGGAGCATAGTATAGGATAATGCATGATAATATAAGACCTGATAGGAAAAAGGCCTGATAGTATAAGACCTGATTGTATAAGACCTGATTGAATTTTAATACTATCTAGTGTTTGGCACGGTATTGTATAAAATAATATATTGTATAAGATAATATCATCTAGTATTTGGTAATGCACTGTATAATACTATATATATGATAAAAATAAATATTTTTAATAAAAATATCCTTTAATAAAGAATTTATATAATTCTTCAAAAAATTTCATATGATATTAATTTTTATAAAAATTTATTGATAAGTGTGTCCAAAATATAAATTGATTTTATAAAAATAAAAATATTCAATATTTTAAAAATTAATATATTGAAAAATTAATTTTTATTTTAATAGATTAATATTAAAATAATATATTAATTTTTGAGAATTACATTAGTAAACGATGTTAATACATCAATCTCTTATCAGGCCTTATCCCTCACCCTTAGGCCGGATTAAGTTATACATCATTTTGATGTATTAAGGGATTGTGTTGTATAAGCTTATACTATGATGGTCACACCAGACAACTGAAAATGTCATAACATATAGTATAAGCTTATACTATCATGCCTTATACGTTATACCAAACAGGCCCTTAGGATACAAAATTCTTCATGCAAGCGCTCGATTTCCCCTATTTTAAAATTGTCTTGATTAGGACAATTTTATAAAATTTCTCTATCTTTACTTAAAAAAAAAAAAAAAAAAAATTCACCAATACACCTGTGGTTTACTCCAGAATCACTTATGTCCCTGTATTTTTTTTTATGACATATACCCATGTGGTTTGCAAAAGGGTATGTTTTTATCACATATGTCCTGTGATTTTTTATTTTTTACAAAACACAAGGGCATATTTAATAAAAAAAAAAATACTGGGACATAAATAATTCTGAAACAAATCACATGGACATCGGTAAACTTTAAAAAAAAATAAAAAAATACCAAACCGAGGACTGGTTTAATTATAAAATTAGGACACTTATTGGGACTTACGCAAATATTGGGCCTCAGAACTGTGTAAGGCATTTTAGCTTAGCTTAACATTGGATCATAAGGAGTATATTTATATCTTAACAGTTTTTTTTTTTTAATCAGTACAGTTTTTCTTTCTTGATAAATAATTAATGGATAATATATTTCTCATGTCTCACGCACACACACAAAAATGGATGGAAATCGTTAAGAAGAAGATATAAAAAGCAAAAAAATAGATTTATATATGCATGAAATAAAATTATCTCATATAATATAAAAAATATATTCCTATAATTAATATGGAAAAAAATGTTATCAGAAAAATATCATCAGATGGATGCATCGTACACTGTAAATCAATGGTACCAAGTTTGCCAAAAAAAAAACCTTAATAGAAACAAAAATTAAGATGCTCAATACTTGAATAATCTATTAGAGCATAAAAATTTGGGACAGTGACAAAAGTGTCACGCTTAGACAAAAAAATTACCAGACTGCCACGTCAACAGTAAATTTTGTCAAAATACCACGCGGCATAATTCGCTACACAGTGTAGTGAATTATGCATGCAAGTAATTCGCTACACAGTGTAGCGAAATATGCCACGTCAGAATGCATAGAACCAAAAATGCCACATATCAAATTTTGAGAAATTCGCTACATAGGGTAGCGAATTTCTCAAAATTTGACATGTGGCATTTTTGGTTCTGACGTGGCATATTTTGCTACACTGTGTAGCGAATTACTTGCATGCATAATTCGCTACACTGTGTAGCGAATTATGCCGCGTGACATTTTGACAAAATTTACTGTTGACGTGACAGTCTGATAATTTTTTTATCCAAACATGACACAATCCCTGTTCCTAAAAATTTCAAGGAACTATACATAATCTACTGATTCAAAAATCAGAGGCAGTGCAGCCATTGAATTATTTTGTTACACCAGCCACCAGCTAGTAGTGCTTTTAAGCATAACCGAGCAAGTTTGACATCAGCACGAACTGGCATTGTTTCTTTGCGAGACAACATGATTCCATATCCCATTTAGCCAGCCCAAATGACATGGTACCAAGCTTGAAATACCCGCAAAGTTGGCTTTGACAGATTAGTATGAGCACCAACCATATTACTCGGATTCTAAGTCAAGCAAAGCAAAGCAAACACTCCTTTTTATATTGCGCTGTATCAGTCCCTTATTGAATTATTACAATCCACGCCTAAAAAAGTTCCTTTTGCCTGTAGGTGCACGATATGCTGATTGCATTTGTTTTCCAAGTCAAAATGAGTGTGAAAGAGAAATTAATGGTGAGGTTTTGTAACTTGAAATTTAATTATCTATAAACGCCTTCAAAAATGTCTCCTAAACCCTTTAAAATTGCACTATGAGTATTGCAAAGAGAAGAAGATTAGAACAGTTGTAATGGCAATCAATGAGGTGCAAGAGTGGGGCTTGGAAGAGAGTCCAATGAAAATGTTGGAAAACCATGGACTGTTAACTATCATTGGCATCTCCCCTGTTCCTGTTTCAGACCCAATTGCAGGAGGAGGTGGAGGTGAATCTCTTGCCGATTTTTGGCTACATATAAACAGAGAAAGAAGTTAAATTCATAGAAAAGTCAAGTCACACATATGTTTATATTCAGTCAATTATACATATAAATAAGATTGCCTACTCTAAACTCACATAATGAATCTGACCATTTATTGAATTCTACTGGAAGATTTATAACATTGTGTTAAAAACAAACTAATGAACAATATCATATAATAGATTCCAATTGTAAGGTTTCCGGTGCCTATTATTTTGTATGCATCATAGCGGTAGCACGCCTCTTTTCTTTATGTGTACTTCAAGCAAATATAATTTAGGCATTAACTTGTGTCATACAAAAAGGTACAGTAAAACTAGAAAGAAAGAAAAAAATAGTATCAAATTCTAGAAAGCTAACGAGCACTATTGAAATTCCAGTTTTCATACAACGATTGCGTATTATAATATGAATAACCGAAAGTGTTAATCAACGGTTGGAATCGCACTAAAAAGAAAGCAAAGTAATTAAATTAAATTAAATAGCAAGATGGAGAGAGAACATGCATGTACAGAATCAGCCGGATTTCTAATATACTATGGTTGTATTTATATCCGTCCAATAAAAATATAACATTTGTATTGATAAATTTTTATGTATTCCTCAAATATATAATTTATAATTTCATTTTGAACAAGAATAATATCCAAACTCAGAACCAAAGATGTTCTCGAGAATCAGATAGATCATAAATACAAAAAAAAATAAAAAACAAAAAAAAGATAGATAACAAGATCAGAATCTGCTTACCTTGTGGTTGAAGGGCAGAATGTGATGGTATAATCTGCTCCCGTACACGTAAACGTACTCGTAGCGTCGTCGTAGGCGTAGCTATACGATTTCGGACACGCTGTTTTGAATATCTGCGAATAAACCGAAGGCTTACAACTCGCGGGTGAAGCATACGCGCCACTGCAGCAATATTCGGGGCTCTGAAATGCCTCGCACGCGCTCTTACACGCGGTACGGTCCCCAACCCGTAACTCATTCGGGCACCGCTGATTAAGGTCCGCTATGCACCCGGTGGATCCGCAAGTACCCGACCCACCAGTCGGGTCCACCATCATGGGTAAATTGTACCCGTCAACTAGGCTCACGTCGTAGAAGTCCTGGGCACCCGACCCGATTGTGAACTCCGCCAGTGTTGCAGGGGGGCTTGCCCCGCCGCCTTTACACTGAACCTGGTTGGAGCCACAGTCCCCGGTGGTGCAACTACCCTGTTGGGTATTCGGGTCAAAATTGCACCCGGTTCTACCCCAGAATCTTCCGGACCAGTTAGGTGGAGCTTGGAAGCTCCGTGACCCACCGGGTCGGAGCTCAAACCCGGTTGTGTCAAATCCGGAGCTGCCTGCATTGGCCAAAATCCCAGGCCACACCGTGTAATCACACTTGTTGATGAGAGTAAAAGTGGCTCCTAATGCACCACCTATATATTATCCAATGAACATAGTAATTAGTCAATGTTGTTTTTTTATGTTATTTTATGCATGAAAATTTGAAGTGGGGAAGAGGAGAATCAAATCAAATTACCTCTACAAAGTAGAACCCAGATGAGAGCAATGTATATGGAGAAATAATAAGAAGCAAAGAAACCCATTTGAATGTGATTGATGAAAATAATTGAGGTGAAGATAGAATGCTAGCTGCAGGGGAAAAGGTTGAGGAATTGAAGTGAGAAGACAAGAACGGAGGTGTGAATGTTGGGCTCCGCTGACCATGCATGAAACAACCGGATATAAAGTTTTAGTTTTTGTGATGAATAGAATCAGAGGAGAAGAGATGTTGAAAATTATAAAGTATACAATAGATTATAATGGAATATTTTATATAGATTATAATGGAATATTAGTTGGAGTAAAACCCACTATAAGTTGTAGAGTGATACGCGAAGGGATAAAGGGTAAGATCATATATCAGATCTACGAGCTAATTGTATAGCTAGTTTTGGGCTGTGGAATGGATCCATAACCATTGCATAATTCTTGTGAATTAGGATTTAATTGGACCATATATATATAATAGGCAAAGAATATGGATGCTAAAACTGCCCGAGTGTGCAATTAAAGGGTATGAAAACAACTTATTTACGATCACTCTCACAAATGGGGGCGCTTAGATTACAAGACAAGTAATTCGGGACCAACTTTTGATAGTGGCTAACGGATTCGATTCTTCTTTCACTTTTTCGGTATTTCTTTCTTTCAGGCAACAAAATCAGGTTTGATTTTTTAAACGTGTGTTATGAATGGATGACTTTTGTATTCATTTGTGGTAATTCATATATGCTTGATAGGTTAGGATTCTGCACGCTGTTCTGTCCCATTATTACTCACTTGCATGTTTTTAAAGTTAACAAGCTCTTGCTATTAGAAATTTAATATATCATATGCTGTCAAGAGCTTAATAAGCTATTTGCCGTCAACAAAATGACATACCTGTTAACTTTGTTATATATTGATGTTAAATGGTGCGACAAATTTTGGCTTCCTATGGCCCCTGTGCAAAATTTTGGGCAATAGAAGAATGGTTTAAGTAGAATTTGGACGATATGAATGGGAATTTCATGTCCCAATTTAGTTCATATTCACAATAGTCATATTGTGATGATCCTAGACTTGTCAAATACTGCAAATCAATAAAAACATAAAAAAGACCATGGTTTTGGAGCCATACTAGATTTAAAATAAAATAAAAAATTCAATGCTACGTAGATTCATCACACTGATTCCGCATGGTAATCCAAGATTTCATTTCTTCACTCTCTGCTACTGTAAAATTTTTAACCTTTTAGTCAGTCCTACCTGTTAAATGCAAACCAATCTGTGCAATTTGGAACTGCTGTCGTTTTTTTCTGTAATCATCTCATGAATATTCGACACACCATTTTTTGTTTTTGTTTGAAGTTGGGCATAATTTTGAAGAGTTGAATTTATGACAGTTTAGGATTCTAGCAGCATAACTGTTGAGATATATAGTCTCACATTGATTGTGTGGGCAACTAATGTGGCTTTATAAGACCTTGGGCACTCCCACCCTTTATCCCAAGGTTCTTTTCATGGTATCAGAGCATCGCTGCTCCCCACTTTCTCTTGTGGCGTTTCTTAGCACAGGTAGGCTGGGCCTGTTGCATTGTCCACTTTTCAAGCCCAACGAGCTCTTGTGTGAGGGGACGTGTTGAGATATATAGTCTCACATTGATTGTGTGGGAAACTAATGTGGCCTTTATAAGGCCTTGGACACTCCCACCCTTTGAGCTAGCTTTTGGGGTGGTGACCTCAAGGTTCTTTACATGGTATATAGTCTCACATTGGTTTTATGGACATCCTGGGAAGCCATCTTGATTTGATGATAACCTGACCGTAAGTCAAGTTTGGAGAAAATGTTTGCACCATGTAGTTCATCTAGGAGTTCATCCACGGTGGGAATGGGGAATTTGTCAGGAACTGTAATGGCATTGAGGGCACGGTAGTCCACACAAAACCGCCAAGTGCCATCCTTCTTATGAACCAAAAGGACAGGGGAACTGAAAGGAGACTGGCTAGGTTGAATGAGGCCATCAGCTAGCATGTCCCGAACCATACGCTCAATTTCCGACTTCTGAAAATGGGGATATCTGTAGGGCCTGACCTGTACTGGTTTGGAATTAGGAAGTAGATGGATATGATGGTTAAAGGATCTGTCCGGGGGTAGGGTAGTGAGGTTGCTAAAAACATCTTGGAATTGGGTCAGAATATGTTGAATCTGGGGTTGTTGTGGCGTAGGTGGAAGGACTAACGATGGGGTGGGAACTGTGCTAGTAAGACACATAAAACAAGAGGAAACAGAATCTTGGGTTACTAATTTGTGGAGTTGGGCATTAGAAATTTGGGTGGGTGGGGTAGGGTCCACACCCTGGAGAAGAACATCAAGCCCATTATGATGAAAGGCCATAGTCAGTTTAGAGTAATCAGTAATTATTGGCCCAAGAGTTGCTAGCCATTGGATTCCCAAAACAATATCCGCTCCCTTGAGCTCTAGTACAAAAAGGTCCACCCAAAACGTGTGGGCTTGCAGCAGCAAGGGAACAGCCACACAAGACCCTATGCAAGAAAGAGCATCACCATTTCCAACATGCACTTGGAAGGAATTAATGTGTTGTAGTGTGAGGCCCAGGAATGAAGCCATGCGAGCCGTAATGAAGTTATGTGTGCTACCCCCGTCCACTAGCACCTGAACCTGTTTTCCCGTAACAGTGCCTGTTAAACGGAAAGAACGTGAACTATGATGGCCAAATAAAGCGTTGAAGCTAATTTTAGGGATCACTTCAGATGGGGGAATTTCAGAAACCACCTCTTTTGGGTCAGGGTCTGGATCATCATCCGTACTCTCGAAATACAATAAAGAAGCACGGCCTTTGCATTTGTGCCCAACAGAATATTTTTCATCACAATTATAACACAAGTTTTTGTCTCTTTTTACTTGCATCTCAGCTGGAGACAGCAGCCTAATAGGCACAGCTGGAATTGGGCCTGTGGTAGTAGGTGCAGGTAAAGAGCTGGGGCTTTTAGCAGCAAACTGCCACAAACGTGAAGAACGAGCCTCAAGGGACTGGTCCTCAAAAACTCGAGCCAAGGAAAATGCTTCATGATAATCAATGGGCCGGAGTGTCAACACAGATCTTCGAATGTGAGGTTTTAACCCCGAAATAAAAATGCTTCTAAGTAATGTTCCCGAAAGACCAGGAACTTTACTGACCAGCTTTTCAAATGAAGCTTGATATTCCAACACTGACCCCGTTTGATGGATCTTAACCAGGGTACCCGCGGGATCGTCAAACTCGGAGGGCCCAAAACGGTGATGTAAGGCAATGCAAAATGTACGCCAGTCAGGCAACAACCCATTCTGATCCGAGCCATAAAACCAGCTCGCCGCCGGTTCATCTAAATGGAACGCAGCCAAATTTAAACGGTCAGGTAAAGGAACTTGGTAGAATGTAAAGTACCTTTCTACTGCAATTATCCATGTAGTAGGATCGCCAAGTGAAAAACGAGGGAAATCGAGCTTGACATGACGAGATCTAGAGGGATCCGTGCCAGATCCAGCATTTGGACCAGAGCCCAATAACCCTCTGTTGATCGGCGAATTGGCATGTTGTAACTCAATGAGGCGGTTGAGGTCTTGATGAAAGCGATTCTGAGAATCCTGGAAGCCATGCTGTAATTCCTGAAGCTGCGTTTAGGACTCCTGAAGAGCGAGATGTTGTTGTTCTCGAACGAGTTCAGCAGCACGAAATTGCTGCTCCAGTGTATCGAGACGACCGCTCAGCTCCCTTAATCTGGTATTTTCCGCCATGAAGCAGGGGGTGAGCTCAATGAAAGCACCAAATTGTAAGGGGGTTTCTTAAGAGATAAGGAGAAAGACGTAACAGAAAGAGGGATTGAAGAGGATGAGAGAGAAAGATAAATTAGAGAGAGAGATTGTCCAACTTTTCTTAGTTTTTCATTCACGCCCCACTTGGGCTTTATACTATCTCCCTTACAATAGTCATCAATTTCATGTAACTAACTAATACTGTATTCTCTCCTCTCAATACTGAACATATCTCATAACTAATTATTTATTGGAAGTAGTCTTGTAAGTAACTGGGCTCCTTTCTAGTACGCATGGGCCTGTTGAGGTTAGGTCCAAGTAGCTGGTCTGCAACACCCATCCTTTGAGCTAACTTTTGGGGTGGTGTATCCCAAGGTTCTTTTCATGGTTTCAGAGCCTCGCTGCCCTCCACTTTCTCTTGTGGACTTTCTTAGCACAGGTAGGCCCTCCACTTTCTCTTGTGGACTTTCTTAGCACAGGTAGGCTGGGCCTGATGCATCTTCCACTCTTCAAGCCCAATGGGCTCTCGTGTGAGGGGGCGTGTTGAGATATATAGTCTCACATTGGTTGTATGTGCAACTAATGTAGAGTTTATAAGGTCTTGGGCACTCCCACCCTTTGAGCTAGCTTTTGGGGTGGTGTATCCCAAGGTTCTTTTCATGGTATCAGAGTCTCGCTGCCCCCCACTTTCTCTTTTGGCGTTTCTTAGCACAGTGGACTCTCGTGTGAGGGGACGTGTTGAGATATATAGTCCCACATTGATTGTGTGGGCAACTAATGTGGCCTTTATAAGGCCTTAGGCACTCTCACCCTTTGAGCTAGCTTTTGAGGTGTGTATCCCAAGATTCTTTACAATAACTTTGGCCATTAGAATCCAAATTGTACGGGATTGATCCCATTTTAAAGATTCGTACACACCATTCTAAGGCTGCGCATGGATTTGAATAAACCTTACTATTTCATCAACCTGTCTTAATCTTATTCAATATTTTTGAGTTGGTTGTCATCAAGTTAGTTTGAGTAAAACCCAACCAAATTGACTAATAATTAATTCGGAAAGTGGGTGAGAAATTCAAAATAATGACAGAATTCAAAAATTCCACAATAATCGAACACCAAATTAAGCACTACCATTTTTTGTATTTTATTCTCTAAAATTTTTGCTCTATGAGGAGTGTCTCTACAAGCATAACCGGCAGACTAATGTCTCAAGTCCGAAGATGGTGGTTATGTAAGGTCCTTCAAGGAGGTGACTCCAAGATTTGAACCCCTCACTTTTGTAAAGTTCATGTCACACTTCACTTTTATTACGACTAATTACTGTTGAGTTGAAATTATTGTTTTGCCCTAACAAGTAAATTGTGGGAATTTTTTTTTTTTTTTAGTATTGAAATTGTGGGAATTTAATTATCTTTTATAACAAATTTTAACAATTTTTTTATGAATTCTAGACTACACACACATCTAGTGTTATATGAGACATGTTGAATTCTCAGAGTTTTATGTTTTTACTTTTTTTTAAGACATACTATACCGGAAAGGTTGACAAAAAAAAAAATATAACTCAAGTTCCAATCTGTTTATTATATTGAGTTAGTGGGATTTGAGCTATCTAATTTTTCTTTTAAAATTCAACCTGATTTAACTCCACTTTAAATAATTAGTTTAGACTTCAAATTTGCATAATCTCGATCTGTGCAAATTAAAAGTATATAGGATAACCAAATGATGCTAGTTCAGTTCAGTTGGCGTTAAAGAATTGAGCAGGGAGAGGTAAGAGCATGTATTCGATCTTTTACAGTATCAATTTTGGGAGAGGTTTAAAACTCTAATCTTGAGACCCGCCTCGAATCGGACTAGTAGCGAAGCTATGAACTGATTAGAATATCTAAATATATATATATATATATATATATATATATATATATATATATATATATATATATATATATATATATATATATATATATATATATATATAAAGAATTTAAAGAGGTAGATATTTAAAATTAAGGCAGAATGACCAAATTCAATAATTTTAATTTCTCATATTAAGAGACTATTTGACACTTTTTTTTTAAGTTAAAAGCTACTTTTTGTTTACAAAAAAAAAAAAGCTACTTTTAACTAAAGCAAAAAAAAAGAGCTTTAAAATTAAAGTTAAAAACTGTTTGATAATATCTACCAAAAAAAAAAATGTTTGATGATATATGACAATTTTAGTTTAAAAGTTACTAAAAAGCTAATCATTTAAAAAAAAGTTGTTCATTTCAAAAAAAGGGCTGACACAATTTAAAAAAAAAAGTTTCTTCTATGAGTTTTTGACTTTTGACTTTTTTCTTATTATAAAAAAAATTCTTTTTATTATAAGAGTTTTTGTAAAATCCTGTTTAGTCTAATTTCTGCTTATAAGGAGAAGAAAAATTAAAGAAACAATCTCCTAAAATTGCACTAAGCTTATTAATACTTTTAAATTATTTATCAGAAATAAAAAAATATTTTTTGGAGAAATAATTTCTAGTGAACTTGTAATATATATTACATCTACTTGAATTAGATATAGATTCACTCACCTAACTACATTTAGACTCATTTTATTGACAACTTCTTTATATGAATGGGTCTAATTCTATTTTACATTATATAAGATTGAGAATCATTTGGGGGTAAATATTATCCTCCCTCATGAGTACTTTAACCGATAAGTTTTTTTTGTTTTTTTTTTCTATATAAATGGAGGGTTTAGCCCAGAAACACTAAACAGAAAGATGGTGCATGTTTAGAGACACATGCTCCACCAGCAACTTTGTACAAAAAGAATTCCAAAAAAACTCAATGCTATCAGGGGGAGAGGAGAACATCCTCAACTCTCCACCCTTAAGGTTAAAACTTATCTTAGCTAAACTATCTACGTTAAAATCTCTAGGAACATACTCCAGCTGAACAACTGAACATGATCAAATGCCTGGGCTGATTTTTTTATTCTAGCAATTAAGGAAGAAAAGCCACAAGGATTATCCTTAGCTTCTGTGCAGAGAATGGCATCTTTGTTGTCGCAGCCAATCCAGACAAAAAACCAGTAAGTTTTACTGTAGTTGTCACTGGACTTTGCCTTTATATATAAATATCATTACGTATCATTTACCAGCCCACGCTTGAAAGCATCCCACGGTTGAAAAAAAATTCAATACATTAGGATTTTTTTTTTTTTTTTGCATTACATGGAATTGAACACACACCACTACACTACACACACCTAACACAAACACCCAACCACTAGGCTAACCCTAGTGGTCATTACATTAGGAATTATTAAAAATGGAAAAAAATTACCCCTACTTTTTTTATATATTTTTTAAGTCCTAAATTTTTTCCTTTCTTAATAAAATTGAAGTTTTTCTCCCCGTGGTGGTTATAATTTCGTCACAAATTTGGGCTCTTTAATCAGACCGGTGTCCTTTTGCTTTTAATGTATTAAATTGGTATATGATTGGAAATAATTATCATTCAGGGTCTTTAAGTATAGGGAGAAGTTCCCTACGACTCCAAATCACGCCCTTCTTTCCCGCGACACTTATTCTATTAATTTTTTTTTTTATCTGATCATAAATTTGTACAGCCCCTCCCATGACACTCAAATTTTTTATTTATTTATGAGTGTCGCCCCCCAACTCAGACGGCGTGCCAAGTGGCATAACCGCAGCCGTCTGAATCCCCATATAAAAATCTATAAAAAATCTCCCCTCTCTTCTCACTTTTTTCCTTTCTACCAATCATTCCTCAAATCTCTGTCTTACTCTCTTCAGACTTCTGTTTCTTCAAATCTCTTTCTCTCTTTCTTCAAATAACTTTCTTCATATCACTTCATCACATCTCTTTCTTCAAATAGTAGCTGGAAATTTGGGGGAGAAACACAAATCAAAAATTTGGCAAAAAGGCATTTGATTCAACGGAGTTATAATTTTTGTTTTACGAGGCGCAATGAAAGGTAAGTAATATTATTTATTTTTTAGTTTTAATGTATATTTAAATTTAGCTATGCTTAATTTAATTTAATTAAAATATATCTGTATTATTTATTAATAATTGTTTTAATTATTTATTAGATATAATATTTTTTTATGTTATTCTAAATATGTGATATATAGAAGTAGATAAGAACCTTTCATTTATGAAGATAGATTTTATTTGTGCAAAAAAAGAGATCGGTTTATTACGCTATAGAACACAGAGTAATCAAGCAAAAATATTGTAATTTATGAATCTAATCATTAAGGACGATATTAACATTAGTGCTTTGACAAACACTACAGAAGCAAGACAAGGAGAGTAAAAAAAATAAAATAAAAAATCATAAACTGAAAAATTTCTAATTACACTTATTGCGAATTCGAACTCAAGATTCTTTTTAGTTAATAAGCTGAAACTTATTAACTAAAAATGAAACTTTAAGTCTTTTTAATTTTTTAATGATTGTTTCAATTATTGATTACTTATTATATGTAATATTTTTTTGTTATTATAGATATTTGATATATGTAAGTAGATAATTATATAATAATTAAATAATTAAACAATAATTAATTAGATAATTAGAAATCTACATAATAACAAGCATGATTTTAGATATATACTTAATAATTAGATATTTATAGTTAGGTATTTGATAATTAGGTAAGTAAACTTCTTCTTTTTTCAACTTTACTGCATATTTAAATTTGGTTATGTTTAATTTTATTTCATTTAAATATATCATGATTATTTCTTAATGATTGTTTTAATTATTGATTACTTATTAGATGTAATATTTTTTATGTTATTATAGATATTTGATATATGTAAGTAGATAATTAAATAATAATTAAAAAATTATATAATTACGTAATTAGATAATTATAAATTTACATAATAACAAGCATAAGTGTTTAGATATTTACTTAATAATTAGATATTTGATAATTAGGTAAGTAGGAAAGTAAAAAAAAAAAAAAATTAACTTTACTGCATATTTACATTTGGTTATGTTTAATTTTATTTCATTTAAATATATCACGATTATTTCTTAATGACTACTTTAATTATTGATTACTTATTAGATGCAATATTTTTTTATTTTATTATAGATATTTGATATATGTAAGTAGATAATTATATAATAATTAAATAATTATGTAATTAGATAATTAGAAATTTACATAATAACAAGCATGGGTGTTTAGATATTTACTTAATAATTAGATATTTGATAATTAGGTAAGTAAGTAAACTTCTTCTTTTTTCAACTTTATTGCATATTTAAATTTGGTTATGTTTAATTTTATTTCATTTAAATATATCACAATTATTTCTTAATGATTGTTTAATTATTAATTACTTATTAGATGCAATATTTTTTATGTTATTATAGATATTTGATATGTGTAACTAGATAATTATATAATAATTAAGTAATTAGATAATTATGTAATTAGATAATTATGTAATTAGATAACTAGATAATATTTACAGATGTGATATGTGTAATATAGAAAATTATTCTACATATTACTTATTAGATGCAATAATTTACATTATTATTATTATTGAGGGATGACATACGACGATTCATCAGAGAGACGTTTTCATCCCGGTCCATTCTATATTATTCATGCAATGTACACATCGTTCAAAGATGGCTTGGATGGAGGATGTCAATTATAAGTTTCTGAATATCATATCTAAGCGGCTGGCGAGGTTAGATGTTATTCATGAGCCTATTGTACCTTATTTACGTCGTGCTGGTTTTCTTGGCGCTGCTCAGATGGGCCATAAGGAGGTATTTTATATGCTACATATATTAAATTATAAAAAATTTATCAAACAAAATAATTGTTTTATTTTGATTAATATTTTACGGTTTGCAGATTGATAGTGTATTAGTCACAACTTTAGTTGAGCAATGGAGACCAGACACTCATACATTTCATATGCTTTCGGGAGAGGTTATTGTGACACTCGAGGATGTTGCAATGATCACAGGTCTTCCTACGAACGGTGAACCTATTACTGGCATGTTCGAAACGCAACAATTGAGAGATTTTGATACCGAAATCGCATAGAAAAGTGGCAAAACAGAAAGTTGAGATTTCACAAAAGAGTAACACTCTGGTTCTCAATTATAATTATTAAAATAACCAAATTCAACTCCTAAAATAAGAGTCTTAAGCACCCTTTTATAGACTAATTACAAAATGATCCAAAATTCAAAATTTAAAATTATAAAAATAATAAAACTTCCTAAAATAAATATAACAGTAATTAACCTCCAAAAATAAATAAATAATTACAATTAAATCATTCAAAATACGTCCCAAATCTTAGATCTCAAATCATTCCAAATGTGTTGCTTTCCTTTTCTTGTCAAACAAATTGCAACCATATCTGCTGCTTCATTTGGACTTGAATTTGATTGTAATTGTTATATTTCAAATTACTGTTTCTTTTAATAATTGGGCCATATTTACTAGACCACAATTCTGGTTGACTCTGGGCTTCCTAAATCAATGGTTGAGCCATGTGCAATGGGACAACTGTAAGTGCATCATTCTTCCCTACTAGGAAAAGATTCGTCCTCGAATCTTCTTTATCTTTACTAACCTCAATCGTTTTAGGTAGAAGCTGAAATGACAATTCTTCCTTGAATAAATCTCCATCATTTAATTTTCCATTAGATTTATCAGAAACTAAATAATCATTATAAATCAAAGAATCATCAAAAATCGGATAATTATCATAAATCAGATAATCATCATAAATTGGATAATCATCATAAACTGGATTATGATCATAGACTTCAAAGTTAGGAATGCTGATTTATATCTTGATATCTTGAAAAGTGAACTGATTTCTCGGTCCACTTCTCAATTCTGTCTCTGGTTTAGAATCCCCAAGAGATTGGCGTCCTCCTCTACGTCATAAGATGCATTCTCTAATTCCATTCCTTCTTTGGATTGAACGTCCAACTTTGTCCATGCAAGTCGTCGCTCCAAATGTTGGTTTTTTATGCTCTACGCCTCCACAAGAGCTCGCTTCAAAATTTGGATTTTCATGAATACCCGCACGAGTCGTCGCTCTGAATCTTGAATTTTCTTTCTCTACGCCTGCACAAGTACTCGCTTCAAAACTTGGATTTTCTTGTCCAACGCTTGCTCAAGTTGTTGCTTCAAATCCTGGATCCGCCTTTCGAGCTGGTCATTTTCTATGTCACGCGGGTCTATCTGACGCGGTTGTCTGTCTCCCTTTAGGAACGAATCCATGTCCCTTATCTTCATGACTCCTCCATCGATGACCTCTACGATTCTGTTCAGCCATTGGTTGAAGGCAACCTAGTGCTCTGATACGAAATAAAGCCGAAATCGCATAGAAAAGTGGTTAAACAGAAAGTTGGAATTTCACAAAGAGTAACCCTCTGGTTCTCAATTATAATTATCAAAATAAAAAAAATTCAACTCCTAAAATAAGGGTCTTAAACACCCTTTTATAGACTAATTACAAATTGATCTAAAATTTAAAATCTAAAATTATAAAAATAATAAAACTTCCTAATATAAATATAACAGTAATTAACCTCTAAAAATAAATAAATAATTATAATTAAATCATTCAAAATACATCCCAAATCTTAGATCTCAAATCATTCCAAATGTGTTGCTTTCCTTTTCTTGTCAAACAAATCGCAATTATATATACTACTGCTTCATTTGGACTTGGATTTGATTGTAATTTGTTATATTTCAAATTACTGCTTCTTTTAATAATTGGGCCATATTTATTGGGCCACAATTCTGGTTGACTCTGGGCTTCCTAAATCAATGGTTGAGCCATGTGCAATGGGCTAACTGTAAGTGCATCAGATTTGGTACCACAACTTCTTGGGAGGACCCTGAGTGCATCTAATATGCATGGTGGTTGACTATAGCACACCTATTGGCGTAAGGTATGTTAATCTGACATGTAAGGTTTGATTCTTATGTCTATTATGCGATATTTATTGTAAATATATTTTATTATGTACATGGACAGATCATAAGACAATATTTAACGATCTATGTTAGTATCGAGAGAGGTTTGATAAGACGACTGAGCATCATGTACTTGTAAAATGCTTCCCACTTTTTTTTTGAATGATATTTTTTATTTTAATTTCTATTACAATTTTCTCAATGGCTTTTTGTGTGCAGATAATATAGACTCCATACTCGGACATTGATTTTCCAGAGCATATTCAGGAAATTAGTGATCGTTGGAGAGCAATCGCGCCAATGACATAGTGGGGCCTACCATTTTTTCTTAAAAAAAAATGAAAATTTGGAAGAGTGTGTGACATGAGGAAGTTGACCATTGAAAATAATTTGACTAGCATGTGTGATATTGATTATATTGACAATGGAATTTAAGTTTGCCTTAGTGTTGATAATTCAAATTATAGGTCATGTTTGCTGACTTGATAATGTTTAGCCTTGTTTGTTGTTCTTGATTTTATAAAAATCCGAAGCAGAAGGAAGGTTTACCTATAAAACCATTGCTTCCCCTTCCTATTCTTCTTATCGAAACATATACTTAGTAAAAGTAAAGAAGACACCTAGTGGTACTACTAACTCTATTTGTAGTAGTATAAACATAAACTAACACGTAAAGGAAGTTATTGCCTAATTGTTTTGTATTGGTACTACTACTTGTTAAAGCTAAATTACTATAACAAAAACATGATATTGGATGACATTATTGAAGTTCAATCTTTTTTTCTTTGTTTCTGTCTGTAAGGAAAATGACTTTTTTATTTTATTTTTGTAAATAGTTCATATATACTTTATCATGCCGTTATATCAGAATCTTACCAATCTTTAATACTATTATATCATAATCTTACCATTTTTTCTTCTCTTGATATTCTGATCTAACGGTGTTGAAGAGTGGTCGGTAAGGTTGACATAAAAAAAGTAGGTAAAATAACCTATCTCTAAAATGTTATATTGTTCTCAAAAAAAAAAAAATCATGAAACTTTTTTCAAAAAATTAATTAAATAAAAATAATGTAGTATTTGTATAATAATTAATAAAAGTATATTAACTGAAAATAAAAATGAAAAAAAAAAATTCTAAATATCCTCTTAAGTTTCTCCAAATCTAGTTAAATTAATAAATTTAATCAAATAATAGCTAATTTATATCCTCTTATATTTATTTATCTTAAAATACCCAATATTTTGAAAGACGCATTTTTTGTTCACTATTTAAATGTTTAATAATTCAAAATTTAGAGGATTTTAATGGATTTTAAACATTTATGTTGAAATAATACCTAATAAATATTTGATAATTCTGTATATAAGTATAATATCTAAAAGGGCACCATGGTACTCTCATATATTCATCTTTCTTTCTTTAATTTATCTCATATTGGTTTGTGAATTAATAAAAAAAGTCGCTTCTCTAGTGTTTCAATTTTTATTTGAAAATATTTAACAAACGCTTAACTTAACTAATTATATTTTTATCAGATACATTAATAAACATACTTCCTTATTATATATAGAGAGAGAAAATAAGATATTTACTAAATATTAGAACAAGTCTGAAAAAAAAAAATTAGAAGTTCATGCTAGTATGTTATAATCAGGTTATGAAATGAATTTACTTTCGTTTAAAAGTTTTTGTGTGATTAAAGTTATGCCATGTGAGAGAGAAAAATTGATTAAAAGTGAAAATTTCTCTAAGCTATATAAATAATATTTTTTTCATCTTTAAAATCACAATATACCAATTAAATTAAATATATTTTTATTTATTTCTTTTATAAATAATTTAACCTTAAACTAACTTTGTGATTGCATTGGAATGGTTTGAAAAACAAACAAATAACTATTAAATTATTTCATACGTAATTAGCATACAATACAACTGTCAGGATGGCCGAGTGGTCTAAGGCGCCAGACTCAAGTTCTGGTCTTCGTGAGAGGGCGTGGGTTCAAATCCCACTTCTGACATTTTGCGTTTTTCTCTTCAGATTTTCCCAAACATTTCCAAATGCAGAGCCCAACTTTTTATATGGCCCACTAAAATTTTTGGCTACTTTCATTGCCCACTTGCCCTTAAGATAGGGGTCCATCACCCGATAAAACTAGTTTACTAATATCAGTAACACATAAGATGAGACACATAAAACATTTAGAAAATAAATAAATAAAATTAGAGAGGAAAAATAGAGAAAGAAAGAAATTTTTTTAGAGAGAGAATATTTCGTAGAGAAAGAAATTATATATATATATATATATATATATATATATTAGAGATTTTAAATCAATATTGTTAAAAATTATTTTTATATTACATTTTAATAAAGGGTAAAAT
Organism: Gastrolobium bilobum; assembly: GCF_033153095.1. Classification (NCBI taxonomy): domain Eukaryota; kingdom Viridiplantae; phylum Streptophyta; class Magnoliopsida; order Fabales; family Fabaceae; genus Gastrolobium; species Gastrolobium bilobum. The sequence continues at coordinate 83,028 of NW_026897478.1, read as the reverse complement.
TGTAAAAACAAATTAAATCCTCAATTTTTTCTCATAATATTTAAAATTGAAGCCAAGTCACATATTCATAATATTAAATATGTTGCTTTAATTATTTATAATTATATTTATATGAACTTTTTAAAATTTGTATCCATATACATCATTATATTTATTTTCACGTCTCAATCTTGACTTATAATTTTTTTTTAGCTTTTTTAAACATTTCATGATTAATTCTTAATTATATTTTAATAAATTTTCCCATAAATTTGGGACAAAATTATTTGAATGTAATGTTAACAGTGCTATTAATAACTTATTATTCAAAATAATTTTATGACTGATTTGATTTAATTATGAAAACTCCTAACAATACAGTACTCTGACAATAAAATGATGATGAGTGATCCTAATTTATTTAGTGAAGTCTATATAGCACTTGAGCAGTGAAAATAGAATGTTAAAGAGTACGTTGTTATTATTTTACAATAACTGATAGTATTATTAGATAGCGAGACTTATATTTAAAAAATAATAATTGTATTTCTCAATTCTTTTAACTTTTACTCTATATTTCTTTATTTTTACAAAATATTTTTTAAATCAAACTTAATTTACTTCCAAAAAGATAAGCAAATAGTATCATACAACCTTTGGTGAAGACTAAAGTCTCATGCAGGCCCAATTATAGCAATAACTACTAGACTTCTGGCCCTGTACATGATGTAACAAGGGAGCGAGGCAAAACATAAAAAATGAAAAAAAAAAAAAAAATAAATAAACAATTGAAAGCCCACTAAAGGAAAAATATTTCAAAAAGGTAAAAAAAAAAATTAAAAAAGGAAAAATATTTTCGGTATTACATATATACTAAAAAATCGATACATCTTTTACCAAATATAAAAAAATAACATATGTACACTACCACTATTTTTATGATTATTTCCTTTTAATTTTTTTTTTCATTGTGGGAAACTCCTGAAACACTGAAAATGTGCTCCACTATAAGATATACTCTAGCCTCTTGGAGATTAGAAGTTCTTAAATTAAAAATAACACATAGAAGAAAAGGGGGAAAGGATTTTGTAGTTCCCACAAAGCGTCATAAAACAAAGTCTGATTCAAAACAAAAATTGAAAATTTATGATGAGAATATTAATTTTGGGTTTTATTAGTCTCATTTAACATAAGATAGTTATCTTATGTTGTAGAGAGAAAATAGGTGGATCCCACAATTACAAGAAAAAAGGAAAAAAAGAAAAAGATAGGGTACGAAAATCGAAGTCATCGAGAGAAAATGAGATATGATATCTTATGTAAAAGGAGAGTAATATTTTTTATTAATTTTTGATGTTCTCTTTTCCCTCCTATATTTCCAGTGATTCTATCTTCTGTGGGCCTCGTAATCATCAAAATGCAGTTCCAGGCTCCTAAAATAATTGACTCAAATGATGAAGGCAATGCTAATGGAGGAGACATACTTCAACCGTTGACAGCAGTGGCGGATCCAAAAAAAAAAAAATTATGTCTGCACATTTAGTGTTGCCCTTGAAAATATTTTTTTGTAAAAAAAATGTAAATCAACGCTTGAACCCGCTCATAATCTAGTTGTTTCCATAACAAGCCGCAGACAATAATTTGACCAATTATTTTCTCCCCTAAATCTTAGCAATCCTCCAAAACAAATATGAGAATATACTCCAGTACATCCCTACATCATTATTCTATTTTATAGTAGTGAATAAAAAAGTCAACACTACCTATACAGAAGGCAAGCAAAATCACAGTAAAAGCATCGTCTCTAGATATTAACTTATTTGAGAATGTCAGACCTGCAATCAATCATCTCTTTTTATAAAAATGAAAAAGGAAACAAATGATGAAGAGAGCATGGGAATGGGTACGTGAAAGGGGAGAAAGAATAAGTTTTCTCTCTAATCAATTTGCGTTGCTACGTTGTTTTAATCATCTCCGTACGTTGCTACGTTGCTAACTAATATAAGAATAAATATCTTTTTTGGTCCATAACAAAAAAAATCGGTTTCCACTCTAGTCCATTATAAAAAATATTAGTCACATGATCCCTATGAAATTCAAAGTTGACCCATTTTGGTCTTGTTGAGGGACTAATGTAGGTCTTTTTTGAATTTATGAGGGACCACGATTTTAACTAAATTGATCCACTTTAAATTTTTTAGGGACCTCGAGACTAATTTTTTTTTATAAGGGAATAAATTGGGGACAATGTTTTTTGTTAGGAACTTAAAAGGGCATTTACTCCTAATATCTATATTGAACCAAGAGACAAATAAGGACCTGCAACCAAGAAAAAAATTGAAATACAAATTTTTATGTCCGCACTTGCGGGCATTTGCCCGCAAGTGGGTCCACCGCTGATAGCCATAATCTTCACCTTGTTACTTTTATGTGACGTTGATAGAGGAGAAATTTTTTTTTTTGTATGAAAATCACGATTTATAGAAATATAATGGGAAAATGAGTTTTCCGATAATGTTATCAAAAAGTTATTTAGTAGGTCAAAATATTCTCAAAAATATTGGGTTAATTTTTCTGATGTTATGTTTGGTTGAATGTAATGTTAATTTTTTTGTGTTAATTTTTTCTTTGCCATAGAATTCCTAGAATAACACCACTAAGTTGTATTCTTGAATAGTATTTTCAAAAAAATTTAACACAAAATAAAATTCTGAAAAAATAAAATTTTCAAATTTTTTTTTAAAAATCTCGTAACAACCGTGAGTAAATAAAATTGTCATCCTCAATCTTCCGGGAATCCTTAAAAAATCCTTTTACCAAAGCGCCCCCTAGAAAACAACACTTCATTATCTTGTTGATGGAAAGGGTATATGTATGGGAATAATTATAATTAGGCAGTCTTTATTCTTTGTTGTCAAACTAGTATGAATGTGATGAGTGCTTTTTTGATGTGGGAATTGAACATGACACCACTCACATTTTTTGATTCCCTAGTTTGACATAACGCCTTCGAAATAGACTAATGAATCATGAATGGCACGGTTGAGTATGTGCCAAGCTTCGGTTATTCGAAATTAGGTGCAACAAAGTTAGATGGAAATGCGATGCTTATGTGTTCAATGAATGACTAGGTGAAAAATCATTCTTTCACTACTAGTTGGTGCTTCTAGTTGCCATCCATTGTGGCGGCTCTTCCTCATTTGAAGTTACTTATTACATATGCAACTTAGGTATAAATTTGTAAGTTTGTCCCATCATAAATTTCACGTTGGAATTATTATTTTTATAAAAGGATTTGTATCTCTGCAGCAAGAACAAATTTTTGTTGTTCTCCCGCAGGCACAAAAACATGGCGAGGCCAAGATATTTAAAAAAAATACTAAAATGAAAGCTGAGTATATAGTTGCAGAAAATTCCTTCTGCAGTGACATAAAAAATACTTTGCCCTTTTATAAATTCAAACTTATAACATCACGTAATTATTTAAGCTCTCTATGATTATTCTATTCCTAATGACTTTGCAATTAGTTTTTTAACTATAAAATCTGTCATAAATCTGCCATTCGTATTTAACGAAAGCACATATTTAAAATATTTTAAAAAAAATTTACGGTAACAATTGTTTGTAGTTTTTTTTTTTTTAACTGTAGACAATTGGAATCTTTCACATAAACATTGTGTATGTAAGGAGAAATTCTAGGATTATCCCAAAATAATATCTTAAGTAGTTTTGTAATCGTTTAGATCTGATCTAATAATAGAATACATTTAATTTGATAACATGTATAACGTGGTGCAAATTTTAGTATTTTTACCGGATTAGTGTTATCCTCTAATCAAATTATATAGGAATATCTCGTGTCTAAGCTGTATACGTATCTATGAAAAAATGTCTCCAGTTGTTGGAACTTTCTTGCATTACGGTAATGCTGCAGGCGACTCGAGATTCCATTGTAGAACGGGTGATATTATATCACTAAAAGCGTTGAACCCATGTATAGAAGCAGAGGAGGAAGATGATCAGAATTATCACTGTGCAATTATAAATATTAGATTTATTATCACTGTGCAATTATAAATATTAGATTAAAGAACAGACTTACTTGTCAGTGGCAGAATGATGAAACAGACAGAATTAAAGGATGAATATATGCAGTATCAGAGGAATTAAATCCGAGCCCACAGAACGTGTCTCCTTAAGACAATTTGCCCCCTCACTGATGCCTAAGGTTGATGGACACTTGTCTCCCACGATAGAACGGATTTCGTCTGAAGAATGGTGGCACTACCAATCAACAGCCCAAACGAACACAACAATATGTCAGAGGAAGTCACACCGGAGGATGAACAACAGTATGCAAAACCGGAAGAAGAAAAATTCCGGCAGAGTTTAAGTGCAGAAAAAACTGGATACATTTTCTGAAGGTGTCAGTGTCTATTTATAGACAACGTAAAGTCACGTTCCAAAAGGCACCTATTCGACGACGAAACAACACATCCGTTGGATACGAAAAGACACATTCGTTCGACACGAAAAGACACATTCGTTCAACACGAAAAGACACCCATACAAGAATGAAACAACATGTCCGTTAGGATGAAACAATACATCGTTTAGGATGAAAAGATACATCTGTTTGTCGACGAAAAGGCACACCTTTTCACTACCAAACTTCTTATTCATAACCAATAGATTGTTTATACAGTTTATATATATATATATATATATATATATATATATATAAATTCCAAAAATCCCCCACATGGATAAGAAGTCAAATCATCGTGACAAAAAATGCACAAGAGTATAAATGCAAAGAGTAATTTCCTCAACGAGAAACAACTGCATCGAGACAGGTGGAGTTACCTTTGAACCTTCTCTAGTGAAAACCTATCGGATATACTCGGTCAATCGGTGGTCTAGGTCGACTTGAACCGTCAACCTTTAGTGTATACCTAGACAATAGGAGTCACACAATTGCTTCTCTAGCATTGTTGGTCCTTTGTTGCGCCCATTTTGGCCGTGGGACACCTGCCTGGTTCTGCGAGTGTTTTAGAGAATCGGCCTTTGTAAAATTCTCATAGAAGCGGCCCTCACTTCACACTCACATAGGTGATTTCTTGTGATGTAACTCACTATACATCATCTGAACACAACAGATTAAGAAATCATTAAAAGCCTAAGTGTTTACCCTCATAAATACACTGCCTTGTCTTAGGAATGAGTATGAGTTTAAAAACTCCACAGTGTTTGAACAGTCGACCATCACTTAGTTGTCTCTTTGAACCTAGTTCATGGGATCTCCACTCTTCTAGGTAGAGTTACCGCAATGCTCAACAATTGATAGGCCTTAAACCCATTCCTTTCGACAAATTTTCGACCAACTCTCTAGGAATCCCTTTGGTTAACGGATCCGCTATGTTCTCCTTAGACTTAACATAGTCAATTGAAATGATTCCATTCGAGAGTAGTTGTCTTATGGTATCATGTCTACGACGTATGTGTCTAGACTTACCGTTATACATGACTTTCTTGGCCCTTCCAATAGCTGTTTGGCTATCACAATGTATGCATACAGATGGTACCAGTCTTGGCCAATTAGGAACATCCTCAATAAAATTACGAAGCCATTCGGCTTCTTTACCGGCCTTAACTAAAGCAATAAATTCTGCTTCCATGGTTGACCTTGCAATGCAGGTTTGCTTGGACGATTTCCAAGACACAGCACCTCCACCAAGGGTGAACACATATCCACTTGTGGATCTAGTGTCATTAGAGCCGGTGATCCAATTTGCATCACAATACCCTTCTATAACCGCGGGGTATTTCTCGTAATGCAAAGCATAATTCTGAGTATACTTCAAGTATCTCAAACCTCTTGCCATAGCTTTCCAATGATTCTCATTTGGATTACTGGTAAAGCGACTTAACAGACTTACTGCATAAGCAATATCAGGTCTGGTGCAGTTCATAACATACATAAGGCTTCCCAACACTTGAGCATATAGCTTTTGTGCTGTAGCTTTACCAGTGTTCTTTAATAAACTCAAATTAGAATCTACAGGGTTCCTCACAGGAGTTATATTCAAACTCTTGAATTTCTCAAGAACCTTAGCTATATAGTGTGCCTGTGATAAGGCCAACCCTGTAGATGTTCTATGGATTTTAATACCTAGGATAACGTCTGCTATCCTCATATCTTTCATATCAAACTTACTTTTAAGTAATTGTTTAGTAGCATTAATCATTTGATTATTACTACACATGATTAACATGTCGTCTACATAAAGATAGACAATGGCAAAACCTTTTTCAGTATTTCGAACATAGACACATTTGTCACATTCATTAATTCGAAATCCTTTTGACAACATAACTTTGTCAAATTTCTCATGTGATTGTTTTGGAGCTTGCTTTAACCCGTAAAGGGATTTTATTAAGCAACAAACTTTCCGTTCTAGTCCTGAAACAACAAAACCTTCAGGTTGTTCTAAATATATCTCTTCTTCCAGGTCGCCGTTTAAGAAGGCGGTCTTAACATCCATTTGATGTATTTGTAAACCATTCAGTGCAGCTACTGCGATCAACATCCTAATGGATGTAATCCTTGTAACCGGTGAATAAGTATCGAAATAATCGAGACCTTCACGTTGCTTGTAGCCTTTTACTACAAGCCTTGCTTTATATTTATCAATAGTGCCATTCTCTTTCATTTTTCTTTTGAACACCCACTTACTTCCTAAAGGCTTATTGCCAGGAGGAAGATTTACCAATTCTCAAGTGTGGTTGGACAAGATAGACTCTATCTCACTATTGATAGCCTCTTCCCAGAATGGTCCTTCCAGGGACGTTATAGCTTCCTTATACGTTCGAGGCTCATTTTCTAATAGATATGTCATAAAATTAGGTCCAAAGGATGTGGCGGTCCTTTGCCTCTTGCTACGTCTAGGTTCATCTTCTACATCATCTACAGGATCAGTATCAGTTGTAGCATCCTGAGGTATCACAACCTAATCATCATTATTACCACTTGATTCAGGTATCCTCTTATACGGAAATACGTCTTCAAAACAAGTAACTTCCTTTGACTCAATAACCGTATTAGCATGTATATCTGAGACATCAGATTTATACACTAGAAACCGATAAGCACTACTATTAAGTGCATAACCGATGAATATACAATCCACGATTTTAGGTCCGATTTTCAACCTTTTAGGTTTAGGAACCGCAACCTTAGCCAAACACCCCCACACTCTAAGGTATTTCAGGGATGGCTTCTTTCCTTTCCATATGTCGTATGGTATGCTCTTTGTCAAACACCCCCACACTTCAAGATAATTCATGGTAGGCTCCCTACCTTTCCATATTTCATAGGAGGTGTTCTTAATTTTCTTGTGGGATACTTTACTGATTATATAATTTGTCATTAAATGACTTTTCCCCACAAACCAGACATCAACAAGATCATATCATTTAATGTCTGGGTCTTTTTTCTCAGCAATCTCATTGGATTGTGAAGCATAAGGAGCAATCATTTGTTATATGATATCACACTCCAAACTGAACTCCTCCAAGGGTCATTATAATCTTCCCCTCGATCGCTCTGTAATGCCTTTAACTTTCTTACTGAACATTAACATATATCAAATAATAAATCCAATTTAACCATAAGATAATATACAATTATCATGTCATTTACAATATTCAAAGTTATCCATTGACCTTGATCATGCCATCACTAAGATAGCTCTTTGAGTTCACATAGTATCAAATATTTCACTAGATATAAGACTTTTATATCCATCAAAGCACATAGTGCATTTTTAAGCAAGAATTATCACTTGCCTAAATCATAAAGTCAAAACTTTCACATTTATAAGTCACGGGTTAATGGATATCAAACACCATCATATACCGTCAAATCCATTAAGTGTACCATATACAATTGAATGCCAATAAATTCATAACATTTCACACATAATAATTAATATAACAAAATACTCATGTCATAAGTATTTCTCATTTATCATACTTATCATTTCTATTACACAAATAGAAATCAAATCCAATTTAATTTACGATTTAATTTACACAAAGTTAACCCCAAAAGGAAATCATAGCATATTAAATGAATTTGAATTTGAAGATTTCAAACATGCAAATTCTTTATAAATTATGTTGCAGAGCTTATATTATCAAGACACGACAATCGAGATAATACTAACAAAATGATGTTAAGTGCAACCAGCGAGACTTATATTGAAAACTCTGACACAGTAGCAATGATATATAGGAAACCTATATGACAAACATAATCATCGCACCTAATCGAGAAGAAAATTATAACAATAAATATATATGTGTATTCGAATAGCAATGGTATTTCAAAGCCAACGAAAAGAAAGACCGTAACACTGCATTCAACTACAAAGGCTATTAAAACCATTAAGAACACGAAAATCAAGAAACACAATGTTAAGCATTAAGCACTTTCACAAGTCTGTGTGTATATAGGGTAACATTCTCGTTCCAATAATTGTGATATTACCAACCGATGCTTACTGTTCCAACATGACATTTCCATGTTCTCAAAGAAATGGAAACTAACAATGCATCTTTCCATGCAAAATCAAAACATTAGCCATTGTGACAAAAAACTATCGGTTATTATCTCAAAAGCCATAAACCATGAAAGTATTCCATTCATGGTATCCCTTCACGACAAACGATAATAACTTTATGCAAACCATCCATCGGTTCATTAAAGAGAAAAGAAACTGTTCCTTTACAGTTACAATGGTGGTTCATTGAAAACCATAATTTCAAAAATAAATTAATTAATTAAAAATTCCATGGCAACACATAACAGACGTCACTCAATTGGCTTTATATAAATTATGTCATCTTTTCATTCAGAATGTCATGCATATACAATTCCACAAGCATTGAAGGCAAACAGTAACTTATCATTGAAATGCATAAAATCCGTACATATATAATTTGATGGCTTTTAATGACCGTAACTTTTGAAATTGCAATTGCAATTTGTAACATCACTTTGTGTGGTTAAAACCGAGAATACCGAGATTCAATATAAGTATATATTCAACATTATGAACACTCATACACGCATGCAAACATTTACGGACATTATGGTATATTAGCATGCATCGAAGGCTAATATTATGTGCAGGGTACACTTTGTACTCTACTATGCATTAAGGCAAAATCAGACGTAACAGGAACGATTTGTTCAACAAACACAGATTAGTGTTCAAATTAAAAATTGTCTTAATACACAGATTAAAAATTATTCTGATTAATTACTCAAATTAATCTTTTAATTACACAGTAAATATAAACAGTATATTAAAGTAGAAATATAAAATATACTGATCACAGGTTCAAAACACCAAATTTGTCTTAAGATTGTTATTGAAGACAGTGGGTGATATTATATCACTAAAAGCGTTGAACCCATGTATAGAAGCAGAGAAGGAAGATGATCAGAATTATCACTGTGCAATTATAAATATTAGATTAAAGAACAGACTTACTTGTCAGTGGCAGAATGATGAAACAGACAGAATGAAAGGATGAATATATGCAGTATCAGAGGAATTAAATCCGAGCCCACAGAACGTGTCTCCTTAAGACAATTTGCCCCCTCACTGATGCCTAAGGTTGATGGACACTTGTCTCCCAGGATAGAACGGATTTCGTCTGAAGAATGGTGGCACTACCAATCAACAACCCAAACGAACACAACAATATGTCAGAGGAAGTCACACCGGAGGATGAACAACAGTATGCAAAACCGGAAGAAGAAAAATTCCGGCAGAGTTTAAGTGCAGAAAAAACTGGATACATTTTCTGAAGGTGTCAGTGTCTATTTATAGACAACGTAAAGTCACGTTCCAAAAGGCACCTATTCGACGACGAAACAACACATCCGTTGGATACGAAAAGACACATTCGTTCGACACGAAAAGACACATTCGTTCAACACGAAAAGACACCCATTCAAGGATGAAACAACATGTCCGTTAGGATGAAACAATACATCGTTTAGGATGAAAAGATACATCTGTTTGTCGACGAAAAGGCACACATTTTCACTACCAAACTTCTTATTCATAACCAATAGATTGTCTATACAGTTTATATATATATATATATATATATATATATATATATATATATAAATTCCAACAGAACATTCCCTATTCCCCTTAATATGAAGGCCCTAGCTTTAGGGTGATTAAATTCTCTGAAGTAACATCTTTACATAATTGTTGGAAAGAACAATTATCGTGATGAAATACATCCAAATATGTCATCCTATTTCTTTCTCTCTTTTTTTAAAGTTCTCCAGCTTTATGTTTTCTATTACATTCCTTAAATAAAAACGCTAATACTAAGAGTTTTATAAGAGTTATGTTATAAGAAAAATGATTATGTAATGTTATAGAGATTCGTTGGTTCCTTGGCGCTGAGTTAGTGGGGTTGAACATGTGTTCAATTCTCGCTGAATGCATTCTTGGGGAGGGGGCTGAACCTTTAGCCATCACTGACCCCCGCACTCCGGATTAATCCCATAGTCGGCTCAAAAAGTCGAAGCTTGTAGGGATACCGGAGGGAGCCAACTCGCCTCAAAGAGGTAATTAGGGTTGGGTAACTCTAAAAAAAAAAAAAGATTTGTTTTGCGTGCTGAAGTTTTTTTTTTTTGCTTCAAAAAATGTGGACCCCACAAAATGTTGTATGTGTAAAAAAAAATTTTGTGTCATGTTAAATGATGAATACAAACCCCTAAAACTAATTCAAAAAGTTACTGTCAATGAAGAGAAGACAAAATTGAAGAGAGTTAATTATTATTTTTTATTTAATTGACAATATCATATCAACGAGACAATATTATAAACAGAAAATGAGTCCTTATGAAATATGGTGCTCCTGTGCCCAATCGGCAAGTTTATAAGGTGCATCTTTATTTTATTTTTTATTAGTTGTTTTTTCTTGTGCATGAATCGGTCCAGCCCAATTATACTATTAACAAGGGATTACATTTATTTTATGTTGAAAGAAAATAGTTATTTTATGTTATAGAAAAAAATATAAGTGAGATCCACATATAAAAAGAAAAAAAAAATAGATGTGGAACTCACCTCTATTTTGTATATATAAGAAGTTTGTTTATCTTATGTAACGTAAGATAAATATAACTTATTAACAAAAACCGATGCGATCCATACCCACTTGTTATAGGAGCGTTTTGTAGAAGGTATTTTTTAGGATTTTCGAAAAATCGAGGATGGTAATCTTATTTATTCATGTTTGGTACGATATTTTTAAAAAATTGTCGGAAATATGATTTTTTTCAAAATTTTATTTTGTATGTAAATTTTTTTAAAAACACCTTCCAAGAATATCACTTACGGAACCCAATGGGTGCAGCTCATTTGGTAACTTGGCGCTGAGTTAGTGGGGTTGGATATGTGTTCGATTCCCGCTGAATGCATTCTTGGGAAGGGGGCTGAACCTTTAGCCATCACTGTTCTCCCGCACTCCGGATTAGTCCCATAGCCAGCTCAAAGAGTCGAAGCTCGTGGGGATACCAGAAGGGAGTCAACTCGTCTCAAAGAGATAATTAAGGTTGGGTAACTCCAAAAAAAATATATATATCACTTACGGGGTGGTATTTTACAATTTCCATGACAAGAAATTTTTTTAACACAATCAAACATAAGATTAAAATATTAACTTAACATTTCTGAAAATATTTTGACTACTAAATAATTTTTTGTTAATATTTTCGGAAAACTTAATTTCCACTGTATTCTTAAAAATAATGATTCTCAGGGTGAAAAAAAAAATTCCTCTCCAAACCCCCCCTTAAAAATATGAAAATAGGTCTTATTCTGAAGCGTGCACTGCGCATTGAACTGGTGGCTCGGATAATTATAAATCAATTACACGATTACGAACACGACCACGCCGATGACGAAAGCTGCCAGCTAAATTAGAATAGACAGGAACCGAACCCTTTCTGATTGAGTGATTGATAATAAAGTGAGTTTACATATTTCCAAATTTAAAGAAGAGTGAGAACTAGAGCTGTAAACATTTACACGTAACACGTTAATGCATCCAAAATCCCATATAACGATATCCTTCATGTGAACGAATTCAACAATTTCAAATTTCAATTGTTAAAATGGTATCCTAAAATGAGATGTATCACATTTATTGACGAGCGTCTACAGTGACGGACCCAGGAAAAAAAATTTATATCCGCACATTTTAGTGATAGCGGCGAATTTTTTTTTTTTGTGAAAACAGTCTACATTAACGCTTTACAAAAAAAAATAAGTTGCTACGTTGCTAACTAATATAAGAGTAAATACTCGTTTTGGTCCCTAACAAAAAATTCGATTTCCACTTTAATTTCTTACAAAAAAAAATTTAGTGACCTGGTCCCTATGAAATTCAAAGCGGACACATTTTAGTCTTTCTGAGTGACTAATGTGGGTCTTTTTTGAATTTGTAAGGTATCATGATTTTAACTAAATTGATCCACTTTAAATTTCTTAAGAACCTCGAGATTAACTTTTTTTATAAGGGACTAAAGTGGGGACCATATTTTTTGTTAAGAACTTAAAGAATATTTATTCCTAATATAAATATTGAATTAAGAGACAAATAAAACCTACAACAACAACAAAACTAAAATCACAATTAAAAAAAACTAAAATCACAATTTTTGATGTCCGCACTTGCGGACATCTGCCCCTTACTGGGTCCGCCGATGAGCGTCTATATAAAAGATTAGGGTATATAACTAATATCCCACCACTGAGAATATATAGAGAGAGAGAGGTAGATCTTTTGATATCAGTGTCAAATTTGAAATTTGACACCTCATTTGATAGTCGTTAGATCAAAAAAAATCAACGACTCTGATTTGTAAGCATCTGACACCATTGATTTTTTTTTTATCTAACGACTATCAGATGAGGTGTCAAATTTAAAATTTGACACCGGTGTCAAAGGATCCTACTTATATACATATACATATACATATATATATATATATATATATATATATATATAGGCAGGATCCTTTGACACCGGTGTCAAATTTCAAATTTGACACCTCATCTCATAGCCGTTAGATAAAAAAAGATCAATGGTGTCACATGCTTACAAATCAAAGTCGTTGATCTTTTTTTATCTAACGGCTATGAAATGAGGTGCCTATATATATATATATATATATATATATATATATATGCGAAAATAATAAGATTTATGTAATCTTATTAATTAAGAAATATTTGAATGATACATTATTCTCTTTAAGTTGGAACATGATCAAGAGAGAATACCCAACTTGCGTAGTAGAATATGAAATTATTTATTTTCGAGAGATTTTTACAAATATCTGATAGCCAAAGTTCGGATTGGACATAAGTGATGGAAATGTCATGAGCTAACGGGTGATTATGGACAAAGTGGCAATGAAGTTCAATATGTTTAATATGCTCATGGAACATGGGGTTCAAAGCAATGTGTAGCACATCTTGATTATCGCAAAAGAGATGAAAAGGTTGATGATGAAGCACACCAAGGGAGCCTAATAAGGATTTGAGCCAACGAGGTTCCCTTGTAGTAGTTGTCATGGAACGATATTCGACTCCTGCAAAAGGTTGGGAGCCAGTGAGTGAATGCCTAGTCAGAGGGAAGCGAGCCCAGTCTTAGTCACTATAAGTGCTAATTTGGAGATCATAATCCTTACGAAGTAAAAAACCTTGACCTAGATTAATCTTGAGGTAACGTAGAACTCAAAGCATAACTTTGATCATGTCGAGTAATGGTGAAGTATACCAGGTGACCAATGAGACATCCATAGCAGGCCAAATTACGATAATCATCTCCATCAATAAGTGCAAGCTTGTGATTAGGTTATACTGGAAAATCAGTTGCTTTACTACCTAGGAAACTTGATTTGGACAAGATATTAAGAGCATATTTCCTTCAGCACAAAAACAAACTAAAAGACCTACAAGAAATTTCAATGCCTAGAAAATATTTCAGAAGACCCAAATTCTTGATTTTGAACAAGAGTGCATATACGAGTTTACCTCAATATAGGCAGTAGAATCATTACCAATAATGACTATGTCATTGATATAAACTAAAATAGTAGGAAAGGTGGCCCTACAATTAAAGGTGAACAATGTATAATTAGCCTAGAATTGAATAAAACCAAAGGCTTTAAGTAATGTGCAAGTTTAGCAAATCAAGTGTAAGGAGATTAGCGCAAACCATAGAGTGACTTATGTAGACGACATACCTTATCAGAGTTACCAACAAAAAAGGGGGGGTGAACATCATATATACTTCTTCATCAAGATCATCATGAAGAAACACGTTGAAAACAAGTTGATGAAGCTCCTAACCTTTACCAATAGCAACAACAAGAAAGGTTTGAACACTTACTATCTTAGCTACAAGAGTGAAAGTTTCAATGAAATCTATGCCTTACAGTTGGTTGTTGACATCAATTAAAAGTCGAGCCTTGTATAGTTCCACACTGTCATTCGAGCAATATCTGATTTTATATACCAATTTGCAAAGGATTTCCCATTTTTTAGGAGGAAAAGGTGTAAGAATCCATGTATGATTCTGCTACATTGCCTTTATTCCTTCTTGCATGGTAATACACCAATGGGAATCAGACATGGATTCTTTAAAACTAGAGTAAATATCATTTTTGGTCCTCAGCAAATTTCACGATGCCCACTTTAGTCCTTAGCAAATAAAAAGGCTGTTCGTGGTCCCTAAGAAATTCAAAATGGACCCATTTAGTTGAAATCATGGTCCTTGATAAATTCAAAAAAAAACCCATATTAGTCCCTCAAAAAGACTAAAATGGGTCCACTTTGAATTTCTTAGGGACCACGAATAGCTTTTTTATTTGTTAGGGAGTAAAGCAGGCATCGTAAAATCTGTTGAAGACCGAAAAAGGGTATTTACTCTTAAAACTATGGGGCTCTTAACTAGCGTCAACAACGGCCAAGAAAACCTAGTATGGAACAAAAAAATTAGAGTAACAAACATAATTATTGATTGTGTACAAGACACTTAAAGAATGAGAAACTGATGTGAGTGAAGTGTTAGCGATGTGTGTACAAATAATGTTCCACTTGAAGTCCTTTAGGTATCATGGGGGTTTTCGTTCAAGATGACAACAAGCAAAAAGAGATGAGACAACTAGATCACGACCAGCCAAGGCGTCTCGACCATCTTCGTTGCATGCACATGTTATCAATAGCACTCCTCTTGTTACCATGGGTACAACAATGATCACCTTGTTGAATAGATGGATCAAGAGCAATGAAAATATTGTCAATAAGAATGTTGCATGAGTCAAACATAGAGTATGTGGCTGGCACAGAAGTCACTCTATAATTATTAGGTCAAGAATGGACAAGAGCATAAGGAAACATACTATCGTGGAACTATACATACCTCGAGATGAATATTTCATGTAAGTCCACATCTTATAGGCGCTAACCCTTCTTACCATAGGAATGTCCGGAAAAATACTTTCGAAAACAGGAATCAAATTTATCTTGGGTTTTAACTAAATAATATGCATAGTATAAACAACCAAAAACATATATCTGAAACAACATCCCATATGGTATTTTCCCATACAATGAGTAAACAACAGTGCGGTTGATTAAATATGCAACGATGAGAACAAATTCTCCCCAAAATTTGATTTGGAGATTAGCTTGAAAACACATAACTAGCTCATGCTACATTTAGGATATGAGAATATTTGTATTTCACATGACCATTTTGTTAGAGGTGTGGACACACTAAGATTACTGCATGATGTCAAGTTCATCATATAGTTCAAGCAATATGTGATTGGTAAACTCAATCCCATTACCAGAACGCAAGGATTTAACATTGAGGCCAAATTGCATGCTCACCATTGCAAGAAATCGTTTAATGATTATAAATGTTTCAATTTTCTCAAACATCAAATATACACAAATAGTTCTCTTGTATTCATCAACCAGTGTTAAGAAATAGTGTGCTCCTATAAAAGAAGATGGTCTACAAGAACCCCATACATTGCAGTGCACAAGATCAAAACAATTCTTACTGTGATGTTGACTAGAAGAAAAACACTTTTTATTTGCTTCGCTAGATGAAAAACATCTCATATCAAGCCATCATTCTTTGCAGGCCTAACTACAAATACATTTGCAAGAAAAGAAAGAATTTGGAAAGATGGGTGGCCAAGGTGATGGTGCCAAAAGTCCAGTGAGTCTTTGGTGCGAATTGCACACGTTAATTGAAGTGTTGGCTTGTACACATACACTCCATGCTTCTGCTCACCCAATCCAATCCTTATCTTTGTATTGGGGTCTTGTAAAATGCACAAACCACCAGTGAAAATGAGTTCCTTGCGTATAACACACATCAACTGAGAGATTAAAATTAGGTTGCAATTTAAAGTGGGAATATAGAGAATATTTGCAATACAAAGACCGAGACTTAAACAAACTTTTTTTCACTTTTGATAACCTGGATAACAACCCCAAAAGCAACCCAATAGATTATGATTGTATGTGTTGGCGCGCTAATCACCTAAGAGAGAACTCTTAAACGATTGCACCTGCACAAGCGCACATGTTCAAGTAATAAAGGGAGTATTAAGTCCTAAGTTATTGTCTCGCAGAGAAAGTATAATTATATTGAATACCCAAACTGTGTTAAATAAACTTAAAAGCAATTAAGAATGTACAGAAAACATAATTGAACCATCTAAAGTTGCTCGTTCCCAACTATCACAACATCGTTCCCACTATAATAGAAAGTTCAGATCACTTTCTTTAATTCCTCGCATCATTATATATTTCAATCTTTCCTTCAATAGAAGGAATGACAATTCATAGGAATAAAATGTTGTGTGAGAATCGGTATTGCGCAGTACATTAAAAATTTTAAAAAATAAAGATATATCTCTTTTATTTTCTTATATTCAAAATTCTAGTATGTAAACAGAGTAAAAACATATAACAGAAAAACTGAGAAACGTCAAATAAGTGAAATAGGAATTGATTCACTTGTTCATTAACAATCAACTGTAACCTTGGCTCAGTACCTCATCCAATGAAATTTTTAGGTTACTTTTCATTTCCAAAGTTGATTCCTCAAGCACTTGGGTTGTTTGGTATACAAAATCTCGCGTTCCCTTGCGATTTCGTTCCCAACTTATACAACACCGAATCGCTTCAGGAACTTAAGGGTTCCTTATTCCTAAAGCAACCAGTGAAAGTGTTCCTTATTCTGCAGTCTGAAACCCCTTCTTTGTGGAATTTTCGTTTCTCAAATGATTTTAATTTCTGTTAAAATACCACAATAATAAAACAAAATACCATAATTCCATTGAAATCTGAAACCGATTTATAATTACAATGAGAATTAACTATAACAGTTCATCAATTCTTAAAGAAATTTAGCTCATGTCTACAGACATGGCCAAAAACAAATAAAAAGATCCTTCAACTCGAAATTCCATGATGGACTAATTGAATTCAAGAAGAAGATCAATAAGACGAAGAAGAAACATAAAATTACAAATTCCTAAAAGAAAAACTGCAATTGCAGGAAAATGAAAAAACAATTGCAAAATAGAGGACGAAGAAGATGGTGTTGTCTGTGAGGGAATAGGATCAGCTAAAAAGCTCTGTCTTTGACGTTTCTTCAGGCCGAGGCAATATAACAAGATTACCTCGGAAAAAAAAAATTTATTTGGAGGAGGGGGTGATGTATTTTGTTCCACCACAGAGAGTTATTTGATTATTTCATTTTAAACAATTTGTACGATACAATAGAGCAATCTAGGATTTAATGATTCCAAAAAGTGGATTCAATCCCTAAACATGATCATTTTACTTGGGAATCATAGATAATAAAAAAAGAAAAGAAAACCCTTTTATAGTGAAATGAGGGTGAGATACTTTTCTTTCTCTCTCCTTGTAACAACTTTTGTCATTTTCATAATATTTCCACTTTTTCCTTGCTTGGTTGTTATGATTGCTAGAGTAGTGGGCACCTTTTTTATGGGATATTTTGTCCACCTTGCAAAAGCAAAAAGTAAAATTTAGTGGAATTGAAACATGATAAAGTACAACTAATCTTTTTCACTTTTTGAAACTAATATTTCTTTTTGTCACCTCTTTTTCACACACTCGAGACAACATATTTTGTATGCATTTCCTTGATTTTTCTTTTAAAAGTGCAATTCGGGAACACATTAAGCAGTGTTTCCTTATGAAGGAAGGCTAACAATGGGGCTGGAACGAAGTTCCATCAATATGCTTTCAATAGCAGTAAGTAGTTCTGTATTGCCTACATGTGTTAGAAGCCTCCGCTATCTATCAACCAAGTAGAGGAAGATGTGATCTTATTAGATGATTTTCTAAACCTCTAGTAGAAGGTTCCATGAGGGTGAGAAAATAACATCAGCTGTAAGGGCTGAGGTTCTAGAAGCTTGATAATGCCACCTTGTCGTCTATTCATGGTTGTGTATAGTATGACCCACTGCTTCCACACGGTCATCATTAGTAAACATGACCCCTCGATTTCTTCTACCTTCATCATCGTAAAATACAACAAGTAGGGGCTTGTGGAGCGAGATTTAAGCAAAGGTAAAAAACACAACACACACACACACACACATTTCAGCGTATTTTTATATCACGCTTTGATATCACATTAAAAATGATATGCCAAAATGACATGTCTTTCATTCACTGAATAATGTCTATATAAAGATGAATATACAGATGTCAAATATGAAAAATTAAGTTATACGGCTAATATCCATTGCAAAAATAACAAAGAGAGATGTATGAGTTAGTTGAGTACATTGTGAAAATAACAAAACCTATCTAATCTTATTAATTCAAAAACATTTGAATAATATATTAAGTATGTCCATTGTAATAATATGAGATCAAATGAGAGGTTGTACTAGAATAAATAAATAAATAAATTTATCCTTAATTTATATCTCAATGATCGAGATCCTTTCATATGATTTCATATCGCATTAGAAGATTCATTCCCTTCTATAAATCTCAATAAAGGGTTAAAGCCTTGCAACAATAGCTATCTCAATGAGAAAACTCATAAATAGGCATCTGTTATACCTTGCAACTAGATCGTAACCTCGCACCATGCTTCGCAGCCCCGGCGCGCACGCTTCCTGGCTTTGCGTTAGTCTGAAATGCCAGCGTCACTAGCCGCGCCGCTCAATTGCAATCTAGAGACATAGTGGAAGGCTCTAATACCAATTGATACGAACATTGTGAGAGCCTCACCCAAAAGTTAGCACAAAAGGTAGGAGAGTCCAAAGTCCATATAAACCTCACACCAAAATCTTACATTTTCAATGTGGAACTCCAAATCTCATACCTTGCAACTGGATCGTAGCAATCATCTGATCCACAAAATTACAGCATCAACTATTTTCATATTCGCGGAAACACAACCCCCATTATAAGATTTGGAGGCATACTAATTTTACGATATCTGAAATGAAAATCCATTATTGAAAAAAATATTGTAGTGTCAAAACGTGAGTCCAAATCGTAAATAATAATTTTCACTACAAAAATCAAACTTGGACCAAACAGTTTTAGGGGGAAACAACTCTCATGTTGTATGAGAGTTATTTTCTCCAACCAATGATCTTTCGATTTTCGTACATTATTTTTTTTAATAGATATGGGTTACATACAAGATATGTTATAACATAAGATACATATCTTTTACTACACGATAAAATCGAAACCCATAGTTTTATTTGGAAAATAACACACATACATGTAGAATCTTTGGTTGCTCCCTTCTTTTGTAATTAAACTTTAGTAAGATCAGTCAAATTATTCTCCTATATATTTCTTCATATATATCCCTAATCAAATGTTAACCCAATCTCCAATGTTTGACTTTACCAGGACATGTTTACACATTCTGCTGGCGGCCGAAATAAGATATAATCATGATTCATTGAATTCAAACACCATGAATAAAAGGTTGCTGTATTTTCAATGCAACAATAAAGCCAGCTATATGTCCATATCACGAACCCAATTTGAGTTCTCGATGAACCTTGACGGCAGGCGTAAATATTCAACCACAAAATAACACTTTAGTCCTTGTAATTTTGAATATAAAATTTTTAGTGGAAAGAATGAATTTCAACCCAAACTTTGACATAAAAACATCAAGTTGGGGAAGAGGATAAGATATAGAAGACCCACCAACACCAAGGCACGGAATGGGTGAGCCAACAAATAGATTATAAAATCTAAGAAATAAAAAACACTTGGTTGTGAGCCGGTTACTGCATAATACCACTCACTGGTATAATAATTCCATCAAAACTGTGGCCAGAAGCACACCACTCTTATGGATGTTAATTATTGCAATTAGAACGGTCCCATTAGTATGTTCGAAGCACGACAAAAAGGCGAAATATAAGAAACAAAAAGTTTACGATTGAATTGGGTAATGCTGCTCTCATAAATAATTTTAGTGATAACAAATCCGTAGCTCTCAGGCCAAATTAGCCTAATCATATATAACTTCTACACAACTAAAAAAGTCGGACCAAAAAAAAAAACAAAACAAAAAACCAAAATTTTCCTTTGAATCGCTAATCATTGTTATAGTTGCTCATCAACAGCGTCATCGCTTAGAACATAATAGACCTTAGCTTAATTTATGTTATCAGTTCTTGTAATATTGCACTCAGTGGCGGAGTCAGTAATTTTTGTGAAAGGAAGAAAAAATATATGTATTATAAATTTTAAATTAAAAAATTGTGAAGTGAGCTAAAATTATATATAATCTAAAATACTTACTTGTCTACTAAAAAAAATACTTGCCCCAAATTTAATGGATTCAGTTACTAAAATTTGCAACTTTTGGGAAAATTAAAAAGACTCAAACCTAAAATCAAATCAATTAACCCGTTAGGACATCGGATACCTATTGATATGTACAAAAAAAAAAAAAAAAATTAACTTGCCACATAAAACAAGTTGAAATTGCACTTTTTGACAACTTTTACGGACAATCTTTAGTATTATATATTGAACAACCCTCACACGATTACAAAATGAGTCGTAATAATATGCAAAATTGCAGATAGAAGAAGACAGCAATAAACAAAAGAAAATGTGTTTATTTTTTTAAATAACACAATTTATATTCTTTTACTCTCACAAAGAGGTAGGATCCATACTTTTATTTTATTTTTTATCAACCATCTCTCTTCCTTTATCTATCTCTTTCTCTTTCTTAAAATAATACAATTTTAAATTCTTTAAAATGACACACATTTTATTCCATAAACAAATCCATTTCATTGCCGACAAATATTATTATATTCGTCGTACATTTCCAATTATTTCCAAACCAATAAATGAATCGCATCCCCGACAATACAAAGAATTCAATAGTAGTGTTACCTATTGATGTAACCGAGAAAAATAAATCAATAACTGAAATAAAATTTAAAAGGAAAAAGAAACCTAAAGTTTCCCTAACTACGTAGTTACCCATATTGCTATATGTATACATGTAGTATTGTAGTGTGGGGACTTGTGCTAACCACAATATCCGAAACAATTGGTTTTTGAGGAGAAAAAAAATGAAAAGAGGTGGTAGGGTCTTGGGCTTCAAATCAACGGGTGAGCTTTCCCTTCAAATGAGTCACGTCCCAGTCAGCATGGCCAAATCCGTGGGCCCTACTTAACTCACGTGGTCCATGCTTATATTTGGGTCCCACCATCCTGTTTGTTTGGGCCAATGAACGTGGAGGTGTGCTTATATTGGAAGCTCATGGACCTAACCCTGTGAAAAATGCTGAAGCAAGGAGTAGTTAGAAGAGCTGGCACAACCGCCAAATAGTCATAGCGATGCTAACAATGCCGGCAATAGCTTGGGATTCGAACACATGGGTACACATGGCCCATGATATTTCACTTTGATCTGCACCTTCGTACACCATTGTGCCGTTGTTAAGCAGTGGCAAGGCAGGAGCATCTTGCCCCTGTGACGCCTTCTGACTGCAAAATAATAAAAATAAAATAAAATAAAATAAAGAAATCAGAATAATAATTATGAGAAAGCAAAAGTAAAATGGAACTATGAATACAACAAACACTATTCCTAGAAGAAAACAAAAAATGGAAGTCACAACGTGTCCCTGTATGATTTGTATAACGGTCATGAATCCCACCGCTAAGTGGTTACTTCAATGCCAACATACTAATAATGCTGTGCAACGACGTGTGTGCCAGCCCTTATTTTGCTAACCCTCCATGTGCATAAAATAAATAAACTTCCTATGCTATTGAGAATCGGGATAAATTATAATAGTGACTTTTCCTGCGTTTTGGTTCAAGATATGGTCCTTGGTCCCTGTCTAGGAGACCCATCACGATATATATGAATTATGGAGTAGGACATACATAATTATTATGCAAGCCATATCTGGTCTACATTTTTGTGCTTAGTACAATTTCAACATTTATTTTTATATATTATTTTATTTTGTTTATATTATTCATCAATTTATAAATAATAAGACTTGAGAAATAAAGTTTTCTTTTACCAAATTTTAACACAACTATGCTACTTGAAATTGAAATTATTTATTAAACTAGAATAATCACTTATCATATTTCAAAAAAAGAAAAAGAATAATCAC
The DNA here is from genome assembly GCF_033153095.1 of Gastrolobium bilobum. Taxonomy (NCBI): domain Eukaryota; kingdom Viridiplantae; phylum Streptophyta; class Magnoliopsida; order Fabales; family Fabaceae; genus Gastrolobium; species Gastrolobium bilobum. The sequence continues at coordinate 60,235 of NW_026897478.1, read as the reverse complement.
TTTTCGGTTGATTGATTCACGTGATTGGTGATTACAGGACATATTATTTTATTACATACTCTAGGGGTGCGAATTTATTGAGTTGCTACACGAGTCATTTTCCCATAAAAAAACGAGAAATAAAGTGTCATTGTCACTCCCACCCAACGTTCACATTTGACATTCGTAAATTGTAATCTATAATTGTATATATTAATATTATATAGTAGGCAACGGTTTTTAATTCGAGTAAGAATATTTTAACTATCAAAAGTTTTCACTACTAACTTATTATCAGAGCTGGGAAAACGGGCTTGGCTCGACGGTCCAATCCACTAAACGGGACGGGCTGAGTTTTTCAACCCATCTCAAAAATGGGACGGGGTGGGACAGGGCGGGCTCATTTTTTGGCGAGTTGATGGCGTGCATAGGCGGGCCGAAGCTGGTCAGTGTAAAATAAGCTCGGGCTGGCTGGCCAACCCGCCAAATGGGGCGGAGCGGGCTGACTCATTTTTTAGCGGGTTGATGGCAGGGTGGGGCGGGGCGAGCCGCCACTTTGCCACCTCTACTTACTACTCATCACATCATTATTGGATCAAAAAAAGAGATAATGTTACCCATCATATCATTATTGGATCACAAAGAGAAAATGTTAAAAAAATTTTGAAGGAAAAAAAAAATATTAATCTAATGATAATTAGATAAATAATTAGTTAGTATTAAAAAAATCTGACAACGAGAATATCCTTCCTCTTTTAACCCGTTAGAATTTTTAACCGTTAAAGTAGAGAGAAGTATATCTGACAAACCTGGAGCTCGGAGGAGGGCAAAACGTGATAGTGTAATCCGCAGCTGCACAAGTGAAGGTGCTGGTCTTATCGTCATACGCGTAGCTATAAGCGCGTGGGCAAGCGGTCTTGAATATCTGAGAGTAAGATGAAGGCTTGCAAGTATCCGGTGTCGCAAACGCGCCGCTGCAGCAATACTGAGGCGAACCAAAAGCCTCGCACGCGCTCTTGCAAGCGACGCCCACGCCTTCATTCCCATCCACGCTCGTCACTTTAAGCTCGGAAGGGCACGCGCCGTTAAGATCCCCGACGCAGCCCGTGCTGGTGCAGTTGTCGCCGGAGCCACCCTGTGGGACTACCAACATGGGCACGTTGAAGCCGTCAACAAGGCTAACATCGAAGAAGTCAAGGCCTCCGGCGCCGTCCAAGGTGAACTCGGCTAACGTGGCCGGCGGCGTGGCTCCGTTGCCGGAGCATTCTATCTTGCCGGAGCCACAATCACCTGTGACGCAGGAGAACTTTCCGGTGGAATCTTGGGAACAGAGGGTTCGGCCCCAGAAGCGGCCCCCCCAAGAAGTGGGTGCGGTTATGGTGTTAGAGTCACCGGTTTGCAGAACCAAGCCTGTGGTTGAAAGAGAAGGAACACCAGCATTTGATAAAATCCCCGGCCACACTGTGTACTCACATTTGTTAACTAAAGTGAATTTCGTCGAATTTACTACCCCTGCAATATTCATCAGAAAAATATACATTCATTAATTAGACCATAGCATTGACAAAATTATAGTATCAAGCCTAAGTTTTGGTAATTTTCGCTTCGGTTATAGATTACCTGATATTGATAAATGAAGTGTTAATAAGAATGGGAATAATAATAGTGTTGGGCGATCCATGTGGAAATTTATACTTAATTAAGAGTATAGAGGATGAGTAATCTAATATGAAGAAATGAGAACGAGGAATAAGAAGAACTTGGAATTATACGGAGGGGCTTAGGGGTATTTATAGAAGTAAAGGTTCGACGAGTGCTGAGGATTTGGAATAGTTTGTGGGGCCCTTTGATTTTACCCAAGCTTTTCGCTGGGTGTCTATGTTGGGACAGCATACTGAGAAAAATAACGTTCAATGTTTCTTTGTTTTATTTAATTTTCATTTCTCAAACGCATGTCACTATGTCAGCATTTACTGTTCGAATTACACGAATTTAGGAATAATTAACATAATATGAATTAGAGCTTGTTTGGAATAATTTTTTTGTAAATAAAAGTTATTTTTAAGTTAAAGTTAAAGAAAGAGCTTATAAAATAAAATTAATGTTATGAAATTGATAAAAGAGATAGAAAAAGTAAGAGAGAAGAGACACATAAATATGGTAGAATCTTATTCTCATTCATCAAATAATACTAATACAAGTATCATATATATATATATATATATATATATATATATAGAAAGATATAACCATGAATGGGGAATTCATGCTCCATTAATGTAGTGGTTAAGAGCATAGTTGTTAAAATCTCGATTTATCACTATGATTTTGCGTTTTTATGATTTTTTTTTTCTTCATCAAAACGATTTTACCAATATTCCAAACGCTTTTACATTTTTACTATTTTTTATGATTTTTTACATTACGATTTTACGTTTTACGATTTTTTAATTCCCTTCCGATTTTACTTAAAATCTCGATTTTAACAATATTAGTTAAGAGATAATTGTAACGTTAATAACGTCATCAGTAAATGCATCATTAGTGCCAACAATAACGTCATTCATAATTGCATCATTAGTACCAACGATAACATCATCCATATTTTACAACACTCTCCCTTGGATGACTGTACACTATGGATATGCCTCATTAAAATCTTGCTAAGAAAAACTCAGTGGGATAAACGCTTAGCGAAGGAAAAAGAGTACAATATTAATATACAAGCTTTTGTTATACGCTAACATAGACTGCCTCGTTAAAAACCTTTCCAAGAAAAACTCAGTGGGATAAAAATATGGCAAAGAGAAAAAGAGTACAGTGCATATAACTCCCCCTCAATTAAGTCGTATAGCTACTGCTGGAGCTAAGACAGTGGAGTAACAGTTATAATTTTCCATAATAGCAATCTCGTAATCTTCTCTCATAGTAAATTGTAATTATGTCCATTTATAACATTTGATATGGACATCGTTGCGCTAATATCCATGCCTCGTTAAAACCTTGCTAGAAAAAATCCAGTGAGAAAAACTAGCGAAGGAAAAAGAGTACATGACATGCGCTACCAAATCATTACGTAAACTATATCATTAAAAACCTTTGGCTAAGAAAAACCCTTTGGGACAAAAATTAACAAATGAAAAGAGTACAATAATAAACTTTCAGGGCTCATCCTTCAGGGATATAGTCATAATTAATTCACTCCCCCTGATAAAAATAATCTATCAAGGAAGTCGACTACGCTTAACTTTACAGCCTTCCATAACATTGTAGTGCTTTCACAGAGAGATGCATCTCTACTCTGTGATTATATAGTCAACACCAAAGTTTTTCACCAATGTAAAATCTTCATATCAAGGACAGATCCTCAAAAATATGATTAAAGTTATTCCAATGTCATAAGGAGCAACACTATGTCTAGCTAGAACTTTTACTGTAAATGCAATATCAGGCCCGATTGCAATTTGCAGAGTATAATAGAGTTCCTTATGATGCTTAAGATTAGGAACTTTAGGTCCTAATATTTTCTCATTAATTTCTTTTTGGTCTAAATGGATCTGTATTCACTTTTAGTGAATGGACCATCATTGGATCACTTATATATTAACATTGGTGAAATAACCATTTTGGAAGATGCTCGATCTGCAAGTCAAGACATATAATGATCTTTGAGCTCGAAGCTAAAGATGTTATGACTTTCATTCTTTTCCACATGTGATATAGGAAATCCTTCAGGGATAAAATCACTATCAAATGAGCCATATATATATATATATATATATATATATATATATATATATATGTTGTCAAAACGTTCATAAGACGTGTTTCCAATCTTACAAAGACTATTAGGAAAATTAGAAAAAAATTATAATTATATCCATCATAAGTGAATATGTCTCACCATAATCAATCTCGGGTCTCTGAGAGAATCTTTGGGTAATAAGTCAGACTTTATATTTCACAACCTTATTTTCTCATTTCGTTTTTGGACAAATACCCTTTTATATCCAACAAACTTTATATTGTTAGGAATTCAAGTTATAGAGAATCCTTCGGGGATATAAATATTATCATCAAGTGACCTTGTAGTCATGACGTCCATTAAATGCATCTTAATATGCACCGTAGTTGCCATACAGTCACGATGTCCATTAAATGCATCTTAATATGCATCATAATTGCCATACTGACTAAGTAACGGAACATAATAGAATTCATTGCGGGAGAATAAACATTACAATTGATGTAGGGTCTCTGCAAAAACCTTTGTTCATTCTTAATTGCCTCCTTCCATTCATTCTCATTTGAATGCTTCTAGCATTCTTGAATGGTTTACGGTTCTGAATCCAAATTATCTCTTAAAGACAGTAAGACTTACTGAGAAGGCAATGGTGTCGCCGACGACAAGTGATGTTATCATATTTTCTCTCATACCACTATAGTGTATTTTAACTTTTATCTTAATATCAACCAAATCTTTATCGTTTTCCATGACTTCAGATTTGGGTGTTCCGTATTCCCGGGATTATTGCAGTTAGCAGCTCTGCATTTATTGCACCGAGTTTACTTTCTTTAGGATTAACCTCTTTAGGAAGCACGATGAGGGACTTATTTTCATTTTCCGCGGATTTATGTTTTTAGTTTCATTCACGCTTCCAATGTTGTCTAGACTCAAACAAATTTTGTGTCAATAAATTTTCCATATATATATATAACAATCTCACATTGCTTGGGAAAAAACCTTAGGCACATTGAGAAGTAGTATAAATAAAATAATACATAGAGGAGTGTTAAAATAAGAAAACAGGTTATAGTATATAAATAAGGGGGTTTGATTTTCTCATGTTGTGACTCAACTAGTGATGGGCTCCACATTTATTAAAAAAAGAAAAAGAAAAGAAAAAGCTTTGTACGCAAATCGAAGGGTCACAACATGAGAATTGAATTCTCATGCAACATGAGAAAATGTTTTCCCATAAATAAGATGTTCTTAAAATAAGAAAACAAAATATAGTATATCTTACGTTTAGAGTATTTCAAATGATATCTTAAGATTGGCAGTTTCTTTATTTTATTTTTTTTATGATTTATTTCCTTATTTTAAAATGTTTTATTTAATATAAATAGTGGTTATTGCTTCGAATTCTTTTATCACACCATAACATATCACTTCAAACACATTAATATGGAATATTGCACAATATTTTTCTTTTTCATCCATGTATGTATAATTTCAAATATATATATATATATATATATATATATATATATATATATATATATATATTCTAGCTTGCTCCCTAATTAAAAACTGATCAATTAATTATTTTAAAAAATTTAGATTGCATTTTGTCTTTGTTTATTACACGAATATATTTTTCAGTGTACAATTATATAACTGTGGTAGCTTGTGTATAATTATACAATTCTAATTCTATATTTGTCATTTTTTTTGCTCACTTCTTTTTCCAAGGTAGGTAGGGGGTCGCATTTATCTCCTCCAAATTCAGTTCTAATTATTATTTAATATCATGCCTTAACTCATAATATTTAACAAAATGGAAAAACTTTAGGCGTACAATTTTTTGGATATATCTATTGATACATCGATCACTCGATAAGTTCAGTTTGAGCACCGTCGAATTCATTATAGGGACAGCTTTCTCAATACCATTTTCTCTATTATTCTTGGAATTGAATTTGAGATTTCTAATTAAGGGGAATAGAACCCTTGCCTCCTAAACCAATAATTATTAATAGGTGTACAACTTTTAATTTGCAAAGGAACAAATTATGATAGAAGAAATGTAACACCCTGTAATACTCTGGTTGTTATTATTATGATATTATAGCGTACACAACAGAAGATTTTATTAAATAATTAAAGAGACGTCTGGTAAAAATACGAATAAACTTTTTCCAAAATATTTTCTGAAAGCATTTCTAAAAACGTTCATATGAGATTTTGCGAAAGCGTAAAACAAATACATACATCTACTAATTAATCACATTAGCCAGTATTAGTGGCCATTGACTAACCGGATATAACCACAAGTGTCATTCCTGCCAGAGTCTCACGAACAGCATAACGTTTGTTTAACGGATAATGGGGAGATAAGAATCTCACACACAATCACACCTGATAAACACAGTTAAGTAACAGACAACTTGCAAGTCCCACACGGACTGTAATCCTCTCAATGGGTCAGCACATACATAATGGCTATGTGCCCAATTTAACAAATCCATACATCATGTCTTTATGCACTCATCACGTGCATCTAACATAACTCATAATATATACATCCATAATCCAAAGGCTCAAATAGTAATATTTTTTTAGCATTATTACGTATTTCAACAGAGTCTCAAAATACGCTAACTAGGCATGTCAACACACTACACATGCCACATAATCAAATAAAAGCGTAAAATAAACAGCAGCATCAGTTCACTAATCCGTAGCTGGGCCCTTGCCCTTAGAATACTCACAGCTACCGTGGGTACCTGAAATGATGTCCCCAAACGGGGTGAGATAACACATCTCAGTAAGCTCAAGGTTCATAGAGGATCCTCTAATCCCCTGAGCCCACTCTCTGCACGACAAGTCAGATATAAAGCATATAATACAAGCATACAATATAAACATAGCATCACCATATCATCCTTGTGTAACCCCAGGGTCAAATCCATAGACGGTTATACATGTGTGACTCTAGGGTCAAGCCATAGACAATCAACACAACCTCAGTATGAAATAGCTCCCAGAGTCAAGTCATAGGCAGCCTACATACCATAATCACTGGCCAGGATTCTCATAACATATATCATCAGTGCATCATCATAACATCAAGAATCATATAACATCTATATGAATGTGAATGAATGCACATACACATTATACCACATACTTTCATACAATATAACCATAATGTCCACCATCATGGTGGGCCACAAGAGAGAGGAGCAACCAGAACTAGGAGCTTACCTCAAAGAGCTTAGCACAAGCCCACACTCCAATATAATACATATGCTCCAATACAATCCTCAAGTGCAAGGTTCTCTAGGCACACCTAGAGTAGGAACCATTCACATTATTAATTATATAGTAATTAATCAAGTCATATACAAGACTTAACCATTTAATGATTTCACTTTCCATACTTATATGCCAATAATATGCCCATTACAAGTCTAGACCATTTATTCTATATTTACATGTTCCGAGTGTATTATGAAGTGTTCACTTGTTACACAATCAACCATATAGGTTAAGCACTTTATATAAACTTAGAATTACACTCTAAGGCAACTAAGATAACTTGTATTATTTTCAACTCATCCTAGCCATATCTATCCTTCATGGCTGTGACATACATAGGGTACATAAGGTGTTCATTTGTTCCCTAAGTCCACAATAACTCGTTAGACACTTAGTTCATTAATAAACTCTCTTAGATTAAGGTCTTTCCCACTTAAATTAAAACTAATCAAGACATTTATCATCAATATATGTCATTTATAACCTTGAATATTAATTATTATAAGTTACTAAGGGTTCCCATAAATTCACTTAGCCTAAATCTCACTTTTACAGTTTTCCTATAACTGTACATGCTTCAGTTTTCTAGTCACTATGTGAAAACCACTTGTTATAACATTCTCATCCTTTAGTATGTTAGTCTAGACTCAATTACCTTTCCAACAAGATATCACATGCCTCATTCAGAGTTCTCTAGCTCTGGTTATCACCGTTTGAATTTGGACAAGCAAAAATGTTTGCCAACTCCAAACAGAGCCCCAAACATCCCTCACTATTTCAGCGATTCTGGAAAATTTACTAAACCAATTGCTCTTAAATTTTTATACAGAACACTAGAGACCTTCAGCTTTAATTACATATATCATGAGCCTAATTTAAGTAAGAAATTAGGTAGAAAAAAATTCGTGGAAGATGCAGCCGCGTACAGCCCCTGCACATGGCCTCCTTAGGCAGTCTTCACACAATCGGATCTACAGAATGCTACACATCTTCAAATGGTACCAACTTTTGACACCATATAGCTGACATCGCAAGCTTCAAAATGATGTATGGCACATCCCTATTGAACCTTTGTAGAGGGAGATATACTCTCTCAAAATTAGCCTAAAAACTGGTCATTTAACCCAAGTGTGTTTAATTAGCAAATCCTAATTATCCTTGGTTAGGAACACTAAGTCACTTTAATTTTAGGATTTTTCTATTATTAGGTCACTTATACATTCTCACACAGTCACATTAGGTCTTAGTTCATTAGGTTCACTAATTACATAATTAGTGCTTCTAAACTCTCATTAGGTCTATTTTAGGATTTGTATAGTTAATTAATCCATTATGCATGATCCACCTCACTTTAACCCTTGATTAGTATCCTAATTAGGTCTTAAACCAATTTTTACATACTAACCCTAATTGATCCCTAATTGGCTGAATTGTTTAGGTGCTATAAACAAGATTTTTAGCTTATCTACTTCACCATTTCTTTAATTAATTAAGTCCTACACTTAATTAGTCCACTAATCCACTATTTAATTAAATTTTAAACATAAAATCCTAATTATACTCATTAGGGCAGATTTGACATGATAGTTTCATTAGGGTTTAAATTCCATTCTCAAGCAAGATTAGTGTTCTTAAGCTTAAAGATTGCATTTTTAACATTATCCTTGGTTCAACTCATGATTCTCCACACTTTCCAACATCAAGAACTTATTTTTATCAAATTGCAACATCAATCCCATAAAGAACCCATGTTGGCCAAATCATATAGGTGGGTGTGGAAGAGTTTTGGTCACCATTTTTCCAAGTAACCATGCTTACTTCTTCAAGTTAGCTCCAAGGCTTCAAGCTTCCACTTTTCTCAAACAAAGATGCATCATTTCCACCAAGAACACACTTTTAACAAATACTCAAAGTTAGAACTCAAGAACACAACTCAAAGGTGAGATTTTTCAAAAAAAAGATTCCAGAGACTGACACTAAAACTCTAGGAAATAAGCACCAAGGAGTGTTCTTCCAAGAGAACTCAAAATAACATCTCCATGGCATGAAAAAGCTCCAAAAACTCTACTGTTCGGAAGGGATTCACCACGAAAATTTGGCTTCCAAGAACAAAAATGATATGTTCTTGAAGAGGAGGATGAGGGGAACAAATTTTGTGAAGGAAGTTTGGTGATTTGATAAAGTTTTAGTGGTGGAATCTTAGAGATAATGTGGAGAAAATTTAAAAACTCAAACTTAGAGAGAAGGGGCTGCTAGGGTGTTGATAAGAAATGAGGCGAAGGGTCCCTTATGTTTTTAGGGTTTATGCCATGTCAGTAAGTGGCTTTCTGTCATTTAGTGACACTCGGTGTAATTTTTCTTTGAACCGTTATCAAATTTTTACCTGAAAACACTCAAGACTCTAACTTTAAGTATTAATATTAATTTTGTCTAATTATCATGTTCATAACTTAAAATTTTGATTAGTAGATCACAGATCCACTTACAGCTGTTTAATTGCACTGTAGTCTTTACTAGTGTTCTTAACTGTACCCGAATTTCATAATCTTCTTAACTTTAACATTATTGGTCTAATTATGACTTGTTAGACATATATTGGTCTTTCTTTCCATTTTCTCATCTTTTTCTCGTTCCAAGATTCTATTGGCTGCTCCTACAGCAGTACAAAATACCTGGTAGAAGTGATTTTTCCAAAATAGCCCAATACAGGTATCAAACTTCATCAAATCATATACTAACCTCATCTATGATAATCATATCATCAAAATAGCTCTCTAACTCTAATTTGCTAAATTGGAGCTATTCTACTGATTGTTACTGAGTCAGCAGTCAAAAATAATAATTGAAAATTCACCTGTGTAAAATACCATCAATATGGATATTAAACTTCTTATAACTTTATCCTCATTCCATTTATGACCCTAAGGTCTTCATAATAATCCTCTAATTCCAAAATTATAAAATTAGAGTTATTATAAGAAAAATACTTTCACGTTTAATATATAAAAAAAGCCTGACATTGCTTGGAAAAAACTTAGGCACTGTGAAAAGTAGTATAAATAAAATAATAGTTGAATTATAAGATAATTTTTTTATTTTATTCACTGCTTGATATGCATAAGTATTAGATAAAGAAAAACATAATTTAGTATAATACATTTAACAAAGAAATATTTCTAGAGTTAATGCAGATAAGTTATCTGCATTTACTTCCAAAACGACGTCGTTTTGGTATTGAAAGATTAAAAAATTATAATTATAAAGACTATAACAACCCTCAAATAAATTAAAATTACAAAAAACCCATAATTTTTGCCCCAAAACGACGTCGTATTGGACTTACTGCAGATAACTTATCTGCAGTAACTGCAAAAAAGAGAACCCTACATTTAATGTTTAGTATGTGCATAATAAAGCTTAAAAATAGAGTTGCGTGTTTTTTTATTTTTAACACAATTTTATCACCTAGTTTAACGGGTAACAAGGGGTGTAAATAGGTTAGGCAGGCCAACAGGAGCCTACGGCCTAGCTTATATTAGGCCAGGTTTGGCCTTATTATAAAGGGGTTTGCATTCGTCATTTAAATGACACAAAAAAATTTCCTACACACAACATTTTGTGGTGCCCACACTTTTTGAAGCAGAAAAAAAAAACTATGACACGCAAAACGAATCTCTATAACATTACACAATCACTTTTCCTACAACGTAACTCTTATAAAACCCTATTATAAATAGTAAAATAGAACAAGCCTAGACTTTTAAAAAAATCTATTTAGAAAACAGGCCATAGGGTTTTTTGTACATGTTGGGCCTATAAGCCTACATGCCGGTCTATATCATATTATTTATTTAAAATATAATAAATGAAACTATTATTTTAATAATTTTGAATAATAAAATAGTATTATTTTAGTTATTCTTTTAATTGTTGAATGTTTAATATGCTTAAACAGGCTAACATGCCTATGTCAAGGCTTTTATTTTTTAAATATAGATCAGGTCAAACTTGTAATTTAGGGCCTACACAGGCTAATAGGCCAGGCCATACCCAATATTTTTTACATAGGTCTGACCTATTTAAGCCAAAGCCTAGTCTATTTACACCCTTACGGGTAACATAACATCGTAGTTTTTGTATTCTCTCTAGAATTGCTTTTTTTTCCTAATATTTAGATTATAGGGAATTGTTTTCTCATTTAACATGAGATAAATTCATTTTTCTACACTCACATATTGAGTGGTAGGACCCATTTATACTTTTTTTCTCTCCTCTCTCCTATATATGTGAGTGTAGGAAAATAAATTTATCTCATGTTAAATGAGATAAACAATTCCCTTAGATTATTTGAAGAATCAAAGAAAATGTATATTTTTTTGAAGATATTCCAATCGATTCGCTTTGTGACTAGTCTGATTCGGGGCGGTTCCGGGATTAAGACTGTAGACCCTTCCAAAAATAGTATTGTGGATGATCAAACATATAATCTTATCCCACCTACTTAGTTCTCTGGTGCTAACTGAGCTACCATCCCTTGTTCACAAAATATTTTCTTTATGTTATGTTATTTCTTATTTTTCATTAAATTGAACAGCTACAAATTATAATTATTTTTAAAGTAAGTTTCTCTCTAAATTGGTTCAGTAAGGATATATTTACGCTCAATCTAATTTAATTGAAAAACAAGCCACGTCACCACTTATATATAAAATAATAATTAATTGAATAGCGTCGATTGTGGTTTCCTAGTTGCCACTTGCTAGCAAGCAGCCTCCGCTATACTTACCTTGAGAAAGACACGAGTCGAATAAAAAGCGAGTCATATTTGGCAACCTTTTTCAATTTTGACACGATTATTTTGCATCACATATTATCAATTATTTTATGTTTAGTCTAAATCTTGTAAACATGAATTCATAACCTCTGTTCTTTTTTCTTGACTTTTATATCATGCACTATTACTCCAGGCTACTAGCAAATAGCATTTATAAATTTATTGATACGGCAGTTGAGTTCTTGAGTCTACTATTGGAAGTTAACTTCAACTTCCCAATTTCTGATTTGAAAAAGTCGTACTATTGTTGAACTGCTTCAGTTGTTGCCCAGAATTTTTCATAGGAATTAGGTTATTGCCCAGAATTTTAGTCACACCCAAAAACAACCACTGATCCAGATATTTAAATATCTTTTCCAAATTCCCTGCCTAAGAAAATATCTAGCTAAAAGTCAGAGAAATCAAAATTAAAATATCTGGGTTGATAGCAGATTGAATGAGCAATTCAATAAATGAAAAGAATGTGGCATTTGGATTATAATTATCAACGATTATAGCCCGCCACCTTCGAATAGACTTGATTGGAAATGTATTCCTCTTTTCTCAAGTTACCACTTCAGGCACGCAAGTGCACCTATATAGTTAAGAATGTATACATATATTCTTGAGTCAGAGACCAAATAGACTGATATTTTGTGGCATATTTTGGTATATAATATCTTTGTTCTATGGTCAAGGTTTCAGGCTCCCTTTTATAATGGTGATACCAAGCAGATTCTAATGACTGTTCGAAACACTTGAATTGCAATTTCAAAGAGTATCGAACCAGTTCTTAAAGACGGGAAGTTAGGTGGTTAGAATTGGAAAAAAAAAAAAAAAAAAAACCCACCTCGATATTCGTATCGATAGATTTTTGCTAGTGAAAAGTGTTAACTAGCTCTAGAGTTTAGACAAATACACCAAATGATATGCTTCAATTGGCGACAGGAAATTGAGCAGGTGGGAAAAAGAATTATGTGTTTGATCTTCTCCAGTGTTATTTTTGGGAAGGTTTAAAGCTTAATCTTGATACTCGTTCCGAATCGAACTAATTGCGAAGCGATAAATCGATTGGAATTTTAAAGAAAAAAATGTTTAGACAAATACAAACTACTAGAATTGATTTAATGATGAGAGATGTAGCTAGTCTGCATGAGGTCATAAATGATCTACCATGGTATATAAAAAAAATAAAAATAAGAGTAAATATCTTTTGGGTTCCGAACAAAAAACACAGTTCCCACTTTAGTCCCTTACAAAAATAAATTAGTCAGTTAGTCGCTAACAAATTCAAAGTGGACCCATTTTAGTCTTTTTGAGAGACTAATATGGATTTTTTTGAATTTGTGAGAGACCACGATTTCAACTAAATAGGTCCACTTTGAATATGTTAGGGACAAACTGACTAATTTATTTTTATAAGAGACTAAAGTGAAGACCGTATTTTTTGTTAGGGACCAAAAATGATATTTATTCTAAAAATAAATAAACTAGACAAATACAAGTCAGATACGTACTGCTTTCAATTCTATCATTTATGTCTTAGCGAGGTTATATTAATTTTGGATAAATTTATATTTTGTTGGTTAGAAGTTAGAAAGTCAGAGTCTTAGCACTAATTGAGCCTAAAGTGGATTTATTAACTAGTCCCAAAAAACAAAAAAAATTGGTAGAAATTTATTATTATTATTATTATTATTATTAAGATTCCGTTATGTAAATATATGAAAATTCCAATTTATGATATGCGTGTAAAATAATACACACTTATATCCTTTCACTCTTACAAAGAGGTGAGATCCACACCTTTATATTTTTTTGTTCACTCTCTCTCCTCCTTTATCTATCTCTTTCTCTCACTTAAAATAACACAACTTTACATTCTTTAAAATGATACACATTTTTTCCTAAAACATTAACCTCAACTGTATAATAATTAACTAGTTGTATATTTAAATTTTTTTTTGTATATTAACAGCCAACAGTTTTTGGGTCTCATGATCTTATTTGGTAATGTCTTCGGTGTCTTACCCGTGACCTCCCTGGTAATGTCTTTGGTTCTGTATATAGTTAATTAATTATTAATCAACAGAAGTGGGTTCTGATTGCCTTTTGACTAGCCACCTGCCTACTATGAAGAAGTATAGAAGTATCACGCTTTTGTGTCATTTTTCCACTGTTAGTTAACCGTTTACTAATACACCAAAATAAAAAAGAATAAAAAAAAGATTTCTTTTTACACCTATGCATTCCATGTACCGCCCAGGACAACGGAGACATGATTTATTTTTTGTAGTGGACAAGAATTATCTATTCTTGCTTACATTTGACACGAGATCACCTGCATGGAACTTTCTACGAGCGAGAGTGTTACGATTTTGCTTAATACTTTCAGCGTGAGTATTATGATTTTGCTAGGTTTCCACTTTCCATACAAATTCTGTTGCTGTAATGGAAAAATAATATATATAAGCCTAGTCCTGCTTCCCAATGAAAATTCAAATATACAACAAGAAGAAAAAGTATTGATGAAACATATTTATTTTATTTATTTTCTTCTTCTTCAAATTATGGTTCCTTTTAATAAAAAAAATTTAAAAGAGAATGAAAATATGTATTTAATGTCTCTTATATTATATAAGATAATTTTATCTTCCACACACATCAAAAAATATATGAGATTTATATTTTTTTTTCTCTCTTCTTTTCTGTTCTCTTCATATGAATTCATGTAGGCTCCACATACTTTAATATATATGTAAAAAATAATTTTATTTTTATAATATAATAAGAGAAATGATTCGTTTACAAATTTTTTTTTTTACAAATTTATAAATTACACTATAAAGAATTAAAATAATAAAAAAAAAATTTACATTATATCTGACATATACTTTACTCAAAAATGTATTATATGTCAAATATAATGTAATTTATAAGAATTTATAAACAATTTATAAATATAAACTTCTCCTTCTAATAACCAAAAGTTGATCCATTGACCGGGCAAAATATGAAAAATTGGGTTTCTTCATTATTGGTGAGTTTTTCGAGGATAAGAGAGTAACAAATCAGAGGAAGGTGACCCTAACCCGCAATCAAAGGAAAATAAATAAAAAATATAATAGAATATAATATATCATCTTACTTGCTTGTATAAAGTTTAAGAGAAAAAAGAGCGAAATATTTATGCCGTCCCCGAGCCTATGATGCAAGAACACGACGAGATACGACACGACAACACATTAATTCTAAAAAATAGCATATTTTGACGAGTTGAGACACATTTTGATATTTTTAAAATATATAATATATTTAAATATATAACAGTTTATAATAAGTCATATATAACCAATCAAATATTCAAATTTCATAATATAAATATAAAAATAATAATTTTTCGTTACTTTTTAATTTTTAATGTCAAATTTCATTACAGAAAAAAATTGATTTATAATTTTTTTTTATTTTTAGTTAATAAAATAAAATTAAGATTAAAAAAACGTGTTCGAGCGTATTCACGTGTCGGAAAAAATTGACTGTGTAAAAAAAAATGTGTCAAAAAATTCACCACGCGTCCCAAAATATTGACCACGTGTCAGAACATGTCCGACAAACACACAATTTTCTAGAAAAATTCCGTGTCCGGGTATCTGAGCCCCCAGCCCTCCCAAAAACCACCCATGCACCACAAGTTTAAGACATAAAAATTGAAGGTTCTAGGGAATAATGGAATGATTCGATGTATGTTTTTGTCATTCTACTTCTTCCCCTAAAATAATTTCCCAACATATTTTTAATAAGTTTTTTTGGTTCTAGTTATTCTTCAATGTTCAAACATTTTGTAGCTTGAAATAGACAGGAGAACTTTTTCGGTACTGTAAAGAGTATATACATCCCTTTTAACAGGGGTAAAAATTTAGGATTTAGAGAGAAATTGAAATAAAAGTATGTATTTAAATGCAATAAAATTTTTCTTATTTAGAAAAAAAAATGTATCAGTACGTTACTCCTGTAGTACTAAAAAAAATTCCTTTTAATAAAAAGTTTTACTAATGGATACTAAATATATTTTATTGAATACTTTTAACTATTTAAAAAGAAATGATAAATTTTCTACATTTATGATATATCAAATAGTATTTTATTTTATTTTTTAAAAAAAGAAAATAGTTGTCATTGAAACACATATTTTATAGCTGGATGACTACAAACACATATTACACATATGATTTTGTAATTACAATATATAATTTTCTTAAATAATTGTATATTAATTACACGTTATATATATTTGTAACCCCTTCATCAATTTCTAAAGATGAAATTTTTTTCTAAAGAATTATAGTTTGATATTTTACGTTCTTGTTGTCTTGATCTTCTCTAAAAAAAATTTCCTTTCTCTCTCTTTTTTTTTTTTGGTAAGCTTTTTTCCTTTCTCTTTACTTCATAATAATAGCATATTTTTTATGTACAACTTAATACTTTACTTAAGTCAAATTGGTTAGGAATATGAAGAAAATTAAAATAAATGAGTAAGCATCAAGTTTATTTTACAAATATTTAAATTCAGATAAATTTAAAAATTAAAATAATAAAAATATGTAATATATTATAATGTAGATTAAAAAATATTAACATGATTTATTTATAAAAAAATTTAAATTTAAATTTGAAAAATGAAATTATAAATATCTCGTCTTATTTTTCAAGAGATAATAAATTAAAATAATTTTGTAAATTTTAAAAATTGTATAATTGAATATATAAAAATAATTATATTTATCTTAATCCTCCATCCCTCAATTAAAAGAAAATGACGTCATTATGTTCTATTTGACATCTATTCTGTAGCACAGGGCAACGGGCCTCTTATGATTTCGGTTGGAGTTTTGTTATCTGCTTTTAAAATATTATTTAATATTTAATAAAAAATACATTCAATATTTTTTGACTGAAGTACATTTAATACTTTTATTTAATAATTATAAATATTTAACTTACTTTATTTATGTTATAATAAAATCACACTTACTTTACCCAAAAAAAAAATCACACTTTTGAAAGGTAATGTTTATTCTTTTAAAACAAGCTTGTTTTTAAAATGAGTAAAAGTATATTTATTATTACTTTTATTTACCTTGTATCGTAATATTAATTTATTAAAATTTAAAGATGAATATCTTTTTTTTTTTGGAAAAAGACTAATATACTTTTAATTACGAAGGGAAGGAAATAGAATTAAAACCAGATATCACAAAATTTCACACATAACATACTCCAAGCATATCACACAATCAAGTAATAATGCATGAACATACATATTCACACAATGTCAAGGGCACAAAATCCAACCACAACCTTCCACTAGGTGTGGTGGAGCACACGAGAGATTAAAACCCAAATTCCAAAGGTTTACCTCATTCCGAAACCAATGCTCCACAACGTAAGCTCCAAGCTTAATCCACTTCTATTGAATCTGTGAGTGGCAACCTATATGATCAAACAACAATGATCAACAACATTCACATAATACTCATCAACTTCACAACAATAATAACCAATAAAATCACTTAGACCTATGGCTATTTTTCCATTTATCTCAACTATCTCAATCACTTTAATCCTTGAACTAACTCATCATCATAACCATTTATGCACTAAGGCACCAACCATCGATTTTACAATACTTTTCACACCATTTCCATCCAATTTTCTTTATATGTCGAATTACCACATAAACCACACATCCCACCTTCTTCCTTCTAATTTCACTACATCACAAGATTCTATCATCTATTTAAACACCATTTACCACCAGACAACATCAATTATACCACTTTTACATTATCAAATCATCCATGACCACACTAGGTCGAATTGTTCATGTTAGGGTCCCAAAGGATTTTCAATTCATTCTCACACTTCTACACATCATACAATCTTATAATTCACTCATACAATTATTCCACGACTCAATTATCCAATCCTATCATCATGCCATTTCACAAAATCATCAATATCCACTCCAATTTTCACTAAGTTATAATTTTCCAAATCACAATAATTTTTATTACATCAATCACCATCAATTACATTATAAGCATTTAATTCCAAAGGAGCCACATCATTGAAAGCCCCTAACCATATCAACCAACCAACACATAATCAAACACAAAACCCAATTTATGATTTCAATAAAAACTCCATGAGAGTGTGAAAACTTACCATCAATCAACTCTTAGGCAACCCAAGAACAAGTTTCAACACTTGAACGGTCCAAAACCGCCACCAACCACCACCATCTTCATCAAAACCGCCACCCACCATAGAAAATGATCTCCTTGCACACTCAATTTCATGGCTCACTCAAGAAAGGAAAGATGTTCACAAGGTGATTTGGAACAACTTTGATATTTTACACTTTTGGATTTGAGTGAGTTTAGGTTGATTGAAGTTTTGAGCAAAAACCTGCCTAATAACAATGGTATCCGCGGGTTGAAGAAGAGAGGAGGAGAGAGTGTGTTCATAACTTTTGTTCCAAATGGTCACTTACTCACTTAAAACACATATGTGGGTCCCACATGTCATTTAACTTTATTAAATCACCCAATTTAACTCACAAATTCATAACCTACGTATTTTCTCGTTCACGTCATATTTTTACTTCCTAAAAATACTGATCATAATTTCACGCTTATCGGTACAATTATACTGCAGTATTTTACACCGGTAAAATCACTATTCATCAAATTGTTCGAAACCCTCTCGGAGACCTATCCAGTGGAAGTCCGTAACGTTCGAAGGCAAACTGTCTACTGCCAGAGCGCATCCTATGTACCAACACACATACTATATGCTTGAACATTTTTTCCATAAAATGTAATAGCCCATTGTACACCGGTATTGTTAACATTAATTATGATATTAAGCGCAGTTACAATCACAACAATTCATTTATAAAAATGCGAGTAAACTGTTTCCGTTTATTACGCGAGCATTTAAAACTATAAAAAATGTAATAATTAAAAGCTGTGACCGTAACTGTAAACTCTTGCGGAATACTTATTAAGACTACTTTTATAACTTATTTTAATTACTACAAGTCACTAAGGGGTTCACATAAACCCACTTAGCTAATTTCTCAATTTTACGTTTTCTACCTATCTGAACATGGTTCGGTCTTTATTTTTCTGCGGACAAACCGCATTCTACAAGCCTCCCATTTTTTCATATGTTATTCTACACTCAATTACCTTTCTAAGAAGCTATCACACGAGTTATTTCGATCTCGTTTTCTCCGGATATCGTCGTTTGAAGTTGGACAAGCAAAGTTGTCAGCCAATCCCAAAATAGCTCCAAACATCCCTCACTCCACGAATTACTGCAGAAAATCCACTCAACCAAATTCTCTAAAAAATTTATACAACAAACTAGACATCTCAATATTCAATTTGACATATCATAAACTTAATTTTACTAAGAAACGAAGCGGGAATAAATTTCCCAAAACCTGTCCAGAACTGCCACAAGTGCAGTGAGCAATTGGGCAGTCTGCACTCTCTGCCTTCTCCAGGCCGGCTTTCAATCCATAATTCTATCAAATTTTACCACAAGATAGAGGACATCTCAAGCTTCAAAATTGCGAAAGGAACATCCCTATCGGACTTCTGTGGACGGAGATATGCGCTCCCGAAGTTCTTCTAAATTCTGCCAATTCTACAGAAAATTCGCCAGGGTTTCCTTTGTTTTTACAAAAATCCCAAAGTTCGCAAATGCTTTCTAATACCTCAAATGTACCTAATAACCAATGAGTGGTACACACAAGGACCAACAATGCCTTGGGGCACTTACAACCCAACTCAGTTTATAGTTATTACACAATTCATATCATATTGCTCACTTTATTAATCCTTGACTTATTTCAATCACCAATGTCCGTTTAGATGTATTTTCTAAACATACACATAATCATAATCCTAAAGTAGGCCTAAAGCCCTTCCATTATATTACATCAAATATTCATTGTACAATTAAGACATCTCAATTACATATTACAACTTACAAATTCATAACTTTAATTTACAACTTGAAACATAAAGCTTAAAATGACAAATACAACATGTACCTAGACTTAGGCAAAATAGCATGAACAAACATGACATGAAACTCATCTTACATACGTATGGGATGTTCATGCCCTAAGTCTATCCTAGGCCCAATGGCCATCAAAATGCAAAACATAAAAATATCCTCCAACACTCATCCTACGGGCTTCTTGCCCGCCGCTCCTGTGCCACTGCTACCTCATGAAATAAAGCCCCCAAGACGGGGTGAGATATACGAATATATCTCAGTAACCCAGAGGTTCTGGAGAAAACTCCGCCCAATGGCTCACTTCGATGTATATAAATAATATACAATAACCTCTTTAAAAACAGGATAAAGCAAGAGATTTAGAGAAACTGGAGAATATAGGAATACAAAATACGACGAAGCTGGAATGGTAGCTACCAATACCACGCAACGCCCTGCCTAATGGCTTGACATATAAGCCTACGGGTCTCATCCAAGGCGTGTTCCAAGAACCACTAACCAAGGTACCCATCCCATCCGCATACACCCGAGAATTCCTAGTGTGCTCCTATCCGAATCACACACCACGACCCTGGGTCAACTGAAACTCCCTCTCGGAGACCTATCCAATGGATGTCCGAAACGCCCGAAGACAAAACTGTCTACTGGCCAGAGACTCGGTACATCTAGTGTACCACTAACATACATAATAAATGCATGATCATGTTATTCTACACTACTCATATACATTTCCTACCATCACCCTCAACGGGTATGGTGGAACACACAAGGGGAACAAGCCCCAGTACCAAGAGGTTACCTTAATAAGCCTCTTCACTTAGCTCCACAGCAGTATACTCTCTGAGCTCGTTACTCAACAGAATGCCTACACAGAGGACATTCTCAATTACTCAAAACTCATACGAACACATGTCAATTACCAGTTATACAAGCATGATCAGATCACTTACCTCAATCTCACTTGGTCTAGGACCAAGGGCAATCCACCGACTCACGGTTCGAGGATCAAATCAACGTACGACAACCTACAACAACCATGTATGAACCATCAATACATGGCAAATCTATCAATTACAAAAACGTCAAAAATCCTCCCCTACACCATGTAAGTTCGGCCAAGAAGGTGAAAATTTGCATTTTATTTTTCTAACTTTTCTTTCTCATTTTCTTAGGCATCCTTAGGTTGCCGAAAGGCCATATCAAGTACCGTTTTTCACTTTACGTCTTTTAAACGTCGTTTTGCTTAATATTTTGCTCTATGTCCAATTAAACACTCAACACTACCAAATATTTTTCTATTGATTTTACAACCTTCCAACTACCACACAACCCATCTAATTACCTTTTAACACATGATACATCATCCAAGCAAAGTCAACAACATCCAACTCCTAATTCTCCTCAAATGGCCGAATTGTAACATAGGCAAATCCAAAGGATTTTCACTCAATTTTAACCACTCCACACCTCATACAATCTCATTATATCAACATACAATCATACAACAACTCATCAATCCAATCCTAACACATTTCCAAAACTCAAAGTCTTGACATCCTAAAATTCTTCTAAGTTAAAATTTCACATTTTTCATCAATAATTTTTATTGCATTTATGGATACTACACATCATTCTAAGACATATTCATGTACAAACATTTTCCATTTGAGCTCTCTAAACACATCAATCAACCAAGCCCTCTTTAGGGATCATGAAAATCAAACTCATCAAATCAACCATGAGAGGTGTTGAAACTTACCTACAATCAAGTCACAAGATTCCTCCTAGTGATCCCCAAGCAATGACTTGAGCAATCAACTCCAAAAATCCCTTGAATTTCGCTGCTAGTTTTGCCTCATATCTCTCAAATGAGAGGGTTTCAAGGAAAACTAATCGATGGGTTGTGTTCGGATGATGATTTCCAACAAATTTCAAGCAAGAATCAATGGATTTGGTTAAGTATTGGTGGAGTTATGGTTGATTAAAGTTTCAAGCTCATTCTTGCTCATCCATGGAGGAAGGCCGCGGGTGGAGAGGAAGGGAGGAGAGAGAAGGTGTTGAAATTTTGTGTCATGCCATGTGGATTAAGTCCACTTAAGTGAGGTGGGCCCCACCCCCACCTCACGCGATTTCAAACTAACTCCAATTTCTCTCCTATTCCGCTAAACGTTCATAATTTCCTAAACCAATTAGAAACTCTAATTTTTAACATTAACCATTGTCCTTTATTTACCCTTGATCAGATGAATCCGGAGTTTTCCGGTCGTTCGGAGGAAATGCTGTTTTAAGCTGTTGCGCGCGCTGTTGCGCGCGCCGTTGGCACGCTTCCCCAAACGTACTTATTTCCATCAAATTTTATCAGAAACCATATTCCCTAGTTCTATAAACCATTTATAACTCATATTTAAAACCTAGAGCTCAAAACCCAATCAGCACGCTTTACGGTGCAACTGTACCGCAATATTTTTTACCCGGTAAAAACACTATTTACTGAATTTTCTGAAACTTGCCTAACCACTCAATTTTTCGTTCTGAATCCATTTCCAGGGCTATTTTTATCATCTGAGACCTTCTACTCAATTTTTATCTTCCTAGGTTTGCGTGTTGGCTAATTACCGTTTTGCCATTTCTTTATATTTTGGCCTATTTTTCAAGATTTTCACTAATCCTTCCCTTTAATTCTCATTTAATATTTTAATATTTGATTTAGAATTGCGAGGTATTATGCTATATTACTTACATACACTTCCTACCATCACCCTCAACGGACATGGTGGAACACACAAGGGGATCAAGCCCCAGTACCAAGAGGTTACCTGTATAATCCTCTCAACGTCGCTCCACTGCAATATATATTCCGAGCTCGTTACACAACAGAAATGCCTCAATCCCACTTGGTCCGAAACCAAGGGCAACCCACCGAGCTCACGGTTCGGGGGTTCAAATCCACGTATGGCAACCTTCCCGACCATATACGGATCGTCAGAATACGGTAAATCATCATTGTCGTTCTGTCAGAATACGGTAAATCATCAAATTCGCAAAACGACAATTTTCCCTCCCCCCACATAGTGAGGTTCAGCCAAATTAGTGCATTTTTACAATTTATTTTTCTAAATTTTCTTTTCATTTTTCTTAGGCATCCCTAGGTTACCGAAACACCATTTTAGGTGTCACTTTTCATTTTACATCATCCTAACATCATTTTGCCCAATTATTTCCTTCTAGGGACAACACACCATTCAATACACTCCATTATTTTTCTATTGCTTTTCAAAGCTTCCAACCATCACACAACCCATCTAATTACCATTTACCACACAACACAACATCCAAACAATTTTAACAACATCAATTCCCTATTTATTCCAATTTGGCCGAATTGTACATAGGTACACCTTAAAGGATTTTCAATCCAATTCCACTACTCCACACTCATACCATCCTATTATAACATCATATAACCCTACAATAATCCAATTACACAATCCTATCACAATTCCAAAACATAAAGTAATGGCACCATCAAAATTTTCCTAAGTTAAAATCATATTTTCACCAATAATTTTTATTGCATTTATAGCTCTAACACATCATTCTAAGACATAATCATCTAATACACATTTTCCATTTGAGCTCTCTAACAACACAAATCATCAAAACAAGCTTAGGGTTCATGAAACAAAATCCATGAATCAAACCATTGAAATGCAAGGAAACTTATTCAAAAGCTTGGCACAAGGCTCCTCCAAGACATACTAAACCATTGAAGCATCAATCAACACCATGAACACAAATCTAAGGAAAAGGGCCGTGGACATTGGGGAGGTTTTTCTCAATATCTAG
The DNA here is from genome assembly GCF_033153095.1 of Gastrolobium bilobum. Taxonomy (NCBI): domain Eukaryota; kingdom Viridiplantae; phylum Streptophyta; class Magnoliopsida; order Fabales; family Fabaceae; genus Gastrolobium; species Gastrolobium bilobum. The sequence goes on along the minus strand of NW_026897478.1, from coordinate 36,455 downwards.
TGGTTTTCAAGGCTTAAGAACACTACCAATGGGTTTATGACTTCTAAATGCAATCCTCAAGTTAAAGCTCAGGAAACTCACTCTAAGTTCTAAGACTCTAAAACAACATTACGAACAATGTAAGCATTGAATCTTTTTTGTCTTCGCTTGACTTCATACTTTGAGCCTTATAGTACTTGTATAAGTTTGAAAACTTTGACTTCACAGTTGACTTTGCACATTTCTATAGTTCTCTCACATTTGCACTTTGCCTTTGCCTTCTAATAACATTTATAACTTATTGCAATGCCTTCTATATTGTGCAACCATGTTGAGGTCCTTGGTGCTTTATTAGTGCTTTGTGATCATCAAAACTTCATTTTCAAGATCTTGATAACCTATGGTTCAACACTCTCTATAGACGATAAGAGAATTTCTACATATTGCATGTGAAAGAAAGACATCATTGATAACACAAACATGGAGAGAGGGATCTTACTTGATTAGGATAGGCATTTGACTTTCCACCCTTGTAGACGGTCACAAACTCTTCCCACTATACAAGTATAAGTTGACTTCATCACTCTACCATTTTGAATCCAAGCACCTAAATAGTTGCTGTCATTTTAACTCCTTTGAAACCATTATCTTTAGTGATTTTGTGTCCAGCATCTTCGAATGTGTGTTTACAAAAAAATATACTTATTTTTTGGATAATCACCTTTTGTCCATAAACCTCCCCAAACAAGGTGATGCACTTTAATATTATATCTGATTGGTCATTACTATCCTTCAAAATAAGTATTAAATCATCGACAAAAATAAGGTGAGACATTTTTGAACCATTTTTCTCCACCCTTAATATTGGTTTCCATAATCCTCCTCCATTGTGATGTTTATTATGTGAGAGAACTTTTCCATCCCCATAGCGAAGAGGTAAGGGGATAATTGGTCTTCTTACCACATGCCTCTTAAGGGTTTAAATTATTTTGTTTTTGTCCCATTCTACAAGATATTGATCTTTGAAGAAGTTAGTGTCATGATTTTGAGTTGGATTGATTCATTCGGTAGTTGAATTTCTTATGTAGTATGGTAAAGAAACTCTCAACTAATTCTATCGTAAGCTTTTTCTATATCCACCTTTACCACGGTGTGCGCTTTCCTACTCTTATCTTGTGCATCATATGGATAAATTCATGGGCAATGATTATATTGTCCTCTATGTGGAAAAAAATAACCTATACGGGTGATATAAGCTTGGTCATGATTAGCTTTAGTCTTTGAACTATGATATTGCTTAAGAGCTTAGATAAGAGAAATATGTCAAAATTGAGAGATATAAGTGAGGTTGATTACCTTTGGAATCAATTACAAAAGTGTAGAGTTCAGTGTGAACATGAGCTCCAGGTTAGTTCATAACTCCCGAATGAATCTATTGACTTGATATATACATACTTGAAATAAATCAAATCAATTTTGTATAAAGAATTTGGGAAAAACTACTCCCATGTTGTTAGAGAGTAATTCTCTTTTCTACACACCTATCGATTCTCGTGTAGTTTAATTTTTAATTTTTATTTTTTATAAGTGAGTGGATCTTATCCATGATTGTGTCTATGATATGAGAGAACTACTCTCTTACAACGTGATATTAATAAAGCCCAAAAAATACATATATAATATATTCTTGAAGAAATGAAATAAATTTAAAATGATTCATAGTCAAACCTCTTAATTTTTACAAAATAAAATGAAAAAATGCGTTTGTATTATTCTATTACGCGTTGAGCAAGAGGAACTGTAGTGATAACAATTTTTAACAACCGCCCAATATTTGAGAACACATCAATATGATGCAAAGGCAGGCCGGCCCGTGTTATAGAAATAGAATAGATGGTACAAAAAATGCCACCAACATGACATAGAAATAGAATAGAAATTTTTTTAGGAGACGCCATGAATACAAGGTACAAAACATGCCACCAAGATGACATAGAAATAAAATGGTACATAAGAACAAAAACGAAGGGCTTACCTTGGCACATGAACAGCGCATAAGCACTAGGAACCGTGATGATCTATCCAAAATTTGTTGCTGAGAAATGCCCAAGTCAGAATAGTTATATTTGGTCGAGTTTGGTCCATAAGTCTGAATCCACCAGAACCCAAAGCATCCCTTGTTTCTACTGAATAATGATTTTCATTTATTTAGAGTTCCAAGAATGGCATGTGTTTTTTACAATTCAAAGCAACGCCAGGCTAGAAATTAATGTGCTGATCAGAAGGGATTGGAAAACAAACACAATTGAGCAATCCGGATCCGTCAAATTATAACCGTTGTTGAGGGCCTCAATTTTGTAGCACATAATTTGCAGCCAAATATTTGCAAAATTCAGCGACACGGTAATATGAAAATGGGTTTGCACGGATAAATTTGATCTTGTTTAACTTCGATTGCTTAATTAGTTCGTAAAACTAAAAGCACGGCTTGGAGTAAGTGTTGTTTATCAAGCGAAGAGGTGTTAGTAGGCAATGCGCGTGATTTATGTCCTGGTTCCACATCGGTTGAAACGTGACAGACAACTAAATTGGCTCCTATAAGAGGACAAGCTTATTTCGTTTAAAGTCGTGATCCTTCGGGCAGTTAATGGGATATGAGGAGTGGTGGTGTCTCGCTGATTTTATGCGAGTTGGGTGTTCGCCCCAAGCCTGGTTACGACAATTGGGCACCCTCCGTTGGATTTATCTGATCCCTAACCTGAAGGACCAAAATATATTGAAAATTTTTGTAAGCATATAAAATGTTTTAATGGGAAAGTAAGTTCTATCTATTTGCATTTTCTACATTATTTTCACTGGGATGCGTTTATATTGTACTTATAATATGTCTTAATATAAAGATAAATTATATCGAAATTATATTGTTTTTGAAAAGTGGATCGTCTAATTTTTTGAGCTTTTAATTAACTAAAGACAATAATATAAAGATAAATTATATTGAAATTATATTGTTTTTGAAAAGTGGATCGTCTAATTTTTTGAGCTTTTAATTAACTAAAGACAATAATATAAAGATAAATTATATTGAAATTATGTTGTTTTTGAAAAGTGGATCGTCTAATTTTTTGAGCTTTTAATTAACTAAAGACAATAATAAATAATTATGGAGAGGAAAATTGGGATAAAAGTGAATAATTACTCGTTAGTTGTCAACGTTGCAAAATTACGTAGGCAGATTTTCATGATTTTCACTTATCACTTAAAGAAAAATCTTTCATTTTCTTCACTTATGATTTTTATTGTGTATTTTTTTTCATTTAAAATTACATAATTCTATATTTTTTAAAAAGATAAACATTAAAATCTTAAAAAATTGATTTGCAGTCTCCGCACTAACGGCAATATAATTTAATTTTTTAAAATAAGGTCCTCTATGCACAATTTTATTTCATTAGTATTATTACACTGCACAATATAATCAGAATTTTACCATTGTCGATGAAATAAAGAAGTAAAGAAGGCGAAAATTCTGTTTATCTAGTGTTTTTACTTTTTTTTTTTTTTTTGGTAGGTTACAAAGAATTGAACACAACACCTTACACTACACACACTTCTAACACACAAACCCCACACCACTAGGCTAACCCTAGTGGTGTGCTTATATATGTGCTTTTACTTTTTTTACTTAATTCACTTTTTTGAGGTTTACATTTTAAAAATGTGCATGCCATTTATATCATCGAATTGAACATAAAAAAGCTTATATCTTTTTTTTTTTCCCTATCCTTCAAAAATATCAAATGTTGATCCATCTTACTTTCCTATACAAAAATAACTTCAAAAGTAATGTACAAAAAAACAAAAAACTTGAAAAGCAAACAATAAGACTAGTCCTTGGTTTAGATACAGAAAGTTTCAAGATTAAAAAAGAAATGTAATGTTAATATATTGGGAGGCAAAAAATAGACCAACAGTATTTTCAGTATCTTATAGCCCATCCATAGAGTCCAAAACTTTAGAGTTTCGGTGCTCAAGGCCTTGTCTTGTAGGGGTACTCCCAACACTCTTGCTAGAAACTAAAACTCTGCAGGCTTCTCTATTCTTGGTCACAACCTCTAGATCCTCACTTTTGCTAACACCTGGTGTACTTCTTCTCTTTGTTACCTGTTCCAATAAAGTCCTATCCTCTTGAGAAAGTTGAGTTCCCAGTGGCTTGTTAAAATTGTCTAAGGATAAAAATTTCAGCATCTTTGACTGAAAATCAAGTCCCTTGGTTGAACTTCGTGTAGGCATTGGCTTTGTGGCATTGTGTCTGTATCTTACAAAGCTTATCAAATGGTTAAGCCAAGTCAACAATTCAAGGATGTAAAAATCCATCTTCTGCTTGTCAGCGTAATAAAGTGTCTGGAGGCGAATCAGGTTATTTTCTTTGACTGTGTTATCACCAAAGTCATTGCTGCAAACCATAGCAAAAATTATCACAAACCTTCCTTGCTTACTAGAATTGTCATTTAAGTACAATAACTATTAACTAACCTTGTATTTGCCCATTCTCCAACCCATCCAAAACCTTGATGTGCTCTGCCAGATATATGAATAAGAAAAATAAATAAATAAATAAATAAATAAAGCAAACACAACATGAATAAGCATTTTCAGGGATCCGTGACTTATTTTTTCAAATGACAATAAAAATCAGCGAGCAGGTATAAGTGGACTAATTCATCAAAGTGGTAATAATATAATTTGAAAATTATTTATCAAATCATATAGTTTGATATTATTGACCATACAGTTCCATAAATGTAACGTGTCATCATCGTAACACTGATTTGTATCACGTTTGTGAGATTCATATGATCAAAAGAAATCAAATTTTATTATTTTGATAAGTAATTTTTAAATTATATTATTTTAATTTTTTTTAAAGTATATCGCTTTGGTCAATCAGCCATAAGTGGCAATATACAATTAAAGTTTTGACTTATAAAATTTTGTTTTTAGGTGAACTTGATGGTAAGTTAACAATTTCAGAGCTTTGTTTTGTATAAATGGAAACTTTCCAACATCAGAGAAACACAAATAACATTTTTGAATGATATAATTACATGTTTTATTTGCAGCCATAAAAGTAAAAGGGGATTTTGAAATAAATGTCCTTACTTGGTCGTGTTTGTGGCAAATGGAGTAAGCCACTGGAGAGTCTTGTCCATTTCAGCTTTGACCTGAGTGATAGAGAGCTACAGAAAAAATTCCAGTTAGCAAACAAAACTCCAATCTTAGCAGGTGATACAAAAAAAAAAAAAACTCAAAACTAAAGAATAATAATAATAAAAAAAACCTAACATTAAAAGGGAAAGGAAAGGAACTAGCCAGAACATACCCCTTTGGTGGCATCAACGTTTTGCAACCGCGAAGGAAGTGCATTCTTAATATTATTGGGCAACCCATGATACAATGTGTCCCTCATATTTGGAGGAAGAGCAGCTGGTCGAGATGCCTAATATAAAGTTAGAAAAAAACTTTTTATTAAGACCAAAACAACTACTTGTTATGTTCACTACTATTTAATTATAATAGCATGACACAAACTTACAATCATGTTTATCTGATTTATAATGTTAGCATAGTGCAGCGCAAGACCAGCTTCACCTAGCCTTTGAGAACCCTTACTATACTTAACAACGGTTGCACCTGCCATGAATCCACACTTTCATAAAATCTTAAAAGATTATAAGAATCAAAAACACCTATTCTCTAGAGATAAGTCTCCATCTGTTTTCAGAGAGAATTAGGATTTTTTAAACAAAGTTTGCACATACATGATCAGAACACAAACAGCAAAAATGATTTAGGAATTCACGTACTATGATTTCCAAGGAACTCAGAAATTGCTTCATGTGTATGGGTGGCAATTTCAACAAGCTTTTCCACTATCTGCAAAAAGCAAATCCAACAGATAAATCCTCTGTCGTAAAATATGCAGAAACAAAACACTTACTTGTGCACTGATATGCACAACTTCTCCATTCAGGCAAGGGAATGTAGGAAAATGGAAATTAAGAATGAATTAAAAAAAGATAAGATTCAAATGAGGAAATATTCCTTCCTATAAAAAAATCACTCCTCGTTAAATCCGACCAGCAAGTGTGGGGTGAAACACATTACCTTTCGGTCATGAAAAAATAGCTTTATCACTGCTCTGGTTCATCCCTTTTACATAAATTTTAAAATTATTAGAATAACAATGGTATACCTGTTCCAAAGTTCTGGACCAAAGGGACTTCTTTTTCAAGCTGCTCACAAGCTTTCCTTGATGCTTTAGCTCACTCTGAAAAGCCATAATACTTTCTCCTACAATTATAAACAAACTGACATGTCAAAAAATAGTTAATTACTGCAGATTATTGGAAATGTAAGAAAGATACTAATCCTAGCACATGATAAACACTAAAACTATCATTGGAAATGAAAGTGTCTGAAAATTTTAAGGGAAAACTATATTATGAAGTTTCTAACCGTTGAGAGGAAGATTTAAGGATTCCATTTCCTTAAACTTTTGTTGATAATCTTGTTCGAAACGCTCAAACGCATTTAACTCATGGTATAATTCCTACACAGAAAGAAGAACAATAGTTAAGCCATTAGAGTTAGTCTAACAATAAAAGGTTTGGATAGTTTGTACGAGGTTATAGGTTCAAAAAAGAAGAACGAAGGAGCTAAAAAATTGAAGAGTAAAGCATAACTCTGACCAATACAGAGCTAAAAAAGAATATCAGAAGTAGAAAACACTACTAACACAAACAACATCAATCATAGTTTAAATTAAACACTTAGCAAATATTGACATAATGACTTTTCTCTTTGCTCAGTCATTATTAGTTAACTAACGAGATAAATCATAGAAGCAAAACTTTAATCTTAAAATTACAATTTGCTTACACCAGTATTCTGAGCTAGAGCGGTTAACACCTGCATTGTCTTTTCTGCTTCTACCCTAGACTGTTTGTTGCCCAAGACATCCAAATCTAATCTGAAATATTTGTAATTATTTAATAACTAGCATAATCTTGTCATAAGCTTCTGAGCCAGCAAGTAGAAGCAAGTAAACTCACCCTGAGAAATATCGATCTAGATTATGCCACTGAGGGTCTTTACATATATTTCCAAATCTGGCTACTTCCTTGGAGAAGATATTGAATTCTTCCCTACAAATTCCCCCAAAATTCAGAGATAAAGAACATTAGAGAAAGCAAAGCACCTTTTGTCAATTTTTCAAGCTCCATGAAAAAAGATTATGATGCTGTGAACAAGTGAGAACCTTTTGTCAGCCTCAATAAGACTTATTAACTCCTTTGTATCATTAGAAACTATTTTTTGCACCCCTTCTGATTCTATAATCTCCTTTTTAAGTAACTGAATGTTTTCTTCAGACAGTGATTGAAACAAAATTACACCTTTGTTGATTGTATTAGCTACTTCAAATGCCAATATAGATATCTTATTCCCTCTAGGAGCCGTGCTAGAGCCAAAAACATTACTGTTGTTTAACTTTGGCATGCTACTTCCTAGTGTGTCCAGAACTTCAACTACCTTCCCACCAGCTCTTCCCGCAAATGAGCCTCTCCTGGGGAACTACGAAAAGAAGAAACATCATAAATCAAAATGTGTAACATCATAATTCAAATGCAAAGACCCCATAACAAAATATGAGATGCCATTCAAGGAACTCAAATAAAAGGACAAACTCCGCTGCACAAAACTTTACAAAAAACTATTTCCCAGACTCGAACCCCAAGCACAATCAAAATCAAAATCAAATAAAAGAAGCAAACAACTGACAAATAAATGCACTGTTTGGGGATACTAATTAAGGTCTCCCTAGTCAAACTTCAATGATTATAGGATAGGATGAAAACACCTTCTCCTCCTTCATATAAAATTTGGCGACATATCTTCAGTCAAAACAACAATAAAGTGCATAAATGTAATAAATATGCAATTTTTCAGAGCTTCCAACTTATTCATAATTGCTCCTTTATATATTGCAAACATGTTTCTAATTATCCCACAATCAGCCTCCACAATTAAATTATACCTGTTTTCCCCCTGTTGAGCTGGGATTGGATTTCTTCAATTCACTAGAAAATCCAGAGTACGAATTGTTTTGCTTTTTAGCACGTGCAGTAGTCCTTGAATTTAAATAAGATTCTTCTTTCTGTTTTTCAAAGTTCTTTAACTTCTTAGGCTTCCCCTCGGACCCCAAGTTCTTCCTTTCAAGCTCTTCATTTTTATTTTTTCCAGCCACACCGCCTGAACAAACCGACCCCATTATTTTCCTAAGGGAAATTAGCTGAAGAAAAATTCTACACCTGCACAAATTCGGCTTCTACTTTAATCTCCATTGGGGGAGTGATTAAGCAACTTTAATATAACTTTAGGAAACAAAACAGCAACAAAATAAAAACATAAAAAATATTAGATTCTTTTAGCTAACTGAGCTTGGTTCAAATGAAAGCTATAACATGTTGACATGTGAGAACCAAAAACATAGTATAGCAAAGCCTTCTTTGCTTCAAGAAACCAGTAATCACCTATTTACAGAGTGTATCAAAGTCCAAAACGGAAACTCAGTGTAGAAGAATTGAAAACGAGGATCATATAGTAGTCTCAGAGAATGGACAAGAGGTAGCTGGGAAATTACGACTGTTGGCTTTGACTAGAATAAAAGTGATGGGTACATTAAGAATATTCGTATGGTTGAATTTTTGTAACAAATTAAAAAAATAAAAGTAAACGATAAATAAAATAAAGAGACGCGTAAATGGAATTGCAAAGGAGAGGAAATTTCGTGGCATGAAGCATGACGATGACGTAATTGACTAAACAGAAACAAAAGAGAGGTGTGCCTGCCAAATCAACATTGAATGGAATCGATGACTGTTTCATGGTTCATACTTGTAAGTCATTGTCATGGACTACGTATGAAAGAGTAAAACACATGAATATGTATTGGAAATCCTAGGGGCTAACCACTCTTTTGTGACGCCAAATTTCGGAGAATCCCTGCATGCTCTTTTTTTTTTTTTTTGTTCGGACTGTTTATGTTTGGTGTAGATGATAAACAAATTAATTATATGAATGTTTTTTTTTATTCTACATCGAAATTAGTCGTATTAAACTATAAAAGTTATTTTTAAGTAACTTATATTTGAACTGGTTCCCATAATAGTTTAGTGCTAAAAATCTTAACTGAATAATTATAATCACAATAAGAATTCATACTGAATTTCAATTAATTTTTAAATGTTGATTTTGAAGTAAACTTGCACTTGGTCAACCAATTCAACATATCACATGGTCGTCGAATTTAGCACGTTTATCAACTTCTAATGATTTTTCCTTTCTCCTTCTATGAATTTACCAAGACACCATAAGAGGAAGCAGTAATACATAAAACGTAATGCGACATAACCCACAAAAAATTTTTAGCCGTAATATATATAGGAATTAACGTTTCTTCTATGATAAGAGATAAGATTATCTCCTACAATTTCAAAATAATTTTTTTTTGATTTAGAATAAAAAATAAATGATATTTTAGTAAAAATATATGTTATAAAAGGAAAGTAAAATTTTTAAAATACCTTCTATTTTTTATTTTAAACCCCAAAATAACGTCATTTTGGAATTGCAAGAGATAACTTAATTTCTTGTGCCAGAGTAAACACTTTTTCCATATATAAGATTATTTTATAATAGTGTAAGTTATACTTTCAAATTTATCCTATTTATATCTAATGGCTATGGTCAAGATTGGATATAAGATTTTTTAGTCTTACATCGGGGTAAGAATAACTTGCTCTCTCTCTCTCTCTCTCTCTCTCTCTCTCTCTCTCTCTCTCTCTCTCTCTCTCTCTCTCTCTATATATATATATATATATATATATATATATATATATATATATATATATATATATATATATATATGGTGTCTAGTTACTACACTAGATATAAGGTTTATTAAAGTTGTAATTTTTTTTCTCTTTTTATGTCAATAGACAAGTTTTTGAAGAGAGAAAAAAGTACAACTTTAACATTATAACTATGTATTCTCTAGAGTACATAGTTATAATGCGTTGATAAAAAAACCTTATATCTAGTGGCTGGATACCCAATTTTTCAATATGTATATACTCTTATAATTATTTTATTATTATTAGATCAAAATCAAAATAATAGCTCTTATTTGATATCATGTTGTAATTATTGATTTGATTATGATCTAATGATAAAGACATAATTGTAAGAGGTTGTTATAAGTATAACTTCATTTATGAGGAAAGGACTCATTTATACTTGCATCTATATTCAAGTGCATCTATTGACCGTAATTTATTAGTCACATCACATGAATTAGTTGTAAGTGATATCATTGACCGACATTGAGAGTTAAACTTACACTTGTATAAAATGATTGTACCTCACACACATTGTTTATATTCATATATATATGAAATAAGATCTTTTTACAGGGGTGGAAGACTAAGAAGTTGTTACCTTGCTAACAACTATGCAAGTATGCACACAAGTGTATGCATCAACAAGTAGCAAAAAAGGTATATTGGATCTAAAAATCGTTCCGATGAGGATTATGATGTCTTTTATGTTGTAAGAACTTTGTAATTTGCTTAAAAGGAAAAGAGAAACTTAAATTTATATCTAAATACTAATTTACTAAAAGGTTAACAAGTTTTTGCTTTGGAAATTTTAAAAAAAACTTTTGAAAAAAATTAAAAGACTAGCAAATTAAATTGAAACAAATTAACAAAAGACAATAGGAAATTTTTATGAAATTGGATCAATAACAAAACTAGAAAACAAATTTCAAAAGCGTAAATTAAAATCAAACTCCAATTGAAAACTTAGAAAAATGAATTTCTAAAACAAGTTTGGAAAGTAAAGGTGGGTATTCATTTCCCCACCCTCCTCTGTTATTAGAACACTAGATTGTAATTTGTAGCTCCAACAATTATTCCAGCTTAATGAAAATACGATGGCTAATTTTTGTTTCTCAACAAAAATCTATTTCTCTTCAAGACTTAATCCTTTACACATGTATGTGAAAGGATTAAGCAGAAGACATTACACCACATGATGATTGCATTACAAGGAGTGTCTTCTTCATTTTTGAAGCAAGACTTTGAAGTGATTTCTCACTCAAAGTACCCGTGTTCAATGCAAGATCCAAGACATTTGTTATACCCTTAAGTAAGCCATTACTGATTGACCAAAACAGGGTAACTTTAAACACAGAATTACAACATTAAACAATATGAAAAATCTCTTTTAATTTAAAACATCAACATCCTAAAAACAGAAATTATGGAACTAATGCAATCAAGATGAAGAATATAAGGATGCGAGAGTTTTGATGATAACTGTAAAGAACCTTGGGATACATCACCCCAAAAGCTAGCTCAAAGGGTGGGAGTGCCCAAAACATTAGTTGTCCACACAATCAATGTGAGACTATATATCTCAACACGCCCCCTCACACGAGAGCCCATTGGGCTTGAAGAGTGGACAATGCAACAGGTTCAGCCTACCTGTGCTAAGAAACGCCACAAGAGAACCATGTAAAGAATCTTGGGATACACCACCCCAAAAGTTAGCTCCAAGGGTGGGAGTGCCCAAGGCCTTATAAAGGCCACATTAGTTGTCCACACAATCAATGTTGGACTATATATCTCAACAATAACAAATGAGCATGAAAAGGAGACATCAAGGTTATTACAACTTGCAACAATAAAAAGAAGTCTAAGAAGACAACTAGACAAGTCAATATGTGTAAAGTCCATCAAGTTAATTGACAAAGCTCAAAGGAGATAAAAATTCAAGCTATAATGGAAGAACCTAAGTCCAAGAGCCTACAAGTAGTACATTTATAGGACTTAGACTAAAATATAAAGGTAGTTGGTCAAAATTGCATGAATGAGCTCAAAGTAAACATATTTTTCAAAGCATGATATATGGCTTTTGATTCTTGAAAATGATTGAAAAACCCATGGAAAATGTTATTGACATGTCTTAGAACCTTGAATTCTTTTTTTCCAAGTCAAGATCATGCATTTGAGAAGGTTTGAAGCATTCGAATAAAAGACAAGTCATTTTGGATTTCATAATTTCCCTATGTCAATAAGGTATTCAAATCTCTCCCTCACTATGGAGGTGTTTGGTAGATGAGTAATTTTTTTTACTGGGGAAATACAATTACTAGTAATACGGTGGGAAAGTGATTTTGGTAGGAAAATTAAAAAAAAAGTTATTTAGTAGGTCAAAATATTACCAGGAAAATTGGGTTAAATTTTCTGAATCTATGTTTGGTTGAATGTAAAGTATTGATGGGAAAATGGATTGAAATGACGGAAATAACCCTTGTAAAATTTTTGAATCTGAAATGAAAGATTAACCCTTGCCAAAAGATTATCCAATTATTGTTCTTAAAATTGTTGGTTCTTTACGATTTTTTCTGCTCATTTAGGTACCATCTTGTTTTCTCTTCTGCAAGTTTTGATTTTTATCATTCTGTTCCAGAGAGAAGCCTTTAAATCCATCTAGGTCTTTCGAGATTTTTTTCTATCTTGTTGGGTTTGTATGCGATTTTTGTAAGACAACTTCAGTTCAGTTTTCTCTCTTGATAAGAGGTTTCCTGTTTATGCTATCATTGGAATTCTTGTGTTTTTTTTATCTGTTTTTTTCCGTCTAATAGGCTTCTGCAAAATGTTCTTTCATTTTCTGAGCAACTAAACAAGAAAGAGAGTCGAAAGACACTTTCAACAGTAGACTAGGGACAATTTCGTCACCAAATTGGAGATTATTTTTTCCTTTCCCCAGTAAACCCAAAATACCACCGTCAATATGGTTTTCTGGAACAGTGCTAAACAAGAAATTTTGCAAACAAATAACGTTGGCTGGGTAAAGGATTTTCCTGCCTAAATTTTTTTATCTCTTGTACCAAACGTAGTCAAGTTGAAAAACCATTTCAAGTTGCCTGGGTATCCCTACCAAACACCCCCTATAAGTTGAAAGGATTCAAATCCTTTATGAGTCATCCTTCCTACAAAATAGGGATTCGAATCCCTCACAAAAGGATTCGAATCTAGGGATTCTAATTCTTACTAGCTAGTAAGCTATGTAACGACTAATGACTAAATTTTGGTGAAAACTTATATATACTTACTTATTACACATTTAATCAATTTTAATCACTATTACATTTATCATTGAGCATTTATTGATTGATTTCATTGCACCAACTCTCTTTTCACTTATTTACTTATATTCCTGATCATTAATTGCTTTTGAGCTCCATTCTTGAAATACATCACTACCATTAGGCCTTTGAGAGTACATATCCAATTTCAAACACTTCCTCCTTGTATGATTGAGTTGAAAGGGTTGTGAAACCCATTAAGTTTGAAAGTAGCCAAATACTCAAGGAAATTTGGAGAGAATTGTCAGATTGCCAAATACTCGTGAACTTAGTGGATTATAAAGGTTTGTCAAGCCTCGTAAAGCTTGACCGTCAGTGAAATGTTCGAGCAACTTCAATCTGGACTTAGGTCACAAGTGGTGGTGACCGAACCAGGATATATCTTGTTTGCAAATTCTCAAATTCTTAACTTTTTTTTTTCCTTTTAATTGCTTTATTTGATTGTGTTTGCTTGCTCACTAGCTTATCTGATTTATCACACAAATGTATATTCACTTAGAATTATTTGTCTTAAATCAAAGATAGAAGAAATATTCTTTCTAAATATCAAATGAGGTATTTTTTGAAAAGATTTTATAAAACTCAATTCACCATCTCTTGAGTTTTGAAGCCACTTGTTCAACAAGAATGAACACCCAAAACAGTAATAAAAAATAGTATAAAGGAAAAGATCCTAAAATAAACACTTCTCCAGAATCAACAACACATATGCATCAGTTATGCTTTGTTTTACAAGTCCAATAGAAAAATAACAAAAACTCACAAAAAAAAAAACAAAAATTCCAGAAAACTAGAGGGAGAAAAGAAGATCCTTACCCTTTGCACCCCAATGACTCTTTATAGGTGTGTCTTCCTTGCATGCATAAATTTGTTCTCCCCCTTTGCATGGATACCCCCTCTAATATTTTCTGATTCGCACGATCCTTCCATAATTGCACAGTTGCTACATTTTTTTCCTTCCTCGTTGTCTTTCCTTGTAATGATTGTGAATCTACTCTCCCTTGTGAGTTGTTCAAGTTAAAATTTATTTGAAGGGATGATGATTCAATTTCTGGATGAGAGGTTTTGGGCTTCATAGTTGAAAGGGATATAGGCTAGGGTTTTCTGGCTCCTTTTCTTCTCTAATGAAAAAAAGATGAAACGGTGCTTTGGATTTTTGATCGGATCATCTTTTCTTCTTTCTTTCTTTTGACCTTCCTTCTTTACCCTCGCTCCCATCATACATTCTCCATTTTGCCCTTTCTAATATGGGTTTTCTAGTTGGGTCATGTAATTATGAAAAACCCAATAAAATGAGTCATCCTATTTGCTTAATATTAGAAAAAAATAAAATAACAAAAAGCATGTAGGAATGGGGCCCAAAGTCAAATTTTAATTCAACTAAAGTTAAATAATCTAATTTTTAAGTCTCTATTCAACTAAAGTTCAACTTTAATTTATTAGTTAAGTGATCTGTTTTATAATATATATATATATATATATATGGCATTAATGTTTCTATAGAAAATATAGATAAGTTTTCTACATTCATTTCCAAAACGATGTCATTTTGAGTTGGAAAATTAAAAAATTATAATGAGAAAGACTATTATAACCTTGAAATAAATTATAATTACAAAAATACCTTGATTTCTGTAATATTTTAAAAATATATATAATAATAATAAATAAAATATAAAATATCTTAGATATTTATAAAAGTAATGATTACATTTCTTAGATTTTTATAAACGTAATGATTAAGATTTCTTAGATTTTTATAAAAGTAATAATTTGATTCCATAGATATTTATAAACGTAATGATTAAGATTCCTTAGATATTTATAAAGGTAATGATTAGATTCCGTAGATTTTTATAAAAAGTAATGATTACATTCTTTTTTGAAAATCTATATACCCCCCCCCCCCCCCCCCCCCAAAAAGTTAAGTGTAAGAAGAAGAAGAAGAGAGAGAGAGAAGGAAAGAAAGAGAGAGAGAAAGAAAGAAGAGAAGGTAATAGTGAGAGTAAGCAACTCATTCTCTCCTTTACTTTTAAAGTTAATTTTTAGATATTTTAGAAAGCTATGTTGGTTCTGTTTTTATCTGTCATGTTGAAAGTTGGTATTTTAAAGTTTTCTTTAAAAGTTGTGAATATGTCGTTACTCTGCCAAAATTATTTTATGAATTCTTTATACTCTTTTACTTTATTTTCAAAATTTAGCTTTGTGACTTTGATGAATTTACTTATATTAGATATGAGAATAGTCTTGAATCAAGATTATAGAAATTAAAGAATTTCTTTGGTATCAAATGAATACTAATGAAATATGTAATCTTTTACTGAATGATTCTGATGTGACTGACCCACAAGAGGATCAGAATGGTTATAGGGTCAGGGATGCCTTATCATAGCTTGAGCTCCGTCGTACAGAACTTTTAACATACAGAACTCACATAATTTGGGCGCTCCAAAATTGAGCATTAGTCATTTCAGTTAAGGATTACACGTTCCTATATATGTTTGTATCTAGAACCCACAAAGTTTGGGTAGGATCGACAAAGGTTTGGGTATGACTGAATGAAGAACCAACAAAGGTCTGGGCTTATATTTATTGTTTATGATATTATTTTCTTATTATAAATTTTATTCTGTGAGAATGATATTTTCCACTAAAGTGGCTGGATTGGTTATAGTTCGAAAGCTCCAATATTATTGAGATTTATCTTACATGTGTTTGTTTTTATGCTAACCTTTTCAGAGTAAACAGGCCAGTATGTGTAGCTTTGGAGTAGGATAAAACACTGTGGTTAAAGACTTTGAAGACTATATGAAGCTTAGTGGAGTAAATTAATAGAAAGAAAAATGTTTCTTTTCACTTTAGACTATGAAGTATTTATGATGTAATAGTGAACTTGACTTCTGTATAACTCAATGTAGATAACTTATCTACATTGACTGCAGAAAAAATAAACCTTATATATATATATATATATATATATATATATATATATATATATTTAATCTAAGGATTCTTACTTTCAATAGATTAAATGGATAGATGCAAGGAAATCAATGAATAATAAAAGGTGTAACAATTTTTAAACTTACACACTAGTATAAGTTGAGCCGTCTCTATAAATATAATTTTATTTAAAATATATTTATTTCTTTAGATAAAAGTAAACTTATTTTTTATATAAATAAATTAACTACTCTAACTTTGAAATATTTTAGTTTTCTAAATATCTTTTACGTCATATTCCTATAAAGGCCGGACACGATTGTTCAACTTCTAAGTTTTAATTCAAATAAAAAACCTTTAAATTTCATTTAAAACCTTTAAATTTCAATTAAAACCTATAAATTTGTATTGATGACTATGAATACAATAATATGTGTAGTTGAAATCAATTTTATATTGTTTTCTAAATTGCATGGGTACTAAGCTAATTGTGGAATGAAATGTTGAATGAATTAATAATTGTTTAAAATAAATAATTAAAATACTTTTAAAATCATATATACAAATGATTTTTTTATGAATTAATCAATATTAAAGATTTCTTTCATAATATTACTTGAGTAGCTAATACACAAATATGATAATATATAAACGTAGTGATGCTAGTTGGTTCGGAATTTATTATATAAAATTGTTACGGATGTTTAATTAATAATTAATTATGTTTGTAGTAAGGAAAGATAAAAATATAAATGGAAAAATATTTGTCATTTTAAAGGACATATAGTTGTGTCATTTTAAGTGAGAAAAAAACACATCCTAATATTTTTTTATTTAAATTTTAAATTTTGAAACAAATCACCCATTTTCTCTCCCATTTTCATTACCTATGTCTTTCTCTCACTTAAAAAGTAAAACACAATCTTTTTCTTTAAACTTTTCATTTAAAAAATACAACTTAAGTAGATTCCAAATCCCTGTCTATAGACTTTCAAACAATTACAAGTTGATTACTATCAACTTAAGTAGATTTCAACCACCAAGTTCCCCGTTCAAATCCATGCATAAAAAAAAGATGTGGAGAGAAAGATGATTATTATCAAAACAGTCAGATTATTGATAAATCTTCTTTTCAACCTTTCTTTTATTAAATATAAAGCGTGCTATGACAATTGTCAGAAGCTAAAGCATAAAATAATGAATTGTAAAGTACATGAATAAATAAATAAAGGGAAAAGTGTTTGTCATTTTAAATGACATAACACTCTGTCCTTTTAAGAGAGAGACAGACACATAAATTTTTTTTATTTAAATTTTAAATTAAAAAATCACCCACTTTCTCTCTCCCATGATTTCTATTTTCTGTGTCTATTTCTCTCCTAAAATGACACAACTTATATATTTAAAATGACAAACACCAAACTCATAAATAAAAAGCATTATTAGATAGTTTACCAAAAAAAAAAAAGATATATACAACTACCTTAATTGAGACTCATAATCAGATAAACAAATTCAATTCGTTACCTTGTGGTTTGAAGGATATTAAAATTGAACTTCTAGAACACTGGCTAAATTTTTAGCATTTTCGGAAAGAAACAACAAACGGAAAAAGCTAACATTGACTTCTGCTAGGCCTAATTCAACCAATTAATAAAGGACAACTTGTCTATTTGTTCCTCTTTTTCATCGTTAATTAAGCATACATCTATAAAGTAAGCCAAAGACAAATCACACCACCTCATGATCTTCAATTATCGCTCACAGCCGACTGTTTTCTTTTTTAACTAGATGTATTAAATTCGAAAAAAGGATTAAGCATTTTTTGTTTTTATACATTATATTTATATTTAATTTAATTTTTATAAAGTTTTTAACTTAACTTTTATATGTATTATTTTTTAACAATTTCCTTCATGTGTAAGGACTATAAATATTATATTTTTTATCATTATTTTAAACAGTTATTTTTAATTTAGTTCTTATATTTTATAATAAATTCATGTCAATTTAATTTTCATAGTGTTATGATTACTGTAGACAGTGGAAATGACATTAAAAATTATTATATGTATAAAAATTAAGTTAATTTTTCATATAATAAATAAATAAAAATTAAATTCCATTTTTAACCTTCTGAAAATTAGCGAACGAGAACTAGATTGTTAGATTTCTTATGTGTACAATCAGTGGTGGACCCAAACAATTTTATTTATGTTTGCACATTTAGAGATGGGGTTCGATGGCAATGCCTCGAATTTTTTTTTTTAAAAAAGTTTTAAATGTATTATAAAACAAAAAAGAAAAGAAAACTGAAACTTACTACAAAAATAAAGTACCTTTTGAGTACTCAACAAAAACCACGGTACCCAATTTAATCCCTTAGAAAAAAATTGACTCGTGATCTCTCTGAATTTAAAAATAGATCCAAGTTAGTCTTTTTGAGGGACTGATGTAGGTCTTCTTTGAATTTCAGAGGAACCACAATTTCGACTAACCGGGTCTATTTTGGAATTCAGAGGGACCGAGAGTCGACTTTTTTTTCTCTGAGACTAAATTGGCCCCTAAAATTTTAATTTTCGTTGAGAACACAAAATATACTCTCTCTTTTTTTTTCTCCAAAAATTTGTGTATGCACTTGCACACATTTGCACCAATACATGTCCGCCCCTGTGTACAATATAGGATTTGGATCATGTTTAGAGGATGAAGAAAGGAAGCAGTGGGATGCGTAACATGTTGTCTCTTTCCTCTTTGAAAAGCATCTGATTACTAGAAAGGTCACAATTTTTGACGGAAATTTTTGACGAAAAACATATTTCGTCAAATTTTTTGACCAAAATTATATTCTGTCCAAAGTTTTCGACAGAAAATAAATTTCGTAAAAAATTATTGACAGAAAATGGATTCCATCAATTTTTTTTAAAAAATATATGTTAAAAGAAATTATGTTTAAGAAATTTTCGACGGAAATAACATTCCGTCGAAAACCTTATAAAAAATAAATCAAAAAAATTATATTTAAGATTTTTTCAACTGAAATCAAATTCCGTCGAAAATATTGGACGGAAAATGATTTCCGTCGAAAATCCTTATTAAAAAGAAATTATATTTATGAGGTTTTCGACGAAATTTGTTTTCTGTCGAAAATTTTCGACGAAAAAATAATTCTGTCGAAAACCTTTATAAAAAATAAATCAAAAAAAATTTAAATTAGGAACTTTCGACGAAAATGAGATTCCATCAAAAAATTTCGACAGAAAATGATTTCCGTCGAAAACCCATATAAAAAATAAATTGAAAAAAATTACATTTATGAATTTTTCGACGAAAAAATAATTCCGTTGAAAACTTTAATAAAAAATAAATCAAAAAAGAAATTATATGTGTTTAAGTTTACACGATGTATACAAGCATCCTTTAGTCTTATTAGTGGTTAAGTTTAGACTAGCTGTAACATCCCGTGTATATTCGGATTGTTATCATATTATGGTATTAAGCGCAGCTCACTTTTTCCTTTTCAATTATGACATCATCATTATTAACCAAATTGATTACTTATTCCCTTTTTCAAAATATTGCCTGTATTTAAATTGCAATTTAAGCTAACTGAATATCCTCATAATATAAATGTGTATCTAGTCATGAAACTACAACACGTAAAGCAGGCAATATCCTGATACAGTATACAAATTCAAATAAATCAAACATGGCTAATCATCATGTGGCATGGACAACCCCCATGCTCACCAAATAAAACGACATATTCATCCAGTCTCAAATACAATAGCCATAAAATGTAAAAACATGCATACTCATGTGATATAGGAAGAAACAGTAAACATGCAGCAATCAGCTCAACTCCGGCCTCCTGCCACCAGAGGTCTCAACCTCAGAGGTACCTGTACCTGAAAATGTGCTCCAACACGGGGTGAGATTTCTAACAAGAAATCTCAGTAAGACAAGGGGTCCTCCAGGACTCTTCCGCCCCAAGCTCACTTACAAGTATATACATAAGTTCGAAAACAATAATTACAATGCATGTTCATATTAAGGCATTTAAATCATGACAACGTATCTCTTGCTCAACGAGCCAAGTACTACAACTGATATCTCATGTGATGTTTGTAAGTGCGGTTCAACTGGCCAGGGAACATGATAGGGTTTATGCACGTCTGCGACCTATCTAAACATAAGGGTCACAACCTTATGCCTTACACACCAGGGTCGCAGCCTGATCGTGTAAGTAATCAACATCACATTCATACATTACATCAACAGTTAAATTAACATATCTAAGGCATATATCAATGCATATTTCATCTTTCTAAAAGCATACATGCATATAAACCACCCTCCCATGGAGGTCGGTGGAACAAGCAACAGATCAATCTGAGGACACGAGTGCTTACCTCTCAAGCTATCAATCCAAATTTAAGAATCCTCACCAGCTCAAGGTCCACAAACAGCACAATCACAATCTGTTTAGACCAGAAATCTTATCAACATTTATAATCTAGAAGTTCATGACATTACGATAACATTTCCTTTTTCGTTTACATCCTTTCTAGTTCATAATTATCAAGCATTAAGCCTCACCATTAAATGTATTAATGTTTCCCAACAGTAACAATGACTTCCTAGGCATCGTGCCCAAATGGAAACTTTCCCACGCATTAAAATTGGTTTCGGTCATTTTGACAGGTGGTAATCGATTACCAAACAATTGGTAACCGATTACTGCACATGGTAATTGATTACCAAGTGAAAGGTAATCGATTACCACGCGGGCAGAACAGAATTCGACAGAATTTTTCTGCATAATCTGAGGTTGCAATGGATTCCAATGGTCCAAAGTCCAGTTTTTCTCAAAGCAGCAGTCCATTATTACTTATTAAACCTGGATTAACAACCCTTAACTTGAATGATTAAAGTTACCTCTTTTAATGACACAAACAAGCTAAATTCATGAAATTTCAAAGGAAATGCTCAAGGTTTACCTATGGAGTCTTAAACTCAGAAAATAGAGGTGATTTGGTGGTTTCTATACTACCCAAATATGCTGCACAAGTGAGGCTACGAAATTGATCACCCAGCTAGGTCATTTTCCTTAAAAGGTGGCTTCTTGAAGTCACAAATGCTAAGAAAATGACTCTCACCACACAAACTCAAGAAGTCAGCATCTCACACTCTCCCAACAAAAGATACTACTCAGAAATGACTGGCTTTTCAACTTCACAAGGCTAGAGCACACTCACACATGGAGTTTTTGTTAAGAAAGCAAGAGAAAAAGTGGTCTCTTGGGGCTTCAATGGAGGGGGGAAGGTGGAGGAAGGTGGCACCAAGCAAAGACTCAGAAAAATTCACGTAGGAGGAGGAGAAAACGGACCTAGGGTTTTGTGCCCTAGGTATTTATAGTCAACTTAAATTTAATCCCACTGCATTAGCACTAATAGTTTTGCTTATCATTTTATTCTCAAACTTCATATTATAAACCTAGCTATTTTTCTAAGATTTTTCATATTTTTATTATAATTTTTTGCAACACTTTTCCGATACGCGTTTACACGCAGTCGGTATAAGTTCTGACGTAAGTTCTCATTATTTCGACTCCAAATTTGACATACCAGTCCTAAATATTATTCTAGGAATATTCATACACTTATTATAATTTTTCGGGATACTTCACCGATACACACTTATACCGTGAAGCAGAACCGATATCTGCACTTTTCATCAGAAAAGTGACTTTCAGCATTTTTAAGCCCTTATAATAATTATTTAAGTCTTCTCATAATTATCCAAGGTCAATTATGAATTTATTTCCTAAACTCATAATTAATTATTTAAATTCCTAATTTAACGGTGCAGGTTCTTACACTAGCTGAGTTAGTAAATTTCACTCAGCTTAGTATAATATCTGTTTAAGGATGAATTGGCTAAACAAAAGGCAAACATTGTGTCTTTTTTTTTTATTTCCTCCCGTTTACAATCGTAAGAAATTATATTTTAATTAATTTTTCATCACTTTATTTTTCTTTTACATGATTTTTTTATATGTCCACTGGTTCATGGCAACTCACTTAATTCTTGTTTGAAGGTAAACACAAATGTCTAGCTAAGGAGCTAGTAATTGCATATACGGAGCAAATGTAGAGATAATTAGCAATGGGAGGTCCAGTACCTATAGCCAATAGTCCGATTGGAACATTTCGGGAGTTGACGAGGGCAGGGAATAACACCTCACATAATTAAAAATGCATTTTTATGATTGAATTCTGTATTAGAGGGCTTAATTGGTGAAAATCCCTAGTTTCGAGTGAAAATACACTCGAAGGGCAAAATGATAATTTGATAATTATTGAACACTAAAATTATGAAATAATATAATTAGACATTATTTGGTGAAAATAATATTGGATTTGGATTTAGAATGAAATTTGGAAGTGGATAGACACTTTTCTGAAAAATTGATGAATAATGATTTTTAGCGTATGAAATACCGCAGTATAATTTTACAGAGAAACTCAAAAATCATATTAGTATTCTAGGATTCGATATATGTTGAAATCATATTAGTATTCTATAATTGTGCATCTTGAATTTATGAAAATAACAAAGTCTTGAAATTAATTAAGATTTCAAGAAGATTAAATAGGTAAATTGAATTTAGATATTTTATAACTTTTTCTAAAAAATCAAGAAAGGTGGCTTATTCTAATTGGTCTTGATGTGACCTTAAAAAAGCTCAACTTCTTCCTTTCTTATACATGATGGCCGAACCTCCATGATTAGAAAGAGCTTGATTTGTAACTTTTGTTCTGGCACCGAATCAAAAAAGTACCAACATGAAAAGTACTTGGAATCTCTTGGTAGATGTGGCAATATGGGTTGAATCTGACGGGTCAACCTGCCAATAGGGGTGTTCGCGGTCTGGATTAGATCGGTTTTGGAAATAAAAGTCATCCGATCCAATCACTTCGGTTTGATCATATAATCATCCATTCGGTTTGGATTTTTTTTCAAATCCGATCCGATCCAATCCAATTTTTTTTAGTTTGGATTGGATCAGTTTTCGGTTTTTTGAAAATCCTAAAATATATTTAATGATTATTGTGCAAATAACATCTTTTGTATATATTGGCTTTGTAATTTTTTTTTGAAATACAAAAGCATTAGTAAACTATAATATAGTTTTTTTTTGGGCAATGAGATACGAAGCTCTTCAAAGATAAAACTTTGTTGATAAGATGTGATTAGATCTTTTCTTGGGTTTGGTTGATGGTTTAATGGGTCTTGGGTTTAGAAATTTTTGGGTTACGATTAGGGAAAGACCCCATTAGATAGAGGAGAATTAATATATTGGATCGGTTTTCATCAACCCATCCAAAAACCGATCCAATCCAATTAAAATTTGTGGTTTTTTCGGTTTTTGATTTATTCAATTTTCAGTTTATTCGATTATTGGTTTTTCGGTTCGGTCACCGCGGTTTGAATCGGTTTGGATCGTTGATGAACACCCCTACCTGCCAAACCGCCTCAACCCGCACCGTTGACGGCGGGTCGGGCGGGTTGGCCCGCCGGGTCAAATTTTTTTTTTTTTACTATTAGGTAGTATTTTATTTGTCTTTAAGCTTTGTGATATCCAATTTTTTGTTATATTAGTACTCTCTGGAAAAAATAAAGAAGAAGAACTTTATTTATGACAAAGATAATCTATATATGGAGATAAAAATAAGTTTGTAAAGAATATATGACTGAATATTAACATACATTTAGGCTTAAGATTGGAAATAAACTAAGGGGAATCCAATATGAAAATAAGTAATATTATAAAATTAATAAAATATAATTTACTTTTTTATTTTTTTTTTCAGGCGGGTTGACCCGCCAACCCACCATAAAACGGGGCGAGTTGGGGTTTACAACCCACATTCAAGAGGCGCAGCGGGGCGGGCTAACCCACTTTTGACGGGTTGACGGCGGGGCGAGGCGGGTTGGGGGAGCCGACCCGTTTTGCCACCTCTATCTCTTGGTGATCAAAAACCCTAAAAGAATTTCTTGACAAAGTGAGTGTGTGAAGAGATTCAAGGGTTTGAAGGTGGCAGTTTCTTGGTGTTAGTCTAGCCATGGTTGGTGATTTTTGTTGCTTGGAAGCTTGTACATTGATCTTTGGAAGCCTAGGAACCCATTGGTGGTAAGATTTCTCAGTTTCACTGAGTATTTTCTATGGATTGAAATTTTGGACATAATATGATGTGTATGTTGGTGAGCATGGGTAGAGAGGTTTTATGGCTATGTTTCTTCGGAATTTATTATTCGTATGGATAAATAATTGGTAGAAATCTAATAAAAATTTAAGCGATTCTGGTTCCAACATTTAGACAAATTTTCAAGGATGAAAGAATGATGATTTGTGAAGGAAGCTTTTGATGGATGATGTAATTGATTGGTGGTTGTTCGAATCATTAATTATGAAGTTTAAAAAGAGTTTTAAGGATGTGAATTGGTTGAAAAATTCTTTGATTCCCTTTATGCACAATTCGGCCATATTTGGAAAATTAAGGAAAAGTATTGTAAATTGTGTTGTGGCTTGATGGAGAGTGTGTAAATGTATTGATGATTTGGTTGTTAAGGTTGTTCAAGTGATGGTATTGGTTTGTGGAAATTAAAACAAAATTGGTTATACTTTGGAGCTTATGGTCGTGGGCTAGGATTTTTCTGAGAGTTATTGTTTTATAAATTTCTTGTGTTGTCAAGCACGTGTGTTGATCATTATGTGTATGATCATTGTAGGTTGCCTTCCACGGATCCGATTGTAGAGGATCAAGCTTTGGAAGCTTCTCTCTGTTGGTTTGTGAATTTGGTTGTGGAACTTTTTACAGGTAAACTTCTGTATGTCCTGGGGTTAGTCCTTTTGTGTGATTCGCTATATCCTTTGGGAATGGTTGGATTTGTGATCTTTTATAATGTGTGATAGAGTATGATCTTGAATTTTTACCTGATATTTGATGTAACACCCTGTGTATACCCGGATTGTCATCATATCATAGTATTAAACGCAGCTTAATTAAATGCGGAAGCTAACTTTTTCTTTTCAATTATGACGTCATTATTATTAACCAAGTTGATTACTTAATTCCTTTTCAAATCATTTCCTGTATGTAAATTGCAATTAAATAACTAACTAAATAACCTCATATATAGATGTGTATCTAATCACGGAACTACAACACGTAGACCGGACAATAATCCTGAAACATTATACAACTCGAGTCTAAATAAACATAGTCAACACAATATGGTAAGGACAACCCCCATGATCATCAAATAAGGCAACAAAGTCAAACCAAGTCTCAAATTAAATAACATGATACTAAAATAAAGCATAATCTCTAACCATACATATCAGCAGTCAACATGCATAGTCAACTCAGCTCTAGTCTCCTGCCGCCCGAGGTATCAACCCCCGAGGTACCCGAACTTGAAAATGTGCCCCAAACGTGGGGTGAGATTTCTAAAAAGAAATCTCAGTAAGACAAGGGGTCCTCAAGGATCTCTCCATCCCAAGCTCACTTACATGTGCAATATAAGTTCAAAAGCAGTATAACAGTATAAGTTCCAAAATCTGTGCAATGCAGGATATAACCATGTCATGTGTGTCAACATCCTACTGGCCAGAGAATAACATGTAGGAATTACATACGTCTACAACCTACGGTACAAGACGATACTTGCACCCTACCCACAGAATCACCATCTTGTATGACGCTACATACTTAGGCTTACCGTCTAGGTGGAACACCACATATATATCATAAGGCACTTACACTTAAAAGCTCAATAGCATTTCAAATATCATCACATGAAAACATATCATGCATATATACCATCCCTCAATGAGGAATGGTGGAACCAACAAGGGCAAAATCGAGGACACGAAATCTTACCTCTTAAGCAATCAATCCCAACAAGAGTTCACACTAGCCCAAGGTCACCAAACAACACAATCACAGTCTGTATATACCATAAATAATCATTAATATTCGTAGTCCAAGGTTCCATTAATTTTCTAAGACTTTCCAACTTGTTTTAAGTGATTTTAGACCAAATCTGTAGGGGTTATTCGAATACTTCTCGAGGAGTATTCGAATACTCCATTTCTCCAGAAAGTATCCGAATACTTTCACTAAGGTATTCGAATACTACCAAGTACTTGATTACTTTTCCCACGGTATCCAAATACTACACAGTATCAGAATACATTTACTACAATATTCGAATACCACACATTATTCGAATACTCATACTAAGGTATCTGAATACTTTTCTTCCCAGAAAAGTATCCCAATACTCCTTCATGAGTATTCGACTACCTGCTGATGAGTATTCGAATACTCCATGAAAAGTATTCGAATACTTATCAGACAGAATGCAGAAACTCATGCAGTTTCTGCATAATTCCCATTTTAAAGGTTCTCTCACGATTTGGAGTCCAAAACTCCACAAACAGAAGTCCACGAATGTATTTTAAACATAGTTCATCAACCCTTAACACATATAATCGAAGTTTCCTCTTTTAGTGGCTTAATAAAGCTAAAATCATGAATATTCAAAGGTGGTGGTCATGGTTTACCTCAAGCTCAAAAACTCAGAATAAGAAGCTGACTTGGATCCTTCTACACTGCCCCAAGGTTCTGCTACTTCAAAACCACGAAATTACACTACAAGCTTGGTCCTTTCTCTATCAAAATGGCACATTGAAGCACCAAAGTAAAAGAAACTAGCCTTCCTACTCACAACCACAAGGTCAACCACTTACCCTCACAAACAGAGGCCACAACTCAGAAGGAAGGTGTTTATCATCCTCACAAGGCTATCTCTCAAGTGTTTACAAGATAAAGGAGAAGAAATCAAGAGTTAAAATAATACCTTTAGTGTTTCACAAGCAAAAGACTCAAGCTTTGAAGGGAGAGGAAGGTGGCACTAAGGTGGAGAGCTCAATAATAGAATAGAGGCACGTAGGAGTGTGTAGTTTCTGACCTAGAAACTTATGCATTCCATTATATAGTCTAATTAAGTTTAATCTCATTGTATTAGCATTAATAGCTACGCTTATCATTTTAATCCCAAACTTAGGATTCTGAACCTAGCCATTTTTCGAGGATTTTTCATATTTTTATTATATTTTTCGCAGCACTTTGCCGGTACGCGTTTTTACGTAGCCGGTATCAGTTCTGACGCCAATTCTCATTATTTCAACTCCAAACTCGTTATACTGTTCCTAAATATTATTCTAGGAATATTCCCATACTTATTATAATTTTCCGGGATACTTCACCGGTACACTCTTATACAGCGAAGCAGAATCGATATTTGCACTTTTCGTCAGAAAAATGACTTCCAACATTATTAAGCCCTTATATTAATTATTCTAGTCCTCACATAATTATTCTATGTCAATTATGGAATTTTTTCATTACTCATATTTAATTTAATTAAATTCCTAAATTAACGATGCAGATTCTTACATTTGACATGCGTTTTGGCATGTTGTTTGACATGCGTTTTGACATGCTGTCTGGTATATGTTTTGATATACTAGTATCTGGTATATGTTTTGATATACTAGTATCTCTGGCCAGTAGATAGATTGGTGGGGACTTCCACTGGATAGGTCTCCGTAGGGAGTTTCAGTCGGGTTTTGTCGTAGTGCTATCTTCGTTTTGGGAGCGGTACTAGGAATGTCTCGGGAGTTACAGATGGTAGTCTTATATAATATTCTTGTTTGGCTGTTCTTAATTGTTTGCTCAGTGATTGTTGTGATTTCGTATGTTATATTATTCATATGATTATCATTGCATGCACATTGAGTGAGCCATTGGGTCGAGTGACCTTCCAGGACCCGTGATTTTCTGAGATTGTCAAATCTCACCTTGCGTTATGGGGCATTATTTTCAGGTACCACTAGTGCTGCTGGAGAGAAGCCTTGGACGAGTGGATATGAGCATATGAAGTATTTTGATATGTACATAGGAGTGTAAGAGGATTACTTGGCATTTTAAAATGTATTTTGATGCACATGGTAGTTGCTTATTTTGTATCATTGACTTAGTGCATGAACATTGATATTGTATGAGTTGTTGTGGACTTGCTTAGAGTTGTTCATGCTTTTCTGCTAAGTCATTTGATTATTATGTTGATAACGTAATTGTTAAATTTGATAGTTGATATAATGTAATCGTATTATTGGAGAACCTCGTTTATGTAAAAATTGATGTATGTGATGGAAGGGCCTGATGCCTATTGTAGTTATTAATGATGCTTAATTATAATGAATGATAAAAGAGGCAGAATATGAATTGATGGATATTGTGGGTTGTAAGTGCACCAAGGTATGTTAGGTACCATTTTTGAGTATTGGAACACACTTGTATAAGGTGGGTAAAAGTTGTAAAAACAAAGGAGATTGTCGAAATTTCTAGAAAAATAATGAGATTTTATCCTAACTTTGAGAGACCATAACTCTTTCAACACTGGTCCAATTAAGGCATACCATACCTTATTTTTAAGCTTAATATGTCCCCTATATTTCCATAAAATTTGGTGTCATTTAGAGTTGTAGAAACTGCCCAGTTTGCATTTAAATGAGAGCTATTCAATTCGCGCTGTAAGTTGATAGCATTGTTATACGTTTTTGAAAAATTCATATATCTCTCATTTCTTACCCAAATTAGGCTTATGATATATCAAACTGAAGCTTAAGGTGTTTTCTAGAACATATTAAAATTTGGTGGAAAACAGATGTGTTAAACGTCTGTAGTTTGAAAAGCAGTGAGGAAAGATTGAGTATTGTAAGTGCAGTTTTGACAATTTTAAGGAAGTAACTTACGATGAGTGTATCTAGAGTTGTAGAACTCTAAATGGGGCATGTGATACTTTGTTGGAAAGATAAAAGAGTTTGAAATAACATAAAAAGGATGAGAATTTATGGACAAGTAGTCTAGTTGCAGTTTTGAAAAAATTGAATGTACCTTAAGTAAGTAAAACCTGAAATTGTATATTTGTGCTACGTTGGTTTATGGGAACCACTTAACAACTTTAAATAGGCGTTGTATGATGTTAAGCAATAGTATTTATGATTCCACAATAGTTTTGAGTTACGATCACATTTTTGGAAAATGTTGAATACAGACGTTTTGTAAACGTAAGGATTTTGTAAACAATATTAAAAAGAAAATTTTTTATCATAATTTTAAATGAACTGTTGTGATTGTAACTGTACTTAATATCATAATTGATGATAACATTACCGGATGCATATGGGGTGTTACACTGGGAGTGATCGCCGGTGCACAAGAGAGGCACGAATAAGGAGCGACTCCTGGCAGACTTCCAGCTGGAGGGATACATGAATGAATCGAATTAACACCCAACGAGAAGGATCCAGAGGCTGTGCAGGTATGTGACTGTACATGTGAGGATAACTTAAAGGAAATAATAGGTACTACATATACCAATAAGATGCATTTAGTTTTCAGTAGCCCATAACTTCAGAACTCCATAGTTAAGCGTTCTTGACTTGAAGCAATTCTGGGATGGGTGACCTCCTGAGTAGTTTCTGAGAAAATATGAGTGAGGACAAAGCACGCTGAAAAGTCTCATTTTGAATTATGGGACAATCATTGATCCTCCAATCGGTCGAGCGTTACAAGTGGTATTAGAGCATGGCTTCTCTCCCAGTATGGTGTTGGTTTGAGGACGAACCAAGCGAAAACTGGTGGGCATGTAACATCTGGGAGCTGATGCGGGCATGGAGTGATCGCCGATGCATAAGAGAGGTACGACAAGGAATGACTCCTGGTAGGCTTCCAGCTGGAAGGGTACATGAATTAATTGAATCAACACCAGAATGAGAGGGATCCAGAGGCTGTGCAGGTATAGGACAATACAATTGAGGATAACTTAAAGGAAATAATAGGTACTACCTATACCAATAAGATTCATCTAGTTTTTGATAGCCTATAATTTAAGAACTGCATAGTTAAGCATACTTGACTTAGAGCAATTCTGGGATGGGTGACCTCCTTAGAAGTTTCTCAGGAAGTGTGTGAGTGAAGACAAAACACGTTAAAACACTACTAGAAAAATCCTGTATAGCGAGGGAATTGTGTTCAAACACCAATATACCATAGAAAACTAATTTGAATCAAATAAGAGTTTGTAAAAATCATGAATAATTTGTCACCAGAAAATTGATTGTAAGTAATTTGACACAAAGTAAATATGGATTAGGAATTAATAAAACAACAAGTAGTCAGAAAACAACTTTCCTCCATAATAACCCATGTAAAAATCGACCATATGAGGAATTCCTTTCCATGTGATGTTAATCAACCTTTTACTTATCATCAAGATGTAATCTCTTACTACCCTGATAGATACATTAATCAGAAACCCCAATCCCTTGGTGATCTCTTTCTTAATACATGCATGAAATACTAAAATTTTAAAATTACATCAGAATTCCAGCATCAATCCCTTGAGTACTAGAATTCTGATGTTGAGATTATCAAATACAGAAGTCATATAAACATCCCTGTTCTATACTACTTCCTTGATAGAAATAATTAACTCAGAAAATCTCAAATCAACACATGAAAAATACTTCATCATATTAATCAAATCAACATAATATTATCATGGAGTTCCATTGCATTCAGACTACAAAGACTCTACTCAGACATGACTAAAGAATAGATAAGAGAAGAAGAAGCAAACTTCATTTCCATGTTGAAAGTATTCAATCTCCAAACTATTACAAGGAAATCCTAATACAAAAACTAAACTAAAAGAATTTAAAGAGAAGTCAGACTAAGGTTTGAGAGAGAGAGAAAGTTCAGATCCCTCAGATCCAGATATCTCTTCTAAGTGTCAAGGCTTTTCCTTATATAGTGTTACAATTAAAAACAGAAAACTGATGTGGGCGCTAAAACGTCCATAAGTGACCGTTTTAGCGTCCATGCTTTACATATGCTCAACTGCTTTTAACTGATTCCAACGCTAAAACGTTAAGGAATGACCGTTTTAGCGTCCAAACTCGGTGAATGCTCAACTAACTTTAACTGACTCCAACGCTAAAACTCTTGATTTGGACGTTTTAGCGGTGAAGACCAAAATCTTTTTTCCACTTTAGGGCGCTAAAACGCTTATTGCAGGCCGTTTTAGCACCCAAGACCAGCAATTTTCCATCTTTTTAGTGCAGCAGCGCGCTAAAACGCTCTGTGTGGGTGTTTTAGCGCTCATCACCAGCAAGTTTTGGCCTCTTCCTGTAGCAGGGCGCTAAAACGCTCAGTGTGAACGTTTTAGCGCTCAACACTTAGGCAATTTTTCTCCTCTTGAGCTCCAGAATCTTCTTCCTTCTCCAGTTGTCTTTCAAGCTTGCTTTTCCTACAAGAATCATACAAATTTCCAATAAAGCTCTTGAACTTGTAATTGAGGACATGTTAGGACATTAACCTTGTTTTTCATCATTTAATCACACAATTTGATCCTAATTCCTGCTAAAAACCATGATGAACTAAGGGTTCATAACAATTCCCAGATTTGAATATTGCTGTCCTCAGCAATAACTTTAAAGGCAGAGAAAGACTTGAGATTCTTTACACATGAAATTTATGAGGTTGGATTGAAATATGACAGATCAACTTTCCAAGATACAATCTAACAACCCAGCAATCTATCTTTTACTATGACTTGCTTAACCTCATCACAATGACTTTCAACAGATCAGTAAGATGAAATGCAGAGACCTTCAACACAAAACACCCCCTCACTTGGAACTTCTCAAAAATTGTGAGAATAAACTCTCTTGCACTCTAGTGTCTAAGGGTGTACTCATCACTCAATCTCCACTCCACTCAAACTACTATAAGCTTGCCCATCTTCTCATTTTCCATAGTGACAGTGATTCATAAGCAGAACAAAAAAGGCTTTGGTGGTATGACTTGACTAGGAATAGGATTCTGTATAGAAGAAGGAAAAATGGCTTGGCACGTAGTTGGCTAAAGGTAGGATTTGATGTTGCAGAAAGTTAGATAGATGAATCAGATTCAGATAAGAGGAGGATCACTATTGAATTTATCTATGTACTCCTTAATCCTTCTCATTCTCTTCTTTCTTTTCATTTACTCTTTTCACCAACTTTTCTACAACTTTTCTTTTTCTTGAACTTCCTTCCTCCTTTTCTTCCAACTTTCAACACTTTGTGTTGTTTTGATTTTTCTTTTTCCTCATTTCCTTTTTCTTTTCCTTTTCCAAACCAAGCACTTTGTGCCTTTACTTCTTTTTTTCTTTTCCATTCTTCTTTTTCTCCAAATTTCCAACACTTAACACTTAATATTTTTGTTCATTGCAGAAACACCTTTCTCCAACAGAGCTTTCCTCCTTACCCCTTATCTGAACACATAATCTGAAAATTTAGGATTTGGAATAAGTGCAGAGCTCTTAGTTTTATCACAAAAAGTTTGGCTTAAGGCTTCCATGCAATAGGAAAATTTGGTTCAAAAGAAAAATGCCTCAATGAACTCTACTTTACAAACCATGAACTATTTCAAGTTAGAAACAGGGCAAATTCTAGAGTTACTCATACAGTGAAGTGCTCTCTGAACAAAAATTTTCTGTATAGGCTCTATGTCTCACAGTTCAGAGTGCATGCTTGAATTCCTCTATATACATCAAACTGATCTCTCTACTCCTCACATAGCATGAGTATTGCAAACATATCATTTAGCACACATGCAAAGATTTCAAATTGCATAATTTTTTTTTTGATCAATCATGTAAAACTTTGATCATCCTATCCTCATAAAATTCACATCATCTCAACTCTAAATCCAACCTTTGTACATATACAACACTACCTAAACTACCTAAAACTACATTCACAAGAATTTAAAAGAAAGGATTGAGATGTTTTCCTGTTTGTGGCTCATCAACTGTGTGTCATCATCAACTGTGTGATACCACCATAATCATGTCATTCATTCACACCCCATTCCCAGATTTAAACGTTGCTGTCCCCAGCAACTAATTTAAATCTAAAAAGCAGTTGACACATTCTGAAATACATTCACATATCAACAAATAGCATCACTACTATTTCAAAAGTGCATCATGCAAACAGAGAATCTCAATGTACTAACAAATGTACAAAATTTAAATAATACCACAGGTAACTAAAAGTATCCAAAATAAAACCATAAAAATAGAAAATGTGTAAAAACAAAATGAGGAGTCTAGTCAGTAGACTCTTCATCATCACTAAACACCAAATATGAGCCTGGATCAGCAGTAGGCAAGGGGTTGTACTCAGGATCAATACCCCTGTCCTCATCCATAGTACCAGTATCAGCAGCAGCAGCAGTGGTCTCTGTGGTAGTAGCATCAACACCAGGCTGTCTCTCTGAAGTGGGTGCAGCATGGGAAGATGTAGCACCATCAGCAGGCGCAGCTCCATCCACATGATCAGCATAGTGAGTCCGGGCCATTGCCTCAAAGGCTTCCTCCTCATCAGAATGAGGGTATACAGCAGGCTGGTAATCAATAACATCTAAGCCCTGAGCCTCACATATAGATTTCAACATCGTCACCATATATGTCTGAAATGAGTGCTGGCTGGACTGCATAAACCAGAGACGCCTGCGCAAATGTCTCATACGGAAGTCAGTGTTCACCGTCCATTGCTCCCCTGAACGTAGCCTCTCTTCTAATTCATCATCACTCTGAGCTGTAGATTTCCTTCCAGGAGTCAATCCTGTGACCTCATCTCCTCCTATCTTCAATTGCTTTGTTATCATTGCGGCATCAATTGTAGGGTGCAATTTAGTTGGTGCCCCATTATCAGTAACATCTACAACAGCTTTCTGACAAAGCAACTGAATCAAGGAACAGTGACCCAAAGCAGCAGAGTCACTGTCAGAGTGAGCCATATCATAAATGTTGTCCTGAAGAAGAATAGGAAGTTCCACCTTTGCCTTTGTCATGATAGTGTGAATCAGGACAGCTCTCTTCAGGATGACCTCTGCCTGGTTGGAAGATGGCATGACATTTGAGATTACAAAGTGAAACCAGACTCTAGCCTCACCATTTAAATGCCTCAACCAAATCAACTTAGGAGCAACCTTATCCTTGGTTAACTCCCAAGTTTCACCAAGTTTGGCTATAGTCTGCAAAATAGGCTCAGCTGCCCCCATCTTGGTCCAGGTTTCAAAGTCTGGGTCACTCCTCCTTGGTGGAATTTCAATATTCTGCCAGTTCTTCCTGAACTCACAACTGGCATTATTGATATAGTCACAAAATCTTATCTTCAGCAGCTTTTGGATGGTGTGAGCATCGTACTTCACTTTCTTTCCCCTCACCCAGCTAGTGAAGGTCCTCTGGCCTCCCTGATCTTCGTTAAACGCATTAGCAAAGAATTCCCTTGCTATGTTAGGGCTGCTATCACCCAATATTCTTCCAAAAGTTGCCCAATCTCTGGTCTTCAGCTGAGATTGAAACTGAGGATATTCATCCTTTTCTAGAACAAACTTTCTTTCTCTCACAAATGGCCTCTTGGAAGTCTTGTCAGTATAACGTTTCTCATGTTCCTCACTTTTCCAAAAGTGAGCATCAAACTGTGGGGTAGGCTCAGCCTCAGTATCTCCTCCTTGATTCACTCGGGCTCTCTTCTTATATCTCTTCTTCCCCTGTGTAGAGGGAGCTGGTTGAGAAGGAGAAGACATTGTGCCTACACAACAAGAGAAAATCAGTCCAAATGTCAAACAATTACATATCATGAATCCAATTCCATAATTCCCAGATTTAGAACTCTTGTAGTGGGGAATTTGGATCAAAACATGTATGAATTACAACCCCACAATGCCATAATGTAGACCCTCAATTTTGTATGAAACAGGGCCTGGGCGCTAAAACGGTCACACTGAGCGTTTTAGCATCCTGGCCTTAAACGTGTGTAAAAACTGGACGGGCGCTAAAACGTTGAAACCAAACGTTTTAGCGCCAGGCCAATTTTTGGGTCAGGCATTTCCACGAACACCTTGTGTGTGTGTGCGCTGGGTGTTGTGTAAAAACAATTTGGAACCAACATGTGCTGGATTTGTTATATCAGCCCCAAAATATCAGTCAAAAGCAATAGATCAGTAGAATAATACAAATAAAACTAATATCAACATGCAATCCTAAGAATGATACAGGAAATCCACATGTGAAATGCCCTAGAAAATGTCCAAATAACTTCTATGATTCAGATATGATGTGTGATGGAGAGAAAAGAGATGAGATACATACCGTGATGTTGATGAAAGGATGTGGAGGAAACTACGAAGATTGATGATACAAATGTGAGAGAGGAAATCGTGTTGTGGAAAAGGGAGGAGAAAGAATGTAAAAGAAAAAGAGAGAAGAAACTCTGTTATATCGAATTAGTGACAGGGCGCTAAAACGTTGGCTTACCAGCGCTTTAGCGTCCTTGTCCAGAGAAAAATGCACACTTTGTGCAGCACAGCGCTAAAACGGTCAGACTGAGCGTTTTAGCGCGATTGGCCAGAGTGCCTGTATGTTGTTGGTGAACGCTAAAACGCTCATAGTGAACGTCTTAGCGCGCACAACCAGAGAGTTTCATGATGATGGAACTCTTGGGACGCTAAAACGGTCAGAGTTGACGTTTTAGCGCCCAGCACATAGCAAAAAATTTCTCTTTGATTTTTCAATTTCTTTTTCTTTTTCTTCTGCATCTTATGGATATGGTATGAACATGGATTTACATACCTAGTACAGTGGGTTGCCTCCCACTCAGCGCTTGTTTAACGTCACGAGCCTGACGGGTATGATCTATTGTACCTCTAATAAAGCAACTGTCAGTAGTTGCCTATCCACAGCATTTCCAACATATAACTTCAATCGTTGACCATTGATTGTAAAACTTCTGTCTGAATCCAAAGAACTGATTTCTACAGCCCCATATGGTTTCATATCTTTTACCACAAACGGTCCAGACCATCTAGACTTTAATTTCCCTGGAAACAGCTTCAACCTGGAATTGAACAGAAGTACTTGATCCCCCACCTTGAAATCTCTAGGTGTGATCTTCCTATCATGCCATAGCTTTGTCTTTTCCTTATACAAATTGGCACGTTCATAAGCAGACAAACGAAACTCATCCAATTCATCCAGCTGTAATAATCTTTTCTGTCCCGCT